>NC_070608.1:76899166-77210000 GCF_027172205.1 Podarcis raffonei
TCAGGGTTTCCCCCCACAGGGTGCGTGACCAGTTTCCAGGCACAGAAATGGAGAAGTATGCCCTCTTCATTTATGAATCGCTGAAAAAAACCAAAGGCAGAGAGTTTGTGCCATCCCGGGATGAAATTGAAGCCTTGATCAACAGACAAGAGATGACATCCACCGTCTACTGTCATGGCGGGGGATCCTGTAAGATCACCATAAACTCCCACACCACTGCTGGCGAGGTAAGATGAGGCTTGGACTGGATTGCCTGGGTTGAGCCTCAGGGTGTGAAGGGTCCGCCATTTTGTGCAGTGTGTTTGTGGCCTATTGAACTTTAATTCAAAGTTTTGTGTGACTTACTAATAACCATATAATTTTAGTCAGTGATCTGTCTTCTGAGATGCAGAAGCATATAGGGTGCTGGCAATGACATTTTACTCAGTGAAGGTCTTTTGAAATTAATGGGCCCAACTGAGTAATGTTTATTAATTTCAGTGGATCTACTCTGGGTAAAACGCAGTGTTTATGAATGTTGCTAATTGATGCTTTTACCTTTTCTGATCTAACATTCTTTGTCTTGTTCTTGGTTTTTGTCTACTAGGTTGTTGAAAAGTTAATTCGGGGTCTGGCCATGGAAGACAGCAGAAATATGTTTGCCTTGTTTGAATACAATGGAACTACAGATAAAGCCATTGAAAGCAGGACCGTTGTGGCTGATGTCTTGGCAAAGTTTGAAAAGTGAGTGTGCCTCTCCTAATAAGTAAGCAATTAAAAGCCCTAACCGCAGCCTTTTAAATTTCCCTTTTGTGAATCAATGGCATCTCCCCATCCACTGCCCTCTCCCGTAAAGAGGGATTAATGAAGCTCTTGTAAGCCTGGGAATGATTTCATCACTATTCATTGTGGTACTTGTGTTGTGCTGTCCTAAAATTTCCTCTCTCGTGCCTTACCACCTGCAACCCTCCCCCCTCGGACTTTGTCTTCAGTCCAAGCCTTTTCTTCTTTATAATTTTCCACAATTGATACGTCTCTAACAAAGGAACTAGTCACAACGCATTTGCACAGGTGGTTTTCCCAGAATCTCAGTGGCAGCTTAAAGTTCATCTGTCTCCTAACACTGCTGCTGAAACTGATATTGGTGCAAAGCTGGTTACGGGAATTGCGGCAAATAGTAGAAAGAGCTTCCCCAATACTTTCTCCTTCCCATTTCTCTAGCGGCCCTGTTTTATATTTTGTTAACGGGCTGGTGGACCGGGTTTTAAACCTGCTTCAAATTTGCATCCAGTACCTTATGTATTAAGGGACGCGGGTGGCGCTGTGGGTTAAACCACAGAGCCTAGAACTTGCCGATCAGAAGGTCAGTGGTTCAAATCCCCGCGACGGGGTGAGCTCCCGTTGCTCGGTCCCTGCTCCTGCCCACCTAGCAGTTCGAAAGCACTTCAAAGTACAAGTAGATAAATAGGTACCGCTCCGGCGGGAAGGTAAACGGCGTTTCCGTGCGCTGCTCTGGTTCGCCAGAAGCGGCTTAGTCATGCTGGCCACATGATCCGGAAGCTGTACGCCGGCTCCCTCGGCCAATAAAGCGAGATGAGTGCCACAACCCCAGAGTCGGCCATGACTGGACCAAATGGTCAGGGGGCCCTTTGCCTTATGTATTTGCTTCTGCTAAAGTTTTTACCCATGAATCAAATTTCTTCTGTGGGATTTGATTCCTTATATTATCCTGGTTAGGACCTCAACTGTGAGACAGCAATCCATGATCTTGCTCACTTGACTACCAGTTGCTCTGAGCCAGCTCCGTAATGTTAGATGCCATAGGCTTATTAAAGAAACAAAAACCTGCCTATAGATGGAAAAATAGCATTAGAGTTGGCATCCCCAACATTGATGCCCATGGGCAGCACAGTGGCCTCATATACATCCTTTGGCCCCAGCAGAGGCTCCCTGATCCTCCCAATTCTGTTCCATTTTTTGCAAAATGCAGTTCTTTGGCTGGTATATATGTGCTTGAGTGGGAGGTTGCCATTGGGGGGTGTTTGTTGCTTGTCTAAGGATCCTCTCCAGAGCTTTTTTTAAATAATAATAATAATAATGCAGTATTTTAAACATTAGACTCCTGTGTCAAATAATCTGTTCTCATTATTTTGTAGTCTCTCCCCCCTCCCCATATTTGGACATTACCATTCTTGCTGCAGCTAAAGTATTTGCCACCCATTATTTTGTCTTTTGGGGGTGGGTACTTCCTCCTCCTTAACTTTCCTAGTAGAATAACCAAAGGATCTGTCTCTAGTTTGCAAATTGTAATCTCATCAGTTTTCCTAATCCTTTTAATCTAAAAGATCCCTGCAGTTTTGCAATTCCACTAAATATGCCTGAATCCTGCTTGATCTTGAGCACCTCCATCATAAAGTGGGACAGAGTTTATACATTTTTTGTAATGTATATGGATAGAAAGATCTGTTTAGATCCTTTTAAGATATGCTAGGACGCGGGTGGCGCTGTGGGTTAAAGCCTCAGTGCCTAGGACTTGCCGATCGAAAGGTCGGCGGTTCGAATCCCCGCGGCGGGGTGCGCTCCCGTTGCTCGGTCCCAGCGCCTGCCAACCTAGCAGTTCGAAAGCACCCCCGGGTGCAAGTAGATAAATAGGGACCGCTTACTAGCGGGAAGGTAAACGGCGTTCCGTGTGCTGCGCTGGCTCGCCAGATGCAGCTTGTCACGCTGGCCACGTGACCCGGAAGTGTCTGCGGACAGCGCTGGCCCCCCGGCCTATAGAGTGAGATGGGCGCACAACCCCAGAGTCTGGCAAGACTGGCCCGTACGGGCAGGGGTACCTTTACCTTTACCTTTAGGGCACACACATAGGGGTTACATTCAAACATGCAACTCCAACTCTACAGCCTGAACCCTATCAGTAACATTTGACTATTTGATTTTGCTGAATGTATAAAGCAGTGTTCATGGAAGTTGATATTTGAGCCATAGATTAAGATCCTGATTACCAATTCCACATGTCCCACATAGCAAAAGTTTCAACTCACATCTTAAATACAGATTTTAAATTTTATTGCCAGTTTATATTTGATTATTTGTACTCAAACTGCCGAGTATTTGTGTTTTCCCAGGCTTGGTGCTGCTTCAGAAGGAGAGAATACAGCATGGAAATTTTACTTCAAGCTCTACTGCTTCCTGGACACGGAGCATGTGCCAAAAGATAGTGTGGAATTTGCATTTATGTTTGAGCAGGTACGGAGAGGAAATAAGGTTGTTATACTTTGGGGAAGAGTAAGTGATGTGAGATACACACACACAGAGGGAGAGAGACTCCAAATCAAAGAGGCAAGCTGCTTTGATTGACACCTACCTGACGTAACAAGGATCTCCTGGTTTAAATGGACCTGGATTGAGGCAGATCAGCAAGGACAGAGGGGAGCCTGGTGGTGCTCATTCCTGACTTCCTCAGCCATGTTTCGCAAGCCGCGATTGTTACATCACTAGAAATCAAGAGCCTTGCTGCATCTGATCTTGTTCAGTGTCCGTTTTCCCACAGCAGCCAATCAGGTGCCTGTGAGATGCCCACAAGCAGGGCACAGGAGCAGAGGCCCTGTTCTCCTGCCATTGTTGCTGCGCAACTGATATTTGGAGGCAAGGTGCCTCTGATGCTGGAGGCAGCATATAGTCATCATGACTAGTAGCTATGTATAGCCTCTATCCTCATAGATTTGTCTAATATCCTTTCAAGGCTATCACTGCATCTTCCATAGTTAATGTACTGTATTGTCCCCTATATCCCACGTCATTTGCCCATCAGTAAAATGGGTATAGGGACGCGGGTGGTGCTGTGGGTTAAACCACAGAGCCTAGGACTTGCCGATCAGATGGTCGGCAGTTCAAATCCCCGCAACGGCGTGAGCTCCCGTTGCTCAGTCCCTGCTCCTGCCAACCTAGCAGTTCGAAAGCACGTCAAAGTGCAAGTAGATAAATAGGTACCACTCCGGCGGGAAGGTAAACGGCATTTCCATGCACTGCTCTGGTGGCTTAGTCATGCTGGCCACATGACCCGGAAGCTGTACGCCGGCTCCCTCAGCCAATAAAGCAAGATGAGCGCTGCAACCCCAGAGTCAGTCACATCTGGACCTAGTGGTCAGGGGTCCCTTTACCTTTTTAAATGGGTATATATGTTCCATGCGTTTTGTAACTGTTCATGAGAATTACTTGTAGCAACTAGCTATATCACTTTCCTTGTCACTGTATCTTCTGGAGGAGTTAGATCCAAACAACCTCACAGGACTCCTGCCATATAAAGTTGAGAACAGCCAAGCACCATCAGAACCTAAAGTAAAAATGTTTTTATTTCATGAAACATTCATGGATTAGAAACAATTCCCCCCAGAAGCTTTGCATGACCTATCATAAAACTTGGCAGGCTGATCTTTTGCAATTATGAGTTTTTTGTCATTTGAGTTTTATTCATTCTCCTTTGTCACATCTGTATCAAACAATTGCACATGTACTTATGGTCAATTAAATGATACTTAACCCTTTATAATGCAACAATACCAAAGCCAACTTTAGACTTGCAAGTATTTATAAGTTTGTTCGTTCCCTGGAGAAGATGCTGTCTGGGGTGCCCTCTGGTGGTTCTCTTCATTTAAGCACTCTTTATGCTTTGCCAAAGGTACCCCAGTGGAAGAAGCTTGTTCATATGTATTTCCTGCTTTTTCGAGGAGCAAAAACATATAAATAATGTACATAAATCATACTTGTATACAGTGGAATCTCAGTTTTTGACCTTAATCCATTCCGAAAAGTTCGAAAACCAAGGATCAATGGGCTGGCGCAAAGACAATGGGAAAAAATGAAAAACGCACCAAGGAAGCCGTTCGTCTTCCGAAAATCGTTCGAAAACAGAAGCATTCACTTCCGGTTTGTTGGCGTTTGGGTTCCAAATTGTTCAGCTTCCAAAGCATTTGGCAACTGAGGTTTCACTGTACTACTTAAAAGCCTGCAAAGCATCTCACATATGTTACTTTGTTTTAATCTTTACAAAAGCTCTGTAAGGCAAATATTACCTTTCTTGTTCTGGGGTGTGTTTTTTGTGGAGGGAGCACTGAGGCTGAGAAGTAGTGGCTTGACCAAGACCACCCAGCGAGATTATGGATGAAACAAGATTGAACCTAGAGCCTTCTTGGTGCACAGTTCAGTTTTATTACCACTATGCTACAGCTGCAAATTTTGGATTCAGAATGTTCTGCTGCATACCTGTAAACGTCTTGTTTTCCTTTTTTCCATTAGGCACATGAAGCAGTGATTAGAGGACATTATCCGGCTCCTGAAGAAGCCCTCCAGGTCCTTGCTGCCTTGCGGCTCCAATACCTGCAAGGCGACTACACTTCATCCAATATCACTATGCCAGAAATGGAAGAAGTCTACCCACTGCAGAGGCTCACGTCCCGTATTATCCAGTCCACTAAAACATTTACCGCTGCGGAGAGGATAGAGAGGAAGCGGGCCAATTTTCTAGAAGGAACCCTGAGGAGGAGTTTCCGCAGCAGTTCCATCAGCAGGCAGAAGATGGAAGAGGATCAGATGCTTGATATGTGGGTCAAAGAGGAAATCTTCGCAGCCAGGACTAATGTGATTGATAAATGGAAAAAACTGCAAGGAATGAACCAAGAGCAAGCGATGATCAAGTACATGAGTTTGATTAAGGAGTGGCCTGGCTATGGGTCCACACTCTTTGATGTAGAGGTGAGTATACCAAAATTCCATGGGCGTTGCTGACAGCAAAATCATAAGACTAAATAAAAAGATAAACTACAGCTAAACAATTTGTAGTATAACACATCTTGTATGGTCATGTTCTATGGGTTTGCAAATTTGTCTATCTTCTCCTGCTGAATGTTTTACAGGTGAGGGTATGTAGGTTTTGATTTGTTGTTGTTGTTTAGTCATGTCAGACTCTTCATGACCCCATGGACCAGAGCATGCCAGGCACTCCTGTCTTCCACTGCCTCCCGCAGTTTGGACAAACTCATGCTGGTAGCTTCGAGAACACTGTCCAACCATCTCATCCTCTGTCATCCCCTTCTCCTTGTGCCCTCCATCTTTCCCAACATCAGGGGCTTTTCCAGGGAGTCTTCTCTTCTCATGAGGTGGCCAAAGTATTGGAGCCTCAGCTTCACGAGCTGTCCTTCCACTGAGCACTCAGGGCTGATTTCCTTCAGAATAGATAGGTTTGATCTTCTTGCAGTCCATGGGACTCTCAAGAGTTTCCTCCAGCACCATAATTCAAAGCATCAGTTCTTTTTGGTCCAGCTCTCACTTGCATACATCACTACTGGGAAAACCATAGCTTTAGCTATACAGATTTTTGTTGGCAAGGTGGTATCTCTGCTTTTTAAGATGCTGTCTAGGTTTTGATTAGAACCTGAGAAAAGGGTTAAGGCTGTGGAATTTCACCTGCAAGCCTGCACACACCCAAATCCCCCTTCTGCCTCAGGAACTCCATAAGAGAATGTCAGCTCCTCCCCTGCTTTAAGGAACTGAACATTTGTGACATTATGAGACCCTACTTTAATCTGCACCCACATCCCAGATTATCCATTTTACACTGAGGAATTGGCAATGGCTGCTGTGCTTAAGAGGCCAGGAAACTGAACAGTAAAACATTAATGTATATAAATCTGAGGACCGTCTAACCTATCCACTCAGCTACTACCCATCTTAAGGGCCGCATTTCCCCACACAGTTCAAGCATTTGATGTGTCTCTTGTGGATTAAGATTAGTAGCTAAATGTCCGCAGTGATTTAGGCTTAGATTTGTCTGTGCAAGGAATCAGACTTCATATGTACATGTGTAGGAAATCATAAGAGGAGCATAGTATGCAATAGCTAATTGCACATCCTTTCTAAACCAGTTGTGGCCCAAAGGTGAGTGTTTAATTTAGTCCTTTGAAACAAGTTCAGATCTCTCCTCTGACAATGGAAATAATTGCGTATGCTCAGGCAGATCACTCCCAGAATAATCTACCTCACTAAACATGTTCAATGAGAAAAGGGCATTGTATGCTAAAATAAATAATATAAAAATGTAATAATTTTAAATTGCATTTTTGGAATCATTTCTGTTTTCTACCATTCACC
The DNA here is from genome assembly GCF_027172205.1 of Podarcis raffonei. Taxonomy (NCBI): domain Eukaryota; kingdom Metazoa; phylum Chordata; class Lepidosauria; order Squamata; family Lacertidae; genus Podarcis; species Podarcis raffonei. Next base: position 76,906,295 of record NC_070608.1, read on the forward strand.
TTGACATTATTTTTCGCCAGTGTAAAGAAGGGGGCTTCCCTCAAGAACTTTGGTTGGGTGTCAGCGCTGATGCAGTTTCTGTCTACAAACGCGGAGAGGGAAGACCTTTAGAAATATTTCAGTATGAGCACATCCTCTCCTTTGGTGCTCCCCTTGCTAATGTCTACAAGATTGTTGTGGATGAGAGAGAGCTGCTTTTTGGAACACTTGAGGTAAGAAAGGAACTAGTCATTCAGTTCTGCTTTCCTTGTTTTTAAAATGAGCTGGATGAATAAATTGAATCCACTGTGCCAGTATTCAGAAATAGAAAGCCTTCCATGATTCTTTCGCCTGCACAATTTCACATCAGGATTAAAATCTTCAATGGCAATCCTACACATGCTTATTTGGGATTAAGCTCCACTGAACTCAGTGGGACTTGCTTCCCAGTAAGCATGCATTAGACTGAGACAATAGGAAACTTGAGTTAGGCTTGTGTGCACTTTTGCTCATCTTCAAAAGTGAAGTTCTGTAGGATTTTCAAATCTGCGATCTTGAGCTCTATGGGTTACAGTTCCATACAGAGTTATGTTGCTGAAGTCCCACTGAATCTACTCAGGTCTACTCTGAAGTAAGTCCTATTAAAATCAGTGGGGTTTACTCCCAGGTAAATGGGATTAGAATTGTATTCTAGAATTGTATTCTTATTTGGGAGCAAATCTCACGTGAGACTTACCTCCAAGTAATCTTATATAGGTCCAGGCTGGAAGTGTACAGTTTTTCTTCAAAATAAAAGATAAACATTTGCAAATTGTATTTAGTTTAGCTATTTAAAGACAGCTGAATGATCTTCAGAAATTTCACCGAATAGTATAGGTTTTCACACAAAAATTGCTAGCCTAATTTTCTTAGTAGACTACCAGCCCTGCCAACGTTTGGTTATAATTTTTTAAAGGTGTACATAGTTTTGTAAATTCTAGTCATGTGACTATTGGCCATTCAATTCTATAGCTTGCTGGGTAGAGTTACCTTTGTCACACTGTTTTCATTGACTACCAAAAGGCTTGCTGATTTCAACAAAATGTACAGTGGTACCTCGGGTTACATACGCTTCAGGTTACAGACTCTGCTAACCCAGAAATATTACCTCAAGTTAAGAACTTCGCTACAGGATGAGAACAGAAATCTTGCTTCGGCGGCACGGCAGCAGCAAGGAGGCCTCATTAGCTAAAGTGGTGCTTCAGGTTAAGAACAGTTTCAGGTTAAGTACGGACCTCCGGAATGAATTAAGTACTTAACCCGAGGTACCACTGTATGTTTAACTGTAGGCTGTGTTACAGCCAAGCTGATTTTTTCTGTGACAATTTATACAATTAGCGCTAATCTAAAAGAAACCAACTTTTCCTAGAGTATACCACATCACACTGCCGGGAGGTAAAATCTCATAAATACACTCTTCACAACACCAAAGACCATTGGCTGAAGTGTGCATTAACTGGTTTTGTATTGTTATTGTCTTGGTAGGTTGTTGACATTGCCAAACTGATGAAAGCCTACATCAGCATGATTGTGAAAAAACGTTATAGCACCTCTCGATCAGTGAGTAGTCACGGAAGTCAAGGCAGCTCCAGGTGAAACGAGAGAGAGAGAAACTTGCTGTTCTGTCCTTTTGGAACCTATCACCGCCAACCCGTTGAGTTTCTCAAAAAATGGTGATTGGAGGCACCCCTCAGGCTACAATCAAAACCGTGATTCTAGGAGAATCTTTATTCAACATGTGGTGTTCGACGAGCTTAGAAATAATAACAGCCACTTCCATAGTCCCATAAACTCGTTGGCTAGCATGCTTCAAGCCTTCTAAACTTTGTTACCTCTAGATAACATAATGTATGCCTTAACTTAATGCACTGCTTTCTGAGCAGTGAGAAGTGCCTTAAAATGTTTTAAAACCAACTTGCATTGATTTGTGATTATCAGAGGGGTTGTGTTTTGTAATAAACCACTTTGAATTAGCTTCTCCTTAATTTGCAGCCATCTTGCACTAACTAACTGGCTGGTTCTTACATGAGGAGGGAAAGAGAGCATCTTTGTTGGAATGCTGCAGGCGGCTTCCCGTAGGGACTTTAATAGCAATGCTGTATTCCCCCCCCCCTTTTTTTGTTTTTGTTTTTCATATGTGTGCATGCATATGACTCGGGTCAACTCTAATTTTATTCCACGTTTCACAATATTTTAAAAGTAAAAGGGAATAATAATGTGCAATGGTGTAAACAGTCTTTCTGTACATTTTAATAGTCCAGAGCTATAGTTGTCCCAAATGTTGAGTTTCTTTATAAGCCAGTTTTATTAACAAATTTGGGGGTTTTCATAATTTTTGTATTTTCTTCTAGATAATTTTTCATTCTTTGTTACATCTGTATGTAACACACCTGCATTTCTGTACCTCTGCTGTATTATACATAACGTGTAGTTTGAAAGACACTATATTTATAGACTGCCCTTAATACAGAATTGCCATTATCCGCACAATATTCAATCATATGTCTTCAGTTTATACAGTTGAGTTTCTTAAGATATTAAACATTTCTTTTAAAATATTAATATTGTGGTCTTGTGGTATGCTACTTGGAACTTGCCAATGCAGAACATGCTATAAAAGAAGTAAATTAAACAGAAAAATTATGATATATCTTACTTAATGTTGTGTATGCCCCTCTCAATTTTTTCTGTGTGCTAATTGAATGGCAGCAGAAAACTGGAAAGTTCTAATATAGGCTAAATTGACAGTTTTGAGGAGAGAAAACTATCCACAACCTATGGAGTATTTCACACATATTCTTCATAGGCTCTATGTGCTATGGAATAACAAGCTGCCATTGCCCTTACAAGTGCATTCTTCTAATTATGTTTGATTTGCAAAATCTACAGGGCAACCATTATTTTAAAGACTGAATTCATTACTGAGACAAAGAAGGCAGACACTGAAGCTTCAAATCTCTGTGCATTGTATTTATATGCTGCTTTTTCAAGATGCACCACAATGAGCATCAGAAACAGACTGTTTATTACAAAACCTAGTTGAACAGGACAAAGTCTACAACTCAAATGATACAATCACATGAATGATCAAATTCAAAAAGCACCGTGAAGCATACCTTCACTGTCAGAACCACTAGCAAAACATCCAAGACAGAAAACAGTTCCTTAAACCTGTCTGGAAAAGTGCAAAGCTTCTTCACTAGGGAGCCCAAAGGCACTGCAATTCTTTAATCGTAGGGGCTTTCAAGGACCTTGGGGAATGCACCTGCTTTGGCAATGGGGGGGGGCGGGACCTCATGGTCCTAGGTTATTCATTCCTCCTTACCTTGTGATGGGTCTAATTTCAACTCCCAAGTAGCTATGGTGTGTATCAGTCCAATTACTGTGAGTCCTTAGAACAGTGTCTGCATCTGTCACTGAAACAACTGGTGTCATGCTGAAGCTACTGGGTTTAAGATTGATCCTTTTCTGCATGTGCAAAGGGGGAGGGAATTGGATGCACGTAGTCTTGCTGTTGCCAGCTTTCATCAGTGCTGCAGCTATGCTCTAACTCCACTGGTCACAACCTCCAGAAGGCTGGACCAAATCACAGTCCTCCATCCTGACCTGTTAAGAGGCCCATTTATGTTGGTTCAGGGGGGGGGGGAGAAAGCGCTGTCCAAAGGAAGAAAAAAAGCAAGATATGAGCTCTCATGAATTGATATTTCAGACTACTTTAAAAAGGAGTCTTAAAGAGTCCAAAATGTCCTCATTTTTATCAGATGAAGATTCGGAGGAACCGTTCAAAGGAAACATTCAGAATTTGTCCCACAGCTTTAGTACAACCCAATCTATCTTGCTAAATCTATCTTGCGACGCCGTCGAAACCGGGCACCGTGGTTTACTGAGGAGCTCCGGAAAATGAAGCGGGATCTCAGACGGCTAGAGCGAGTATGGCGACGGACTCGTGACGGAGCCTCAAGAACATCTTATAGGTCGCTTATGAAAGCCTATGAGATGGCTATGAAAGCTGCTAAGAAATCTTACTTTGCAGCTTCCATTGCATCCGCTAGCTCTCGCCCAGCACAACTTTTTAGAATAATTAGGTCAATAACGTCCTTAGGAGGACAACCAAATTTAAGTACAAATTCGACCCACAGCTGTGAGGCATTCGCGAGCTTTTTTTGCGGAGAAAGTCCTGTTGCTCTGCCGTGACCTCCCTGCCAATTTAGATACAGTGACTGAACTGGAGGCCCCTCGACTGACTTCAGGTCCAGTGTTGGACCATTTCGATCGGATACTCCCTACTGATGTGGATAGATTCCTCCAAGTTGGTAGGCCCACTACCTGCCTTCTTGATCCGTGCCCGTCTTGGCTGATTAGGGAGTGTCCAGATGTTGCGCGGACCCCCCTGGTTGAAATTATCAATTTGTCCCTTGACACGGGGACATTCCCAGGGGAACTCAAGGAAGCAGTGGTGTGTCCACTCTTAAAGAAAACTTCATTAGATCCCTTAGGCCTATCCAATTACCGCCCAGTTTCAAATCTTCCATTCCTGGGTAATTGAGAGAGCGGTTGCTGAACAGCTTGGTAGGTTTCTGGAGGAAACATCGGCATTAGATCCATTTCAGTCCGGTTTCTGTCCTGGTTTTGGGACGGAGACGGCTCTGGTTGCCCTACCAGATGATCTCCGTAGACAACTGGATCGAGGCGGGTCAGGACTGCTGATCCTTTTAGATTTGTCAGCAGCCTTTGACATGATCGATCATGATCTTCTGGACCACCGCCTCACAGACGTGGGGATACAGGGCATAGCCCGTAACTGGTTGTGCTCTTTTATCTCTGGTCGGGGACAGAGGGTGGCACTAGGGAGGGAAATGTCGTCGCGCCACTCCTTGGTGTGTGGAGTGCCGCAGGGCGCAATTCTCTCCCCGATGCTTTTTAACATCTTTATGCGCCCCCTTGCCCAGATTATCCGGAGCTTTGGGCGGGGCTGTCACCAATATGCTGATGACACTCAGCTCTATCTGCTGATGGATGGCCACACCGACTCGGCCCCAAACACACTGACCAGATGCTTGGAAGCTGTGGCTGGATGGTTTCGTGGGAGCCGATTGAAACTAAATCCTTCGAAGACAGAGGTCCTATGGCTAGGTCGGGATGGCATGAGGATGAGGGACCAACTCCCTTCTCTTGCGGGGGCCCAATTAGTGCCATTGCCTTCCGTTAAGAGTTTGGGTGTAATCCTTGACACCTCCCTTTCCATGGAGGTGCAAGTTACAGCAACAGCCAAGGCGACATTTTTCCACCTTCGCCGCATCAAGCAGTTGGTCCCTTACCTTTTCCGCCCCGACCTGGCCACAGTGATCCATGCGACGGTCATCTCCAGGCTTGACTACTGTAATTCGCTCTACGCGGGGCTGCCCTTGAAGCTGTCCCAGAAACTCCAGCGGGTACAGAATGCTGCAGCGAGGCTCCTCACGGGGTCTCTGCCATGGGAGCATATTCACCCAGTGCTTTTCAAGCTGCACTGGCTCCCGTTGGAGTACAGGGTCAGATTTAAGGTGCTGGTTTTGACCTTTAAAGCCCTTCACGGCCTAGGACCCTCGTACCTACGGGACCGCCTCTCCTGGTATGCCCCATGGAGAGCCTCAAGGTCCATAAATAGCAACACCCTAGTGGTCCCAGGCCCTAAGGAAGTTAGATTGGCTTCAACCAGAGCCAGGGCCTTTTCAACTCTGGCTCCGGCCTGGTGGAACGCTCTGCCTCATGAGACCAGGGCCCTGCAGGATCTGATTTCTTTCCGCAGGGCCTGTAAGACAGAGTTGTTCCGCCTGGCCTTTGGCTTGGAGCCAATTTGATTCCCTCCCTCCCTCTCTTTCTTTTTTCTTTTCCTTCTCCTCCTGCGATGAGGCTACATTTTAATATTTTAATGTTCCATTATTTTAATGTTGTATTTTATTTTTGTTTTTAAGTTGTAATCATTCATCTTGTTTTTATTATTGCTTGTAAGCCGCTCTGAGCCCGGCCTTGGCTGGTGAGGGCGGGGTATAAATAAAAAATTATTATTATTATTATTAAAGCTAAGGGGGTCTGCATCAATCAGCACATGAATAGACGACTGCCTGGTGAACCCATACATATGCTGTCTTTAATTCTGTGATGGAAGAAAGATGGGATATAAGTGGACTAAGTAAGTAATCCACAGAGGAAGTTTTGAGTAACTGCCAGTAACTGTTGGTTCTGAATATTCTACTGCTTCTCCTCTAATCCTGGGCTCAGCATTCCAGAATGTCCGTGTGGCTGAAAGAGAACCCATCAAAATGATGGTGAGCTTGGAAATTCACACTGCCCTAGCCCTCACTACTGGATGAAGAACTCTCAGCTCCCAGCTGTAGTTCTGCCAAAGGCTTTAACGCTCAAATCAGATTGGTACATAAGGCAAACAACAGATTATATGGTTCAGCAGGTACAGAAGAGGTTCAGTGCATGCTAAGACATTGATACAACGATCAACATGCCCCTGCACCTTCCTTTTGAAGACTGAGGTGGACACAACTGTATTTGCACAGTAAGTGGCCAGTCACAAGACCAGGCAAGTAAACAGGCACTCCTTTGAGTGGGTTAACTCCACAAGGTTTGTTTTCAACGGTGTTGTCGTCTCCATAGAGACAGAGGTGGACTCGGCGCTGGAGCAGCTCCATGGCAACAGGTGTTAAGGTAGGGGTGTCTAATGTTGGAGGGACCACACTCCTTGGATCCTGATCTCCATCCTCCAGGCCACAGGACCCGTCCCCAGAATCAGGCACTTATCTGGGTCCTGATTCTACCTTTCCCATCCTGGGGTAGGGTCCTCCTCAGGGTCCTCCAGCTCCCAACTCTTCGAGCTTCTTCCATTCCTCGGGTCTGACCATTTTAAAAAAAAACAAAAAAACCACCACTATTTATTTTGCTTAGTTTGGAACATTGTTGTTTAAAATAACTGACCTTGTAAGCAGAGTTAGATTAACAGAGGCAAAACAAGATCACTCATCTGAGACACTTTCAAGGACAAAAGTGGCACCACCAGGTTTAAGAGGGCCTGGGCAAAATGCCTTCTGCTGCCCCTTCACCTTATTATTCCCTTCAATAGTAATAAGAAGTGGGGTGGAAGAGAATGAGCCCTTTTTTCTTCACTGATCAGACGGAAAAGGGAATTTATCCATACCTGCTTCTTAACAAGCAGTGGGGAAGGGACCTTTCTCTTTTACTAACCTTTTGTTGAAAAACTCTTATATGGTACATGCCTCCAGCATGCCTGACGGCCTCTATGAGTAGTTTTTAAGGAGGTTTAAAGAACTGATCTGAAATTAAACAGTTAGCTGCAGACCCAGGGACAGTCCTGGATTTACAGAAGCTGCCCCAGTTTCTGATTTGATCCCGGAATGTCCCGCTTTTCCTTAGGACTTACCTATTTTCACTGGAGAAATGTTGGTGGGTATGGAGTTATGTGACCACCAAGCCAAGGAGGTAAATAACTATGCAACCTTTATCTGAAGGCAGCCCTGTATTATGTTTTTTATATACAGTGGTACCTTGGTACTCAAACGTCTCGGTTGATAAACGCCAAAAACACAGAAGTGTTCCTGTTTTCGAACGTTTTTCAAAAGCCAAACATTCAATGTGGTTGTCGGCTATTGTTTCCAGGGCATCAGCACCAATCAGAAGCTGTGCCTTGGTTTTCGAACATTTGGAAGTCAAATGGACTTCCGGAACGGATTAAGTTTGGTGCTTTTGTTTTTGCTATTTATTTTGCGTTTTTGTTTTTGAGGCTTTTTTTGGTTACCGTATTTTTCGCTCTATAAGACGCACCAGACCACAAGACGCACCTAGTTTTTGGAGGAGGAAAACAAGAAAAAAAATATTCTGAATCTCCGAAGCCAGAACAGCAAGAGGGATCGCTGCACAGTGAAAGCAGCGATCCCTCTTGCTGTTTTGGCTTCTGTGATAGCTGCTCAGCCTGCATTCACTCCATAAGACGCACACGCATTTCCCCTTACTTTTTAGGAGGGAAAAAGTGAGTCTTATAGAGCAAAAAATACGGTAATTTGTTTTTGTGACTGTGTGGAATCCAGTTCAGCTACTGATTTGATTGATTGATTGATTGATTGATTGTGTGACATGCCTCTTGAGAAATGGAGAAAAGACCCCGTCCAAACAGTGACTATCATCAGTGCAGATAAGATTTTTTTTAAAAAAAATTTTATCATCTACAGTACAATACTTATTTATATCATAGTGCAGTACATTGGTTATTGCTTTCATTTTATGGATCAATGGTCTCGTTAGATAGTAAAATCCATGTTAAATTGCTGTTTCAGGAATTGTTTTTAAAAGTCTGGAACGGATAATCCGTTTTGCATTCCTTTCTATGGGAAAGCGTGCCTCAGTTTTGGAACGCTTTGGTTTTGGAACAGACTTCTGGAACGGATTATGTTTGAAAACCAAGGTACCACTGTACAGTCAAATCTCAGTTCTCGAACCGCTCCGTTGCCGAATGTTTCAATTCCCAAACGTCAAAAACACGGAAGTAAATGCTTCGGTTTTTTAATGTTCCTCGGAAAACGAACATCCAACACGACTTCCAAGAACCAATTGGAAGCCGCACCTCAGAACTTGGAACATTTCGGAAGTCAAATGTCCTTCCAGAACGGATTGCGTTCCAGTTCTGAGGTTTGACTGTACCGTGGTACCTTGACTGAAGCTGCCCAGAGCGGCTGGGGCAACGCTGTCAGATGGATGGGGTATAAATAATAAAATTAGAATTATGGAAAAGCATTTTTTTTAAAAAAATGCTATATATATATATATATATATATATATATATATATATATATTAGCACATCCCTATTTTCATCGGAGAAATGCTGGAGGGTATGTAGCTGTTTATATTTTTATCTGTAAGCCATTCTGAGTCCCTGTCAGGGAAAAAAGCAAGGTATAAATAAACAAATACATAAAGCTTAATAGTAATAATAATAATGGAATCGTACATTTCCCTCAGCGACTCCTTTTCTCCCTCTCTAAAGGGGAACTTATAAAGCACCGAAAGCATTTTCCAGAAAGGTAGTGGTATAAATCATAAAACACCCATCCTTACCGCCTTTCCAGCGCGTGAGGCGCAGCTTCGTCCCCGGCTTTTATTCGGTTTTTCCAAACGCCCAACGACGCCTCCCAACATTCTAAACCGCCACTCACCCACTGCGCACGCGCCACGCTTCTTGAGATTTATACTCCGCTCGCGCCGCCTCGCCACGCCACGCCCAGCTTCTCCTCCTTTCAACTCCCCCCCGCCCTCCCTCCTGCCACCGCGCGCGCGCTCGCCCGCCGGCTTCTGCGCGCTCGCCGCTGCTCTCTCTCTCTCCAAGCTAACCAATCGCCGGCGCCGCCCAGCCGCGTCGGAAGCTCCTCGTTGGTCTGCGGCAGCCGAGAAGGCGGGCGTTCCTGGTACCCGGATGTACACAAACCCCGCCCAGCCGGCTCGCCTCCTCATCTCGGTTCTGGTGTTTGGTCAGCCGCCCCGACCGAGATGGCTGACGAGAAGGAGCAGGTGGCGGCGCCGGGGCGCCTGGACTGGGAACGGCTGGCGGAGGAGGACGAGGACGGGGGCTGTGAGGCGAAGCCCGTCGGCGGGCGGGAGGCTGCGACTTGGAAGAGGCCGTTCTGCGCTTTGGCCGCCTTCCTCTGCGCCAACCTGATCTTCTGGTGAGAGAGACGCGCAGCCACTGCGCTAATCCTATAGACCCCCCTTCCCGAAACATACATATATATGCGTGCCCCTTTCTTTCGTTCTTTTCCCCCACCTCAATGGAGCCGCGGCTCACCCTCGCCCTCCGCTCCTGGGCTTTGCAAAACGTGCGAATGAGCTGTGAGGGGGGGGAAGGGTGCATCTGAGCATGGGCAAAGTGCCTGCTGTAAAAGGCCCCGGCCGTTGGCTTCTAAACTAGCAGCGCCCGTTCAGACGTTTCCTGAGAGGGGCGTGAAAGCAAAACAACGCCACCCCCACCCCGTTTCTCTCTGTCAGTTGTTTTCAACCAGTTGTTTTCAAGCCTTGAATGATAGTCAGGGGTGCTGCGGGCAACACTGGCCTCTGTCCCTCTCTCCAGAGTGGCTGGGGAAACCCAGCCAGATGGGCGGGGTATATTAATATATATTTATATTATTATCTATCTATCTTCCTTCCTCTCTCCCTCCCTCTCTCTCTGATGCCCTGGTACTGAAGAAGCATCCTTCTCTGAGCAGGGTGCCTTTGCTTTGCTAGCCTTGTGAATTCCTGTTAAGGTGTGCTTGCTCTCCATGAATCTACCTAATCCTGCAAAGCTCATCCTGCGCTGGAATCCCATAAGTTAATTACCTGTGCTGTGGGAGGAAGTGCTTTTAATGTCAGCAAAATTAATAAATTATCTCATGCCAATTGAATAAATACATATTTTATTTTTATGTCCACGCTGATGTGGTTTTTATCTCCACAATGGGTAGAGATGGAGAAGGGAGCATTCTTCATCAGAGGGCATATGTCGTACAGGTAGATTTGAGCCCCCAGGATGGAGAAATCGAGCTCTGCCATCCTTGGTATTTCTATTTAAATTGAGCGCTTCTTAACTGTGTTCGCTTTGAAAGAGGCTCCTTTTGGTTTGTTGGGTGTTGCCACAAAATGTTTCCTACAGAAAAGCGTGGGGAAGGAAACCCATGGAAAGAATTCATGATCCTGGCCGGGGTGGGGTGGGGTGTGATGGGGGATAACCACTCACTGAGGGTAAAGCAGTGCTAGTGGCCACAAAGTGGGCTTTGTGAGACATGTGTTGCAGAAAGTGAAGATGAATCAGCTGTGGCTGGATGATGCCAGGGAGCATCAAAGGCTCCTAAAGAATGTTTGAAGGGAAGGTGGGGCGCACATGTGGCAAGGTGAAATAATGGCCAGGAAGTGCCCATAAAGTAGAGCATATAATCTTGCATAGTGGTTGCCTTGTGATTATGCAAAGTTGACAAAAAGCAGAGTGACAGCATCCCAAATTGCACAGCCTGTTTCTCCCACTCTCTTGTCATGGATTGGCACTGGACTGCCAGCCTGCTGGCTTTGGGCTTGAAATTGTCCCTTTTCAGTAGATTCTTTATATTCTTATTTTCCTGGTGCCCAAACCAATCTCTGTCATTTTCCCCATTCTTTAGTTTTTCTGTTTCTCTATGTTACCAACCCTGTGCTATAGGTAACTTCTCATTTTAACCTTTAGCCCTCTAGTGTTTTTCCAAACAAGAAGCATGTGCTTTTTTTCTTCAAGTGGCATCTGAAACTGAGATACTTTCCCCCCTACACTGGCTTGAAGAGAACATTCCTAGGGTCATTGCTTTTCATTACCGAGTTAAATACTCAATGGACTAGGATGTATAATTGCATTAATACAATGTCCCAAATGTAGATTCAGATTTTGAGATTAAATAAAGAACTAATTTGAGTTGCATGAAGATTCATAAACACACACACACACACACACACACACACACAACCCTTCTAGTGCTCATGTACCACAGAACCACTTAGCAACATATCTGCATGGTGCTGAACTTCCTAATAAGTAAGACTAAGCACGTGCTTAGGGCACCAGCAAAAGTGGGGAACAAAAAAAAGAAGGGAGAGAATTTTTTGAGTTTGACATCTGATATTTTTTTTAAAAAACTTGAAGTAGTTATCATAGAAAAAAATCAGAATTTTGTTGGACTTCCTTGCACATTACTACGCTTCCCCCATTTTTCTGTTCTCTTTTTATTACCTATCCCCACCTGAAGCAAGGGGCATCCTGCTCTCCTAGATTGAAATAATGCGAGGAAATAAGTTCCTGTCATGTGTTGTACATGGTATACGTGCATGTACATTTCAGCATACATGTAAGTTTTGTGTCATTTTGAAAAAATGTTTATTTTATGATTAGTATTGCTTTTTATTTTGAATAACATATCGGGGTACCATACTCTTTTCAGTGCTTAGGGCTATAAAGATCTTAATCTGGCCCTGCAGCAGAAGAATTTATATTTCAGCAAGTATGTTATCTATGTAAAGAAGAGGAGTGTTCCTATTATTTTACATGTCATATGGAGGAGAGTGGATAAGAATGTTTTATTAAATATTGAGAGCTTTTTCTTTTTTAGTACTCCTCAGTTGGACAGCAGCTTCATTATTGTGTAAAACATTAGCAGCACTTTGTCCTTTGACTAATTTGAAGCTCCCTAGTACTGTATGTTAATTGAGGCTGCCTAAGTAAGTACAGTTTAGGGTGTGTTGACCTCCCATCCTTTGTGACAGAAGTAGACTCTGAACTGCCAGAAAATAAATATTTTAGGTATTTTTTAGGGTAACCTGTTGGGCCTGTGTATTGCAACCAGCTGTACAAATAAGTCTACTAGATGTTGTACTTGCCTTCTTCTACATAAAAGACCTACATGGTCTGGGATCTTCCCAGGGGGCTGGTGTTGACTGAGCTGGGGGTTGTGTGCCTTATTTAGTGCCTATGCTGATGTTTTTGAGCAGTGCTGAAAGGACCTTTTTATTTCCCCACTACAGTATTTTAACATCTGATGTTACAGTACCACTTCTGGTATCTGTTTAGAATTCTGCCATTATTCAGCACCCTGCAGTCTTGTGGTGATGTAGTTTTAAATCTGTTTTAAACCACCCTCATTCTTTTTATTAAGTGGGTAGTATATACATTTAATATATGACGTATACTGGTGCAAATAGAACAAATATATACACATTAGAAGTTTGTGACACCCTGGCTGTGTTTGGACAGTGCTAACCAAGTTATACATGAGCCTTCTGCCTGCACATTCAGCCCCTTTGCTGCTCTCTGCAGCGAGCTATAATTAAACCAGGATGTCTCTAATTAACCATAGTTTCCCATTTTATCTGTTCAGGAAACTATGGCTACCAGCTTCAGAACAAACCAGTTTCTTAAAGCCTCATTGGTTTAAGATCCTGGATTGTTCCAAAGTGAGTAATTAGTTTTTACCTGTTCAGATAAACACAAAGCTGAGGTTAATTAGAAGTTCCTGGTTTAATAACAGTCCATAACTGGACCACTGAGATCAAAGAGAAGAAAAATCCAATTCTCTGCAAATGTAAAATTGCTTCTGTCCCTTCTGGAGGTGGTTTTTGCCTTCCACGGGTAACCAGGCAAATGGCTATTTTCAAGCCTGATTTCATCTCATGGATGTCAACCCTTTACATCTAGTCCTTCTATTTTCTTTTGGGCTATGCACTTAAAGTGGGGATTAAGGCCCATTGAATTCAACATGCCTTACTTCTGTTTACACATTAATCTTCTGGTTTGCCTATTTTCTACTGTTGGTCATTGATATTGTCATTTGTTTCACTATATCCCATATACCAGTGCAAACCATGAATACCTGCATAACTTGAGAAACTTGCTTTTAAGCTTATTAGACAGGTGATGCTTCTGGGTTTTTAATAGGTTCCAAGTTTATTTTTTTGTAGCTTTGGATTGTCCGGCCCTATAGCTGGATACTTAGAAGCATCTACACATTTTTGTCTTGATTTGTGCTTTCTATGTTGCCTCTCCTGTAACAGCCTTGCAACTTATTAACCCACAAAAATACTTACTAACATCATGCCACACACTTGTCAATCACCTGAAATCACAATGAAGCCAGATGAGCCATTTTTGCCTGCATGGATCTGAATCAAATAGTGTGGGTGCACAGCACTTTGTAAGTCTTGATGATCTGCTGTTCATTGCCATTTGTAAAGCACTGAGCACAAGGCTTTGTAGGTAATGCCAACCAGATAGACGATAGTCTGTGCCCACAAACTCCCTTTTGGACCAGCCACAACTTTATTTGCCCCACAGATAGGCAGGTGGTTGTGGCTTGGCTCAAACAGCATCACTGACTAATTAGGCCTATGGGCCAGAGGTTCCTCACTACTGGCTTAGATGTAAGGAAGCCAGTTGATCCCCACCCCACATCCCCCAAAACAGTTATGTTTTTCTATTGAAATAAAAAGGAGAGGTGGGGGAACAGTAGCTCTTCACAGTTATAGAAGCTAACTACAGCATTACATGGAAATGCTTGTAACTAAGCCCTCAGGTCCTTTTTTTAAAATAAAAAGCATCTTTGTAAGAGGGTTATTTAGAACATAGAAACAGAATTGGGAGAGGGTACAGAACCCTTTGAGTGCAACTGGATGGCAGACTATTTTGTAAGAATCCAGGCTTTCCTTATTAATTTCTGTTTTTGTTTAGCTCTAGTAGGTCACTGAAATGACATGCATTTTTGCAGGAGGTTGATGTCTTCACCAGAGAACATGCTAGCTTTTACAGAAACTAAGTACCCGTGTGACGCTGTTTGTATCATTCTTGTCTCTAGCAATAAGTATTAGATTAGGGACAAAGCTATTGTAGCTTAAGATGCTAAATTTAGAACATTAGCCAAGGGATTTCCATGTATCTCTTAATTCAATAAACATTTCAGAATGTATTTCTTTATCCCAAGAAGCTCTATAGGTTTTTTTAAAAAATAAATAAATCAGCAAGCATCTCTCTATTCTGAATCGCAGTTTGTTCTGAACACTTGAAAAGGTCGTTGCTATAATTGCTATAAGTTCCATTCAAGTCAATGGGATTCAAGGAGCCTAACCATGTGCAGGATGGGAGCATCATCAGAGACAAGTTATGCACTATTCTGTTCTTATGAAACAGCTATAAGAATATAAGAGCTTTGCTGGATCGGACCAAAATCTAGTTCCACATCCTGCTTCTCAGCAGCAGCACAGCCGATGCCTCCATTAAGCCCATATGCAGGGCTTGAAAGCAATACCCACTTTTGCTTGTATTCCCAGTTGCTGGTATAGAGAGGCGTACTGCCTCTGAAACTGGATAATAGCCACTGATAGGCCTATCTTGTGTGGATTTGTCTAATCTTTAAAAACCATCTAAGCCGGTGGCCATTACCACTTATTTTGCCAGGGAATTCCAGTACTGTATTATGTGAAATACATTCTTTTGACTGTTCTAACCCTGATGACCACCAGTTTCTTTGCATTCTACAGTGTTCAGAGATGGACTTCTTACTCTCATCTTTCTTTGCACGATGCATAATTATACAAACTTCCATTATACCCTTCCACTTATGCTTTCCCCACTCAGCTTAAAAAAATTCTGAAAGCTTTAGCTTTTCCTCATAGGGCTGATTCTCTTGATAACCTTTGTTGTGTTTTTCTGCGCCTTCCTCTGCTTTTGGAGGCAGGGCAAGCAGCATTATGCACATGTGCATAGATTGTACGACAGCACTGTGGTACTGCCAGTTCTGTTTTCAAGCCTCTCCTAATGATCCTCATATGGAATTTGCCCTTTTTCACAGCTGCTGCATGCAGAGTTGACATTTTTACTGAGCTACCTTCCATGACCTAAAGATCTTTCCTAGTTGGTTACTTGGTTAATGCTGGCTCTTTTCCAGCTACTAGCCCCAGGGAGGCTGTGCAGATTTGGACAGGGGTCTGGGTTTGGAGTGCATGAAGGCAAACCAGCTCCAGTCTGTGTGGAGCCTTGCAACTCACTTTTTTGGGGGGTGTGAATGAGTTCTCCCAGACTAGGAACTATCAGTGAAGGTGCAAATAATGTTGGTTTTTAAGAGTACACTTTACCAGCTAAGGCTTGTTTCAGACTGCTTTCTATTGAATCGTATTTTATCTGTTGTATTTTAAATTGCTGGTATTTTAGTTTTTGTAACTCGATTACTCTGTGATTTTAATTATCTTTTTGTAAGCTTAATAAACATAAAGAAAATAAAGAAAAAACATCCCTGTCTTCCACAAGCACTCCATTGTTGTCTAATGGCTCAAATGCCATGCTGACTGATTTCCTGCTTCTGACGTATTTACAAACATTTTATATTTTCGGTCTTAAACATTTTCTAAATATGTCCATCACATTATTTTATTTTTATTGCTTATTGTCAATTAGCATTAGCCAACGTATTTGCTCCCTTTTGTTTTTCTTATTTGGGCATCCATTTTCACCTGCGGCACAGCTGCTGCACCTTTCTTCCCAGCCCTTGGGCTGAACAGACATGAGGTTCCAGGTGGAAGGGAATAAGAAACATGCATACATTGGGCTGTTCAATTGCAAGCAATTTGGGAGGGAGGGAGCTGGATTGAAATCCAGCCAAATTTTCTGAAAGCAGCCTTTTTATAACTTTCTTGCTTCTGGTTGTCAACTATATTTGCATCCTTTGGCAGGCCTTGGGGGGTGGGGAGATCTGCACGGCTTGCCTGTTGGTACATTTCCTTGTTTGTTGCATATATTCTAGCTGAGCATTTGATCGATGGTTTTAAAATTTATTTCCAAGCGTCTTGGAAAAAAGCTAACCTCTGCTCTCTCAAAAGCTTCCTTTTCACTAACCCTCTCACTTCTGAGATGTTTTGTCTTTTGAAATAAAGTGTGACTCTGTTGAGCTTTTTTGGCAACTTTTCATGGACATACATTTTGAACTTGTTAGCACTTTGATCCCTGTTCTCAGTTGACTTGAGTACTCTGAAATCTTGTACTAGGCACTGGGCACCACTCAAGACTATGGCCAGGAAGGGTTCATGGGCCACCTCCAAGGCATAGTCATGGATTGCATCAGGAAACATTTTTCTGATTACTCAAGTGTGCATCTTCCTCAGTCAGTGTGAAAGAAGTTGAAGACACTGATTATTATAAAACTTTCTCCTTTGGATCCTGATTCCCCACCTCCCATCTGAAGACCACTTTCACTGCTTTGATCAGGAAAGCAATAATATCTCTCTGGCATAAAATAATTTTTTTGCATCTGGCACTTATACCCATAGTTCTTGTTTGTTCCTATTAGAAGTTTTCTAGTATGTTGCACTCCATGCCTTCTTTGGCATGCCTCCGCTAAGCCCTACACTACACCGTCTTTCCTATAGACATTGTATCCAGGGATGCTACTACTGTACTTACTCTCTACACTTTTCCAATATTCCTGTTAGATTTATATTCTCATTCAGCACCAAGTACTCTAACTTTCCCCCACCTTGCCATAGAGGCTTCTAATATTACCCAATTAAGCTCCCATCCGTTGTGTCCCACTCCAGATGTTTTTGATGTCTACATTTTACCCCCAAACACCTTGACTTTTTAAAGCAGCTGCCATGCTCTTGGCTTGTATATAAAAATTGAAGTAAAGGTAAAGGTACCCCTGCCCGTACGGGCCAGTCATGTCCGACTCTGAGGTTGCGCGCCATCTCGCTTAAGAGGCCGGGGGCCAGCGCTGTCCGAAGACACTTCCGGGTCACGTGGCCAGCGTGACAAGCTGCATCTGGCGAGCCAGCGCAGCACACGGAAACGCCGTTTACCTTCCCGCTAGTAAGCGGTCCCTATTTATCTACTTGCACCCGGGGGTGCTTTCGAACTGCTAGGTTGGCAGGCGCTGAGACCGAGCAGCGGGAGCGCACCCCGCCGCGGGGATTCGAACCGCCGACCTGACGATCGGCAAGTCCTAGGCGCTGAGGTTTTACCCACAGTGCCACCCGTGTCCCGATATAAAAATTGAAGGCTTCCTCTAATCAGCTGCCACTGATGGCAGAAAAGACTCAGAGTGCTGGATGTCTAGTTGCTTTGCCCCTGTGTCGTTCTTCCCCTCCAAGAAAACAAAAGTTGCAGGCACTGCATACTCTTGACAGGAGCAGCTCTTTCCTGAGGGAGAGGGGTATCTTCTAGCCTCTTTGTCTCTCTCCTTTCCACTGCTGGCTAGGAAAGGTAAGCTGCATGATAAGTATAAATGGAAAAGGCCAGCCAGGGATGATGACACCTTCCTGTTTGCAAGGAGATGTGCTCCTCTCAAGATGGGTGTGGCAGTTGGGGCTCTCTTCTTCAGGAAAAGGCAAGCCAGGAGTCACTATTTCAAGCCTGTTTTGCCTCTCCTGCCTTTAGAGCAGGCGTGGGGAACCTTTGATCATCCAGATGTTACTAAACTAAAACTCCTGTCCCTAGTTCAGCAACATCTGGAGGGGCTAATGTTGCCTCACCTGCTCTAGAGGCAGCTAGTGGGAAGGAACTTCCATGATTTTCAAGAAATAAAGAAGGGATTTGGAGAACAGCTTTAGAAAATGATATCAAGCTGGTGGAGCCATGTTCTCCTTTTAGACTGCTTTTCCAGGATAGCAGCATAGCATCTTGCCCAGTTCTCTCTCTAGGAAGGAGTTCATTGAGATTGAAAATAACTGCAGTTATGTCATGAGCAATGTGTATCGAATCAATGGTAAATATTTATTTTGCCTTATTTCTAGGCTGCCCTTCAATACTAGGTTCTCAAGGTGGAGTACCTATTTCTTAAAAAAACCCACAGATATAAAATTCAGTATTAAAAATTGGCATTAAAAATGAATGTAACAGAAAGCAGTGGTCACAGAAGTTCAGCAGCAAAACTAGATAAAACCATGCTCCAAACAACTTATACTGCATGCTAGAATTTTTTTTGGGGGGGGGGGATTTAAGCCTTTGCCTGATACCAGAATGTTATCAGTGTTGTCACCAGGCAGAGAGCAGAATATAAATCTCAATGAGAAAAAAGGAAGGAGGAGAGGAAATGAGAGCTAGTAAGGCTCCTCACAAACATATGAAGCATTTTTGTGCAACTGTGAAGATAGAAACTTGAGTGTAATTAGTGTTTGAATGAATAAATGCTTTTTATAGTTGGGTGTAGCATTTTCAACCATGTCTCCCAGATGTTAAAACTTGTCAGTTGGGGCCATCTGGTATTTCATTGGCAAATCTCCCCTTTTCCTGCTCGCCAGCATAAGAATAACCTGTATATGCTGGTCTTTTTCCTGGTGTTTCACATTATATCACATAGCCTTACAGCAGCTATGTAATATGGACATTTTTATTACCAGGTCAGGGAAGGGGTTCATGACACAAGTGTGAGACAGGTGCTGCCCTGCTCTACAAAACATAGAGGTTTGTGGCTGATGAGTGTTGACAGAGCTGGCGTAGTATAGTGACTAAGAGTTCTGTTAAGACTCACCAGCTATGAGACTCTACCTTTTGTGGAGTAGGAAAGTAACATTTGTGTCATGAGCCCATTGATTAGTCTCTGCAGTCTGATGATAATGGCCTGCTATTTCTTTAACTCCCTAATTCCAGATTGTTAGGCCTTTCTCCTTCATCAGTGACAGCCTTCCCCAAGCTGGTCAGCCCTTCAGATATTCAGTACCCCACTCCCACCACGCTGTGGTCAGGAATGATGGAGGGCACCAGCTTGGGGGGAGGCTCTTTATGATGTTAAGTTACCTGACTTGCTCTTGTGCTTTCATATGGCAAGGAAACTTTATATATCTGCATGGTAAAATGGTTTTTCTCTTCTCCTCCTAGGTTCCTTGCACTGACTCCTTGGAGACTGTATCATCTAATTTCACATGTACTCCTTGGCGTTGTAATGCTGCAGATCATGCAGGATTTGGTCTTGTCTAGAGAAAGAGGTAATACACTGCTCAGTATCTGTTTAACATTCAAATGTTTATCAGCAATGTATGGAAACCTGTCAATATCCCTTTATCCTTATAACTGCAGTACTAAAATTTTATGGTAAGCTTCTGTGAGGATTATGTTAAGTAGAAAGGTAGGTTAATATTATTAGCTTGCTAAAGACTTTCTGAACAGTGTCTCCTATTGCATACATTTATTCTTTGACATATTCAAATGCACCAGTCTCCTATAGTATGTAGACCAAGAACACATTCTAGAGGTCTAGTATAGGTTTATTCTAGGGCTCAGGTTTGCACAGTGGGATATGATTTCTTTCAGTAGAACATCAGGCCCCAATTTTGCATTTTTATAGTTTAGTTAATACAAGAGAATGTGTGCATATACTATAAACATTGGACCATATGCAGAAAAATATCTTATTTATCCTTACCTTGTTTTCAGGTGCACAATTGTGGAGAAGCCTCACTGACCGGTAAGTGTTAGTGTTATATTGCTGGTGACTACTAAATATTAGAACTTTAAAATTGTACAGTGGTACCTTGGGTTACATACGCTTCAGGTTACATACGCTTCAGGTTATAGACTCCGCTAACCCAGAAATAGTGGTTCAGGTTAAGAACTTTGCTTCAGGATAAGAACAGAAATTGTGCTCCGGCGGCGCGACAGAAGCAGGAGGCCCCATTAGCTAAAGTGGTGCTTCAGGTTAAGAACAGTTTCAGGTTAAGAACGGACCTCTGGAACGAATTAAGTACTTAACCCACGGTACCACTGTATTGGGACATTAAGCACTTTAGCTCTAGAATAGATCTTACTTTCTGTCTAGATTAGCCTTTATTTATAGGACATTCTCCTACCCATATTTCTGTATTGACAAGGTCCTTCTAGATACCTAGATACCCTCTAGGGATACCTAGAGCTTTGTAGCCTCTAGTCCTGTTAGCCTACTTGAAATATTTTAAGTATCCTGATCCCAAGCTTTATACAGGCTTGTACACCAGAGCCAATACATACAATATTGTAATTGCATTATGTGTGTGTGGCAGTTTGGGGCACAAAAAGGATAAAGTGAGATTTGCAATGTGGCTCATCCCTTAACCCAGCAGTGGAAGTGTTGTGAATGAGCTATAGAACCATGTGCTCCATTTCCCCTGCCACCATTAATCGCGGTTCAGCATTATGCCTGTACTTAGGTTTTCATGATTAATGTTAACCAGTGTTCACTCCTAACTCAAAATCGAAAACCAGGTTTTCAGATTTCAATACACCATTGTGGTGCATTGCATTTGATCATGGTAGACTCAGGTGACCTTCTTGTTGACTTCAGATAAAATTCTACCTTTTTTCTTTTGTAGTTTCATGACTTAATATTTTAAGTGCGTTTTATTTTCTGGTACAGTTTATGTTAGTGCCAAGAATGTTAGATAGGTATTGAGGTGCAGGGTAGGGAATGAAGAAAGAGAAGGTGAGGGTTTCTTTATATCTGAACACATCTGTATTGTTTGTTCCAAAGTTGTACCATGTCTTTTTGTGGTACGGTGGTACCTCGGGTTACGTACGCTTCAGGTTACATACGCTTCAGGTTACAGATTCTGCTAACCCAGAAATAGTACCTCGGGTTGAGAACTTTGCTTCAGGCTGAGAACAGAAATCGCACGGCGGCGGTGCAGCAACAGTGCAAGGCTAAAGTGGTGCTTCAGGTTAAGGACAGTTTCAGGTTAAGAGCAGACCTCTGGAACGAATTAAGTACGTAACCAGAGGTACCACTGTACTTTTCATATTCCTGACACTCCTCAGTTGTACTATCCTTTATTCTGTTATACAGTATGTGAATGTTTCATCTGCTTACCACACTTTATGTGGGCTGCATTTTACCAATGGAGTGACCTACAGGTATAAAAGAAACTTCTAGTCACAGATCAGCAGTGATTTTTTTTTTGTGTGTGTGTGTGTGTCTACATGCACTTTCTCAGCCCCTTTCTGGCCCCTCCCATCTCTGCCTTTCATAGTTGTCAATACAGGGCACAACTGCAAGTGTTTTAGATAACAATATCCTTCAGAGAACATCTAACATTCATATCGTCTCACTAATTGGGCACATAGCTATGATTACCGTCATTAACAGAAGCTAAAAGAAAAAATGGACCCTGCCCATAGTTGTTTACTTTTGACCAAGTGGAAGAATGGCTGTTTGCTGGGGGTTTGCAGGCTCTTCCAACTGTCTCTGGTTTTGGTTTTACAGGAATGGGCCATATGTTTGGAAGCTGGTCTGAAGTTCCAGTAGAGGGCAGCAGAGTGTTATTTCCTTATTTTGGTAGATCGTGGTCAATCTCTGGCTCCCTTTCCTTAGTTCAGCTAAAACTCATTCCTGCCAGGCCCCTACGCCATGCCCTCCATTGCTGTATGATCTCTGGAAGGGAAGACGGAGCTTTCTCTGTGTTTTGATCTGTAGTGATGTTTTTGTGGGTGACTTACCCCTTTGTCCCTTGAGTTTAACTCCCTCCCCAATGAAACTCCCCTCCCAAAGCTTTTATAGGGCTTTTCTCCTATAGATCACTGCCAGTTTTTAATTCTGAGATCACAGTCTCTTGAGAGTTGGCCACCCCTGCTGTAGAACAATGTTTCCCAAACTTTTTTCTATCGAGGCTGCTGCAGAATGGTTAATAAAAACCCCTTGTGTATATTTGAAATAATAAATTGAGGGGCACATATCCTTTTAGGTGGCCAGATATGGTTCACTGTTTTTAACTGTGTTAAAAAGGAAAGATTTGGAAATCTTTATCCTTGCAAATAGAAATCCCGCTCTCAACCTGATATTAATGGAACTCTTGGAACTGGAATCCTGAGAGTGCGTGACATAAAGCATATACAAAAACAAATCAAAGTGTAGCACCTTAAAGACCTAAGAAATGCATTGCGGCAGAAGGTTTTGTGGAGTCAATACTACTTTATCAGATGCATTAGTGAATTCTTAGTTGGTGGGTATATAAAGGAGACAATGGTAAGGTGAGGTTGAATGGCAAGGAGATGCAAACATGAAACTGGTGATAATTAGAGCTTAAATATATGTTAAGTAGGCGCACATTTTAACCTCTTACAGTACCAGCTTGCTGAGGTAATTGTATTAGCACCTGTAGTGTGGCAAGGAACCATTGAAACAGTCATGGGTAGCATAGATAAGCAGATATTTGGTAAGCTAATTTAATACAGGTAGTGTGATTTAACACAGGTAGAAATGGAGGCAGTGACAGATTTTACCTTCTTGGACTCCATGATCACTGCAGATGGTGACAGTAGTCACGAAATTAAAAGACACCTGCTTCTTGGGAGAAAAGCAATGACAGACCTAGATAGCATCTTAAAAAGCAGAGACATCACCTTGCCAACAAAGGTCCATATAGTTAAAGCTATGGTTTTCCCAGTAGTGATGTATGGAAGTGAGAGCTGCACCATAAAGAAGGCTGATCGCCGAAGAATTGATGCTTTTGAATTATGGTGCTGGAGGAGACTCTTGAGAGTCCCATGGACTGCAAGAAGATCAAACCTATCCAGTCTTAAGGAAATCAGCCCTGAATTCTCACTGGAAGGACAGATCCTGAAGCTGAGGCTCCAATACTTTGGCCATGTTCTCAAAACTACCAACATGAATTTGACGGAACTGTGGGAGGCAGTGGAAAACAGGAGTGCCTGGCGTGCTCTGGTCCATGGGGTCACGAAGAGTCGGACATGACTAAATGACTAAGCAACAACAGTGTGACTTTTTAAAAAAACACCTTTGCCTTGATTTAACACATGGGTGATGGCATTGGACTACCTGATGAATTGTTTCATGTTCACCTGTTTCATGTTGTATTCTACCTCTGAAGCTCCTTTACTCCTAGGAGTTTGACTCTTGTATTTTGCCTCTGGAAATATGTCCAAATGAATTCTTTGCGTAAATGTAATGGCAGAGGGGGTGCTTTTCTGGCGTGTTTTCATTGCTACAACAACATAGCTCAGAACAGCAACTGTGGAGACCTGGTATTCTATCAGACTCCTTTTCAAGCTGATGCACATAAATTTATATCCACTGCCTCCTCCTCCTCCTTCTCCTTTATTTTGTTCCTTATCTTCCTACTACCTCTGTTGAAAACACAAGGCTGGATTTTAAATACTTCCACAGAGATCTAAGATTCACAGGAACACAATTTAATGAATAGAAGCCTCTTTCCCATTGTTTAAGAAAGGTGTGGTATGTTTGTTTTTTAAACTTGTATATTTTTATTTGAACTTCAGTTACATTTTTTATATGTTATCTGTTAACTGTTTACAGAAAATGGAAAATCGTACTAAAGTTCAGTGAGGAAGAAACAAGGTTTTGATTTGTTTGTAGGCAAAGACTGGCTTTGTTGAAGTTTGAAAGATTATCATGTGGCTGTTGGATTTTTAATAGTCAGAAAAGTGTGAGAGAGTGAGGCTTGTGAAGTACAAAAGGGTAGAGCCCAGAATGGCTATTGCTGGAGAATAAAAATGTAGCCTTGTGACCTTTTCTTGTATCCTGGTTTTCGAAACACAAGCATTGGATTACAAAACACTCTATGGGAATTATTTACAGAAGGCACAAGAACCTGGAACAGCAGCAGCTGAGGTTCATGTGCAAACATCCGGGTTATGACGACATGGAGGGTGTGCTTCTCCTTCAGCACTTCTGATTAGTCACTAACTTCAGCAGGAATGTCCTGGAACGAGCTTATCATAGCATGTGAACACATCAGCAGAATAACATGTTTATTTCCTTTCAAGAGTTTCAGCATCCCCTCTGCTCATATGCAGCATTGTGTTTTATGCAGCTCTGCATAGAAGCACAGCACATTGCAACACAGTTTCTGTGAAGCCATTTCCCTAGAAAATGGTAGACATCCAATGTGTTTATGTGCCATAAATCACTTACGACTTTGAAGTGGTGCGCTGTTTCTGTTTGTAGCATGTTCCCTACTATAATCCGCTATAGAAAACAACAGTGTCTGTCCTTGCTTAAGCTCTCGGCAGCATTCCCTGCAAGCCCTTCTCCCTAATCCCAGTGTCTGCAAGACTGATTTTAGCTTGGGATCTTTTTATACCTGAATATGTAGCAAGCACTCTTGTGTTTGCCAGTCTTTGGGGGCCTGTGGGCACAGCTGCAGACTGGAGAAACTGTTGTGAGCACCACACACAAAAACACGACAAGTACACACTGCAGCCTACTCGATTGGCCACAAAAATACTGTTTTAAACCTAGCTTGGGGAGGTGTGGAGAAACAGCAGTACAAGGCCGGAAGGTAAACAACGTTTTCGTGCGCTCTGTTTTCCATCACGGTGTTCTGTTGCTCCAGAAGCAGTTAGTCCTGCTGGCCACATGACACGGAAAGCTGTCCGTGGACAAACGCCAACTCCCTTGGCCTGAAAGTAAAATGAGCACCACAATCCCATACAGTGGTACCTCGCAAGACGAATGCCTCGCAAGACGGAAAACTCGCAAGAAGAAAGAGTTTTCCGTTTTTCGAGGTGCTTCGCCAGACAAATTTCCCTATGGGCTTCCTTCGCAAGACGAAAGCCCATAGGGAAATCTCCAGGGACAGCGGGGAAGCGCAGCGCGTCTTCCCCACTGTCCTCGGACCTCCTCCGAAGGCTGGCGGTGGGGCGGAGAGACCTCCTCCCGCCGCCAGCCTTTGGAAGGCTGCTCCGAAGGCTGGCGGTGGGGCGGAGAGACCTCCTCCCCCCGCCAGGCTTTGGAAGGCTCCTCCGAAGGCTGGCGGTGGGGCGGAGAGCCCTTCTCCCCGCGCCAGCCTTCGGATGGCTGTTCTGAAGGCTGGCGGTGGACCGCCAGCCTTCAGAACAGGTCCGGGGACAGAGGAGAAGCGCAACGCGCCTTCCCCTCTGTTCCCGGACCTGTCCTGAAGACTTGCGGTGGGAGGAGGGTTTTCCTTCCCACCGCCAACATTCAGAATGCTGTTCTTAATGTTGGCGGTGGGGAGGAAAAACCCTCCTCCCACCGCAAGCCCCGGGAACAGAGGAGAAGCGCTGCACGCCTTCCCCTCTGTTCCCGGACCTGTCCTGAAGACTTGCGGTGGGAGGAGGGTTTTCCTTCCCACTGCCAACATTCAGAATGCTGTTCTGAATGTTGGCGGTGGGGAGGAAAGCCCTTCTCACCGCAAGCTCCAGGAACAGAGGAGAAGCGCAGCGCGCCTCCCCCTCTGTTCCCGGACCTGTCCTGAAGGCTTGCGGTGGGGAGAAAAGCCCTTCTCCGCACCGCCAGCCCGTTAAACGGTTTCCATAGGAACGCATTAATTGATTTTCAATGCATTCCTATGGGAAACCGTGCTTCGCAAGACAAAAAACTCGCAAGAAGAAAAAACTCGCGGAACGAATTAATTTCGTCTTGCGAGGTACCACTGTAGTCAAGTTTGACTGGTCTTAACCGTCCAGGGGTCCTTTACCTCCTTTTACCTCTAGAATCACCCTCTGAAAATCTTAACACCCAATAAAATCAGTAGGAATGAAGATGGTCCTACGTAAAAGGCCTCTGCAGGTGCCACATGATATGTCCCCATGTACAGAATGCTACACAACCTTTCTGCTATAAAGCTTTGTTATGAAATGTGTAATACCCAAATGTCTGTTTTGAAATATTGCTGTAATAACTATGTCATATTCTCAACATGTATAGAATAGTTTAAATATTGCTGTAATAACTATGTCATATTCTCAACATGTATAGAATAGTTTAAAGTCTTTTCCTCTATGATGAGAAGTAGCTGATTTGTAGTTGGTTCCAGAATGCAGTGGAGGATTGATCCACTGATATTAGCAATGGTTTAGCTGGCATCTTGGTCAGCTTTTGGCCTAGGAATCCTTTTAGCATTCCTACAGAGGGAAATTGGCAAGTAGATGATTGGCTTGAAAACAGTGTAGATAAACATTTGTGGTAATAGTGACATGCTGCAGCCATAGAGTCACATTGTGCAGCCTATATGGTGCGAATGGTAAAGAGGCATTTCTTTCTACTGCTGTTCTGTCCTATGGAGTGCTGCTGCACAAATCTCTTCCACATGCCTGTTGCAATCCACACTGTACCTGTTAGAAGCAGAGTTACCTACAGACTGTTGTGACATGTTTACTAGGCATTTACAAACCTCCTCCAAATCAGTAGATTGATGTGAATATTTTTTTAAAAACACTTTAAAGTCTATTTCATATAATTCTCCTTATTCTCCTTCTGATTATTATGAGCAAAAACAGAAGTCCCTCATTATACAGTGGTACCTCGGGTTATAGACGCTTCAGGTTACAGACTCTGCTAACCCAGAAATAGTACCTCGGGTTAAGAACTTTGCTTCAGGATGAGAACAGAAATTGCACGGCAGTGGCACGGCAGCAGGGGGAGGCCCCATTAGCTAAAGTAGTGCTTCAGGTTAAGAACAGTTTCAGGTTAAGAACAGACCTCCAGAACAAATTAAGTTCTTAACCTGAGGTACCACTGTAATTGTAATTGACAGGACATGTAGTTTGTCCCTTGCAAAATATGCCCAAACTGTTTAGAAACTAAATTCCCTTTCATAGACATATTTCCCTTAAGGAAAATTTTTATCAGTTTACATGGAAAGCCCCTTCTGTAGCCAGTAGCACGCTCCAGTTGACACTAAGAAACAACAAACTTTAGAAGACCACATTTTCTAAGTGTTTCAGAGGACAGGTCTAATAATATCTGGATTAGTGATTCAGGCCAACTGTGTGACCGACTTGGGTGGTTCCTTTCTTTCCTTTCTGGACGTGAATAGGGTTTGATTTTCAAGGATGCTTTTCTGGACACCATGGCAACTATCATGTGTTGCTAGAGCATTTCTGTTCCAGCTGGCTTTCTATAGGATCTGAGAATCATGTTATAGTTGCTTGTATTACTCCTGCATACAACTGATATTTTGGTGTTTTTAGCATAATTTTATGTCTAACTTTTAAAGGCACATATATTTAGCTGTTTAGCTTTGTGTTTCCATTACAGTAGTGCTGCCCTTTTTGAAAGGGCATGGTGTTAAGCAAACAAAGAAACAATAATGCTTCCAGATAAGCTTCTTCAGCCTTGATAAATAATTAAGCTTGAAGTGTAGCAGTGACCAAAGGTGGTCACCTTGCAGTGCTTGCAGGAAAAATGAAGAATGAAGTTCCAAGTCCCAGAACATCACAGGAAAGTTTTTCTAGTTGTAATACCTTATGTGCCTTCATTGCTCTGTGACACTTCTTTCTGTAACAAATTCAGAGAATGCGATAGTGCGGCAAATTAGGTATTTACCTGTTTATATTCTAATAAAATTGAATGGTATAAGTTTCAAGTAAGCATAATTTAAAGAACTTAAAATGGTAGGAGTTGGACAACTTAAGTCCTATTGAGTTTAATGAGAGAATTAAGTTCTACCCTAAATCTCTCCACTAGAATTTAATGTGCTTATTCTTGGCTGGATTATGACAAGTCTTTGCAGTTTCATGTGTTTTCTCTGAGGTCTTAATACATACGCAAACAACTCTGCTTTCATACAGAACTTCATTTTCTTAAAAATTAATAATTAACCTTGGTATGTTACCACTAAGATAATGTCTCCTGGTTGAGGCTGATTTCAAGGCTCCTTGAACATGATGAATTCCCTGTGAATATGGGCTGACTCGGTCTTTGTACAATTGGAAGTTGAGCTGCATGCATTTGAATTAAATGTGCAAAACCTGTTTCCAACATTGTTGTGATTAAGGAAACCTATGTTTAATGAGGAGCTTTGTGTGTGCATTAGAGACCTGACAGAATAAATGTATTATAATAATACAGGAGTAGTATTATCATCATCATTAATTTACTAATCATCTTCTGAACAGCATTGATGTATACTGAAGATAATTAAAAACAGTTAAAAACACAAGAACAGCAAATACATTTCCAAAAAAATGTAGAAGAAATGCCATGTAAAATATCTCTGTTTTTAGAGCATTTGAAAATGAGAACAGCTGAAACCATTCCAAATAATCAGGACCATGCGGTGCATGTTGCAAACTCTACATTTGAATTGGTTCAGTTGAACCAATTACAACAAATTTTGCCTGCGAAGTAGATGGACATTATGTTAAGGCAGCCTAGATTCACTTGGTCATGGCAGTTTGCCTGTGCGATGGATTTATTTGCCGCTACCATTGTCACAGTATAGTTTTGTCTGCTTCGTTGTACTACCTCTAGGCAAGTTGTCTGCTCCTCTAATCATCTTTAAGCCAGTGGTACACAGTGATGGTGGAAGAGAATGCCTGAGAGCAGCTGTGCCTAGCTATCAAGATCAGAGGATGAAAATTAGCCAGCATTTGGAAATATAATAGGCCAACTGAGTAGATCCACCACCACAAAAGAGGCATAGGAGATCAGAGATCTGCACTTTCAGAAGGCAAATGATTCAGTTGGCACCATGTGCAAAAGCTAGGCTACTAACTGGGACCAGTCAGAGGAGACATATCTCAGCAGTTCTTAAACATTTGCACTGCCTGCTGGTCCATTTCTAGAGGCTGCTCAAAATGCTGGTGATCACCTCTTAAAGCACAAATTAGTTTTATATGCATGTACCTCAAGGATTCTGTTGAACCTGCTTGAATGCTCCATTTTTCACCAGTGCCCCAGGTGATGAGCAGGGAGAGGACACTTTATGTGGAATGATTGCCTAGCACCAAGTTTGATGCCTCACTCCTAAAAAGCAGGCGTGAGTTATCTGCTTCCTCTCTCCCAGTATGCCAGTTTGTAGACTATGTTAAGTCAGCTGTCGAACACCCTTGCCCTGCTGAGCAGGAATTGAGCATGGGAACTTGCTATTGAAATTTCCAGTGTCTCTGACCTACCTGCACGGCAAAGTACACTAAGCCCAGTTCTGAAATTGCAATCCTGATTGACTGCTCATGTAGTATGTTGTAATGGGCTTCCTGACAATGCAAATTATATGTCTCATCCCATCTAATAATGTCCAGCGACTATACTTAGTTCCTTGTTTAATCTGAATCACAAAGATTGGGAAACTATATAAACTATATAACCATAAAAATGGGAGAAAGAAATTGCAACCAATGGCCACATAAGAAGGTCTGTTTACCACCACCAGTTTTCCTATAGAAATGAAGCTGTGCCCTTGCGTCTGACTTTGAGGTTCCATTGGCCCAAAGAAGGTGTGGAATGCCTTCAGGAGAGACAACTCTTGTTTCATGAGCTTCAAAAAGTAGCCAAAGATCAAATAGCTAAATTCATACTCAACCTACAAAAGGCAACTTTTTCCATAAGTGACTCTGACAAAGCATTGTATTGGGTAGCTTGTCGTTGCATCTGTAGGATTTTATTTACTGTGGTCAGCCTGACAGTGCACACTTAGACAAAAAATGGTTTACAATCCAAAGCAGGCATCTATAGGTGTATATTAAGGTGTACGTAATTCTGACTTGTATGTGGTAGTAAAATTGCCTGCTGTTTGTGGTGTGCTGCTAGCAGTAACCAGAACTGCACTTTCTCACATGCAGATACCAGCTGATGCCATATTCACATGACACATTTAAAGCACTATGATACCACTTTAAACAACCATGTTGTTGTTTAGTCGTTCAGTCATGTCCGACTATTCGTGACCCCCTGGATCAGAACATGCCAGGCACTCCCGTCTTCCACTGCCTCTCGCAGTTTGGTCGAACTCATGTTAGTACTTTCGATAACACTGGCCAACCATCTCATCCTCTGTCGTCCCCTTCTCCTTGTGCCCTCCATCTTTCCCAACATCAGGGTCTTTTCCAGGGAGTCTTCTCTTCTCATGAGGTGGCCAAAGTATTGGAGCGTCAGCTTCACAATCTGTCCTTCCAGTGAGCACTCAGGGCTGATTTCCTTCAGAATGGATACGTTTGATCTTCTTGCAGTCCATAGCTTCCCCCAAAAATTCTGAGAGCTGTGGTTTGTTAAGGGTCCTGAGCAGGCATAGGCAAACTGTGGCCCTCCAGATGTTTGGGACTACAATTCCCATCATTGCTGACCACTGGTCCTGTTAGCTAGGGATGATGGGAATTGTAGTCTCAAATATCTGGAGGGCCACAGTTTGCCTATTCCTGGTCCTAGGAGTTGTTAGGAGGCCCCTATTCCACTTGCAGAGTCAAATTGTCAAAGTGGTTTAACAATCAGTACCTCTACACAGGGAACTCTGAGAATTGTAGCTCTGGGAGTGAAATAGGGGGGCGTGGCCTGACTGCCTACCATGTTGCTGCTTCCTTTAGTGCACAGAAGCTAGAACACTCCATATTCATAGAGGTTTCAAAAACACACTTTTCAGTTTACTTCAAAGGGTTCCTTTTTGAGGTGGGAGCGAGTTGTCAAGGGTAGGTAGATGTGTGCAAATAGCAAACCACTTTTTCCGACGATTTGTTGTGTTTAATGCTTTAATCTGATAACTTGCATGTCTCTGCACAACCTCATTCCTGTTTTATCCAATGAAGTGAAAATGGCTTTCACTTGGAAAATGATATAGAAATGTTGATGCAGCTGAAAATTCAGAGTGAGAACCCACTTGAGGTGGCAGGGAACATGGCATTCCCTGCCCCACAGTGACTGTGCCTGCTGCTATCCCATGCATCTCATAGTAGTAATTGTCACTATCTATTGGTCATGGAAGTGCTGCTAGGAGTCAATACTAACGGCTGCCAAAAGTTCATTAATATGGGGCTGTGATGTGAGAAGGCTGCTCTTATCTTGTCCCTGCTGACATAATTTGGAGCAGTTGGTGAATTTTTCTTTTTTTAAAAAAAAAATATTTATTAAGATTTTCAAAGTATTACAAAATGAAAAAATACAAAATAAAAATACAAAATAAAAATAGTTAAAAACAATTCCATCTTTCCATTACTTATCTTTCATTTGCTTGTTTCCCGGACCTCCTCACACCTCCCTTTTTTGTATTCCAATTCAATTTGTTAATTCAGCAAATCCTTTCCCTCTTTGTTTATCCTAATCTTTAATCTTAAAATATTATAGCCTTAAATTTTTACCTATTAATAATCCATTTTTTCATATTCCTTATAGCATTATAGCTAAAAACCGCTTAACTTCTTATCCAACATCATTCTAACATTCATTAATTTTACAGTATTTCTGTAAGTAGACTTTAAACTTTTTCCAATCTTCTTCCACCGACTCTTCTCCCTGGTCTCGGATTCTGCCAGTCATTTCCGCCAGTTCCATATAGTCCATCACCTTCACCTGCCATTCTTCCAGGGTGGGTAGATCTTGTGTCTTCCAATACTTTGCAATAAGTATTCTTGCTGCTGTTGTGGCATACATAAAGAAAGTTCTATCCTTCTTTAGCACCAATTGGCCGACCATGCCCAGGAGAAAGGCCTCTGGTTTCTTCAGGAAGTTATATTTAAATACCTTTTTCATTTCATTATATATCATCTCCCAGAAAGCCTTAATCCTTGGGCACATCCACCAAAGGTGAAAGAATGTACCTTCAGTTTCTTTACATTTCCAACATTTATTATCGGGCAAATGGTAGATTTTTGCAAGCTTGACTGGTGTCATGTACCACCTGTATATAATTTTCATAATATTCTCTCTTAAGGCATTACATGCCGTAAACTTCATACCTGTGGTCCATAACTGTTCCCAGTCAGCCATCATAATGTTATGTCCAACATCCTGTGCCCATTTAATCATGACAGATTTCACTGTTTCATCCTGAGTATTCCATTTCAACAGCAAGTTATACATCCTTGACAACAGTTGGTGAATTTTTCAAGCCTGTCAAGCATCCAATTGTTTACGAGGATGATACTCAAATGTTATACTGCTTTCTTGTGTTTTGCTTTTGTTGGCTATCTCTTGCGTGCTGACCATCTGCTGCTAAACACAAATCTTGAGCTACTCTGCCTGTCACATGGAAAGAAGGGACCATGTTAGGAAATGGCTTTTCTCATTTGAGAACATGCCAAGTAAAATGTTCCTGTGCTGCTGCTGCTGTTCCGAGAAGGAAGCCACATTTACTTGGAAAAAATGTAGACCCTCCCATGATGTCACCTCCTTATGATGTCACTGGATCATAAGAGGCTAGTATGGGAGCAGGGAGGCTGTATGCTAGCAGTATGACTGGTAGAGGTGGCCAGAAAAATATTAGCCAAAAACTGAGCTTGGGTTGGTAAAGGTGAGATGAAAGTGTAAGATGATAAATGTAAGTTGTCATTATTTTTTTCACGAGGCTGGCATAGCAAGCAAAAGAGGAGAAGGCAAGGCTCCAAACTAGTCGGGCAAATAAAGGTTAATAACTGGGTAGTGGTTACTGCTCACATGACCATAAAAGTGTTGGCTTCTGGACAGTGCTTGCCGCCTAGGAGCCTGTCACAGTATTTGGAATAAGGTGTGACCTGTTTATTCGTGGAATTAGCCAATCAAAATAGTACACTGTGAACTTCATTCAAGACAAGCAGGCACTTAGGATGTGTGTAAATATACCCTGTACCAGAGGGACTTAACAGGAGCCACAAAAGGAGACTCATAGACTGGATTTCTTCAAGCTCAAAGGAAGACTGACAAACTTTCCTTGAGCATTGGATTTACACTTAAAAGAGACAAAAAGTTAGGAATGTCGGAAAGTGAGGACCTTGGACCGAGCGAAAGGTACTGTAGTTTTCTTTTCTGGAATTTTGTTGTTTGGCTTCTTTGATTCTTAGCGTAGGAATACCCACTGATTTTTTGCCGTAGCTCTCCTATAAATAAATTCACACCTGTGGAAATGTGTATAAAGTTTCTTGCATGGCAATAATAGTGCAAACAGCCATGTTTTTGAGCTTATGATAATAACAACATTTCATTCTGTAACTTCTAAAAAGTCACTGTCCATGCTTGCCCTCCAATGAAGCTGCCAACAGAAGAGACTTGAAATGTCAGGGACACAAATAACTCCAGTGTAGTCTGTTATTGACAGATATGTAATGTATTACTACTAGAAAGGGCACAGTGTTCCTGTGAGAAATGCCTGTGGAATACTTCCTTCAGGTCAGAGCTTAAGTCTATATCAGGCCGTAACAAAAAATTTTAAGGCAGGGGTGGAGGAGCTGTGTCCCTCCAGATGTTGTTGGCCTTCAGCTCCCCATTATCCCTGACCACTGGTCATGCTGGCTGGAAGCAACATCTGGAAGGCCACAGGTTAGCCTGTTGTAAGGGTGTAAAACAAAGGTGGGGAACTTGTCACCCTCCAGACACAACTCCCAGCAACCCCAGTCAGTATTTTTCAGTGGATGATGGGAGTTGTAGTACAATAACTTTTGGAAAGGCAAATGTTCATAGAATCATAGAATAGAATCATAGAATCATAGAGTCGGAAGAGACCACAAGGGCCATCGAGTCCAACCCCCTGCCAAGCAGGAAACACCAACAGAGCACTCCTGACATATGGTTGTCAAGCCTCTGCTTAAAGACCTCCAAAGAAGGAGACTCCACCACACTCCTTGGCAGGAAATTCCACTGTTGAACAGCTCTTACTGTCAGGAAGTTCTTCCTAATGTTTAGGTGGAATCTTCTTTCTTGTAGTTTGGATCCATTGCTCCGTGTCCGCTTCTCTGGAGCAGCAGAAAACAACCTTTCTCCCTCCTCTATGTGACATCCTTTTATATATTTGAACATGGCTATCATATCACCCCTTAACCTCCTCTTCTCCAGGCTAAACATGCCCAGCTCCCTTAGCCGTTCCTCATAAGGCATTATTTCCAGGCCTTTGACCATTTTGGTTCCCCCCCTCTGGACACGTTCCAATTTGTCAGTGTCCTTCTTGAACTGTGGTGCCCAGAACTGGACACAGTACTCCAGGTGAGGTCTGACCAGAGCAGAATACAGTGGCACTATTACTTCCCTTGATCTAGATGCTATACTCCTATTGATGCAGCCCAGAATTGCATTGGCTTTTTTAGCTGCCGTGTCACTCTGTTGGCTCATGTCAAGTTTCCCACCCATGATATAAAATATATTGTTGATTCTATCGCATTTTCTTCTGAATCAGTATAATTCTCAAGAGCCCAATTTCTGTCCCCCTCACATAAACGCCCATATATATTTACAGAAAATCTGAGACTAGAAAAGGTAATACATCTGAGTACCTATCCTATTAGATCAGTGAAATCAAAACCAAAAGAATAAAGCTAAATAAAATTGAAGAAGCATAATGGATGATCAAAAGTAGAGTCCAGTACAATCATAGGACAAAAATATTGCTCTGAATAAATTTAAAAATACCTTTGAACCATTGATCCCCTAAAACTGAAAAGAGAGACAGAATATATCCTTCATGGAAATGATGGGTGCTGTCAGAATTAATCCCATTCCAAAAAAAATCATGATTCTTAATAGAAGATTCATTTGGAAACAGTCTTGTCAAGAAGCAAATGGCATACAGTGCAACTTTTTATTCTTTTCTTTTTTTAGAGAACTTGACATTTTAGATCTTAAAGCATTATTGTGAAGCAAATAGGTAAGACTAGAAATGGGTTCTTTTGGAAGCTGTGATCAGAGACAATTATTTAAACATAGGAAAGCATATAAAGCAGGTTAGCATATGTTGATGGTGCCTGTGAAGCAGCATAATGCCTTATTCTTGAGATATTTTGCTCATTTAGACCTTTGGAAGGCACCCTGGGCTCAGATTGTATATGTGTGTGTGAAAAGAGGAATACTAATCTTATAAACACATAAAGTTTTGTGAGGCGTAGCAAATAAGCCGGACATTTTTATTTTTTGTCATTTTAACTGTGTTAATGCTTTGGACAGATAAACCCCTGGAAATTCTCTAGTTGTTCCTGTCACTTGTAATCCAAAATTCAGTCTTGGCAAACTTGTTCAATGTGAGGAAAAGAATAGGTATCAATCTGACTCGGTGAACAGATTACCAGGTAGTGTGGGTTTTTTATTGGCTTCTGTGGATAGTGTCACGTACCACAGAGGGTAGTGACTTACTGTATATGTGAGGCTATGGGGTGAGATTGTGCAGAGGTTTGGAGTTAAGTTTCAACATGGTGATGACGCACAGTTCTACCTCCTTGTTTCCACCATGACCCAGGTTTTTACCTACACAGGTTCAAACTGTGGTCAGTGGAGTCTGTCACTAGAATCATAGTAGTAGGAATGTCTCTAATACAGGCCATTTACAGCATTTGTATTCCCAAGGTTTAGTTAAAAAACAAAAAAACCTCTTTTGTTCCCCAGTCCTCGAATGTGATACAATCTTGGAATTGTAATTTGTTTTAAACTGCTTTTAACATTGTGTTTTAAATCCTTGTGATCCACCCAGGGACCTTAGGGTGAAGGGTGGGTAATTAATCAGAATAATAATATGTGGGTGAAGTGATTTATCTTTATAGTCTTTGGCTAAATTTGACTGGGCTGTATATAGGAACTTAAACATATCCAACGAAAACAGGTGTTGCTAACCCACAGCCCAGGGCCTGATGCAACCTTCTCAGCAAATTGTTATGCTCTGCCAAGTCCTCATCAGTTTTGTCAGTGGCAAAAAAAATTAAAAGACATGACTCTAGGTTGTTGTTGTTTTTACACATTTTTTTATTTGGTTTTTCAAATTTAAATTTTACAGAGATATATCAAACATATATCATAAAAACAAGATTCCTAGGAATCTCCTGGACTTCCATCCTCCCCTTTGTGGGTCCTATTATTAATCATTTCCTCCCATATCTTTTATTATACTCCAAATCCTTTGCCTCTTCCATTATGTCCAGAATTCAACCTTAAACTACAAGTGATCTTCCAATCCTGCTAACGATTTTAACTGTTTACAGTGATTTACAATAAATTTTCCCCATTCCTTATTAAAATTTTGGCCTTCCTGATTTCTGACTCTTCCGGTCTTTTTAGCCATTTCAGCAGAGTCCATTAACTTCTTCTGCCATTCTTCTCTGGTAGGGACTTTATCTTCTTTCCATCTCTGGGTTGGATTTAAACCCCTATACTCAGTCCACCTCCGTGCTACTCATTGGATCAGTCAGTTGTTAATCATGGGGAGTGGGTAATAACCCCCCCAACTCAGCTGATCTATGTGGATCAGTTACGGGGGAGTACTGTGTACTTACCATGTGTGACAGAGAGAGAGAGTGTAGGATAGCCATGCCATTTTTGGTCACACCCACTACTGGCATATGGCATTGAAGCTTGGCAAAGGATTAATGTGTCCCTTGAGTCCAACAAATGTTAACCATCCATGAATTATATGTACCATGTTTAATATATTTAATATGGTCCTGCTTGCTCTGCTTGCCAACCCCATCTTCCTGCCTCAATTCCCCCCTCCCCAATTATTTCCCTCTCCAGGATGGTGACATGTCCCATCTTCTCCCTGCCTCAGTTGTCTCTCAGGACCACAACTTCTCCTTGCCTCCATTTACCTCCTCCAGAGTTTCCGTTTCCATCTCAGTGCCCCAGTTTCCCTCCCCAAGACAATAAAGTACTCTTCTTTTCTCAGCTTCTGAATCCACCAAATTGTCACAATATTTCCCCTTCCCCATAATTGCTCGCCTCATTGCAGCTTTTCGTCAGAAATGCACTGGTTCCCTTCTTTCTCTTTCTCTCTCTCTTTCTCTCTCTCTCTCTCTCTCTCTCTCTTGCTTTTTCACCTACCAGAAAAGCCTCCCTTGTTGCCAGAGAGAAAGAGGAGATGGAGAGCCCATCTGACAGGTCATGGTGGTGCCTCCCCGTTGTGTCTTCCTTTGGGGATTCTAGCTCTAAATAAAAAAGAGCACAAATATTATATAGGGACAAGTTTCAAAGTCCTTGCATTTAATAGTTTCTGAGTCATTGTTGTCTTAATCAGCACATTGTCACAATGCTGTACATGGTATATTTCTGTGTGGATCAAACCATTCTTCATGCAGGTGTTTGTGTGTCTTACATAAGTCTCATTTTGCTTGCGAGGCAATAGAGCTAGAATTGACTCAGATGTTGGTTTTTCCAGTCGTCCACTACTTTGTATATTTATGTCCCTATAAAAGGCTTCTGTAGGAAAGTAATTACTGGTGGTAAAGGGAAGTTTTTAATGTTTGATGTTTTATCGTGTTTTTAATATTCTGTTGGGAGCTGCCCAGAATGGTGGGGAATAAATAATGGGTGGGGTATGAATAATAAAATTGTTATCATTATCATTATTATTATTACATGGAGTTGCTAACATGGATCCTATAGCCACAAGGCCATTTTGGAGATCTTCTCCTGATACCCACAAATCTTCTGAGCTCACCCACCCAAATTCTCACTGCTGCCTTTGTCATGAGGTGCTGAGGGTGGTTACCTTGTAAAGCATGGGTAGGCAAACTAAGGCCCAGGGACCGGATCCGGCCCAGTCACCTTCTAAATTTGGCCCACGGACAATCCAGGAATAAGTGTGTTTCTATATGAGTAGAATGTGTGCTTTTATTTAAAATGCATCTCTGGGTTTTTTGTGGGGCATAGGAATTCGTTCATTATTTTTTTTTCAAAATATAGTATGGCCCTCCACAGGGTCTGAGGGATAGTGGACCGGCCCCCTGCTGAAAAAGTTTGCTGACCCCTGTTTTAAAGGGAGAAAGTACATGGAGCTGAAGTAGAGAATTGGAAGAGTGACACAAATCAATGTTCTGACCCTGTTAGGTACATTGATTTCAAGTGATCTGACAAACACGCTGCAAACATTTTCTGCTTCAAAAGTGTGTTCTAATAATGTTTATTTCCTATTTGCTGTGTAGGGAAATTATTTCACAAATTAAGCATCATTTTTCCTATACAAAATGGCTCCCATCATTTCGTTTTTAAATTTGTAGTTATGCTGCTGCTGCTGTGCTTGGCATTGGAATGGGGTGATGGTGGGGTATTTTCTCTTGGAAAAAGTTTGTCATTCTTTCTTAGCCAGGGATCTTTCTGCATTTACAATAGTATAGTTCCTGTTTGATCTGACATTTTTAAGAAATAATTTGTAGCTGATGGTCTACACCTTTAGTCACTTGTTGCTTTTGTTGGGTTGCCCTTTTCACACTTTTGGAGAGCTGAGCCTGAGCTGAGAAAAGTTTTTTGACTGTAGTCACACCCCTTTTATGTTCCTCCAGCCTGTAAATGCCTACATTGTGAGCATGCAAACAGAGATAGTTGTTCATTGTTTTTTATTTATTTAATGCCCAGTATTCTAGAATTCTCATCTTATAA
This sequence comes from Podarcis raffonei, assembly GCF_027172205.1. Classification (NCBI taxonomy): domain Eukaryota; kingdom Metazoa; phylum Chordata; class Lepidosauria; order Squamata; family Lacertidae; genus Podarcis; species Podarcis raffonei. The sequence goes on from NC_070608.1 coordinate 76,945,058, forward strand.
AAGTATAGGAAATTAGAAGAGGAACTGCATGTCTCCCTGAGGTATAGTGAACTTTGTTATTGTAATCAAATGTTGTTTTCAGCTAATGAATGCTATCATGGGCTGTACTTTGACTCAGTGCCATCCTCTCTCTCTGCCATATCTCCTCTGAACTGAGTTTCCAAACTGACAGCTTGCACCATTCAGACGGAAGTGATGTGAAACCACTTCCATCACTCACCAACCCCAAAATCAGGATGATGCTTGTACACATGCCGCTTTACAGAACTTTGATAAAAGTCAGGATATTTTGAGATACAGTGAGCAGGTTTTTAGTAGCTTGTACTAGAATGGGGCGTAGAGGGACATGGGTGGCGCTGTGGGTTAAACCACAGAGCCTAGGGCTTACCGATCAGAAGGTCAGCGGCTCCCATTGCTTGGTCCCTGCTCCTGCCAACCTAGCAATTCGAAAGCACATAGACGTGCAAGTAGATAAATAGGTACTGCTCCAGCGGGAAGGTAAATGGTGTTTCCGTGCGCTGCTCTGGTTCACCAGAAGTGGCTTAGTCATGCTGGCCACATGACCCGGAAGCTGTACGCCGGCTCCCTGAGCCAATAAAGCGAGATGAGCACCACAACCCCAGAGTCGGTCACGACTGGACCTAATGGTCAGGGGTCCCTTTACCTTTACCTTTACTAGAATGGGGGGTGCAGGGGCACTGTGGTCTAAACCACTGAGCTCTTGAGATCTTTACCTTTTTACCTTGCTGGAATGCTAGCTGAATAATGATAACATTGCGTGGCAGCATGCCCCAAAATCTGAAAAACCTGCTAGTATGCCACTATAAGCGCAGAAATCCCTGAGGTTTTTAGTGATCTTTCTCCCTAACAGACTGTACTTCAGTTGCTGTCATTGCAGATACCTAACCATGCACAGCATTCATTTTATTGTTAAGATGGGGGTTTTGTTAAACCCTCCCCACGTGCTCTGTTTGGGCTTAAAAGTACCCACACTGTCACTTTATAGGCAAATGGATAAGAATGTGTTTAATAAGCACACAGGTCTGGTTCAATTTCTGGAACAAATTGATTGACAAATGTCAGACGTTACCTAGTTCTATCTCTCATTTCCATCTGAATCAGGAAAGGTGTCTGAGGTGCTAGATTTGGAGGCAGTGATGGGCTGGATGTGGGACAAAAAATTGAAGCAAAATCCTTAAAGACAGAGGTGTTATGTGTTCCACGTTCTCAAGTCCAGGAGGTGGGAAGACAGTTTGTTCTGGACGGATTAGCACTCTCCTGGAAGTGTAAGCTAAGATACTCCTGGATCCAACGTTGTCCCTTGAGGCTCAGGTGGCCTCAATAGTTGGAGTGCCTATTTCCAGCTATGGCTGGTTGGCTAGCTGCGGCAGAGATGACTTAACTAACATTCTCCATGCTCTGTAATTTCCACAGTGGATTATTGCAATGCACTCTACATGGGGCTGCCCTTGAAGATGACTTGGAAATTCCAACTGGCCCAAAATGCAGTGGCAAAATTACTGGCTGGAGTTGCCTTTAGAACACATATAGACCCTGTTATAAAACCACTGCATTGACTACCAGTTTACCTCTGGGCCCAGTTCAGGGTGTTCCCCTTCAAATATGGAGTAAGTTGGTTCCTTCCTGTTTTCAGTGACCCAGTATCTAGTTTATCTTTCTTTTGTCATTGCCTATTTACCAGTTAAATATTTCTCTTTCAGAGACTTTATAAGTCCACCTTCAATCTCCCTTCCAAGTGAACTATGTTTTTATGTTTTCTCTTGAGGAAGCTGCATGGATAGCTTTCTAGTATGTATTTGTACTCTTCACTTATAGTTAAAATGGAAAGGATTCGATTAATAGGTCCCTCTAGCAGAAACCCAAGCAAAAGGCCTTCTCCTCCCCCCACATGCCCCCTCAAATTGGCTCTGGGGAGTCATGAAAACCCCCAAGAACAGCACACAGGGGAAGGAGAAAGGAGGTAGTTCCTTCAGCCAACCAACCGTGCTTGCTCTGATGAAGAGATCTCCTTAACACTAAGTTGGATTCCTCCCAGTATTTTTTTTTTATATGTAGCCAGTCTGATACAGTTGCAAAGGCAGATATGGAAGAGGGAAAGGATTTGCTATTTAGTAGCTGAAGAAGCCTCCTTTCAAGGGATTGAAAAGGAGATGGTTGCTCCTGTGATGTTCGGACCATCAGTTGACTTTAGTCATTGCTTTGAGGGAGGTATCTCTCAGGCTTTGGTTATTCAGAACATTTTTAATATACTTACTTTTTCATGAACTGTTTTGCAGTCAGTGATTGTTTACCTGAGCTTCGTTTCTACAAGAGTAGTAGAATCACCTTTCTGTATCCCTTCAAATCCCTCTTCAAAATGTAATGCTTCTACAAAGTCTGACTCAGCTTCCTAGTCCTATCCTAATTGGATTGCAAGCCTTTTGGGATAGGGACGAGCTGCTTACTTTGCATGTTTATGAACACATATTGATAAAGTGTTGTGCATACTGGTGGTGCAATCAATGGTGATAAGGTTTTAGAAATTTTGGTAGTTCTTTGCAGGGCTTTTTAAAGCCGGAGATCACAATCAGCTCTCAGATGGGTACCATTGCCATTCTAAGAGAAGGAGGGAGTAGCTCATGATGAGCTCGTTTTATAGAAAAATAGCCTATTCTTTGTGGTTCTTTGTGATAACAGATATTCATTAAGCTTTTTGGAGTTTTACAAAAAATAATAAGTCTCGTTCTGCTTTAATAGGTTGCTTTTCTATCTTTTTATTAAAGATGCTAGAAAAGCAACTGACAAATTCTAGAGTTATGTGTTTATGTCTTCATATGTGTTATGTTTATCCCTAACAGAATCTGTAGAAATGGGGGGGGGTGCTTATTAACCTTCTGTGTCAAGCTGCCACTTTAATAAATACTCCTACAACTTCAGCCCAAAAGATGCATCTTAAATGCTTGCATTTCTGTATTCAGCAGGGGTTTAAAAAACAAGTCATGATCAAGAACAGCCTTTCCAATTTTAAAATAAAAATTGTTAGCAAATAAAGCCTTTGGGAATAAAGGAGCAGAGTGGGGGTGGGGAATCAGTTTGTACAGTACGGAACAGATCAAAATGAGAAGCTGAACTGAGTGGTGAATATTCATCTCTGTTTTCAAGCTATTAGAGGTGTTGGGAATACCGGAAGCTGTGTAATTGCTAGCATTTTGTTTGTGCTTTTATAATCCCTTATTTGCCACGTCATAGTTACTTCATCCTAACTTGGAGCAAAACTAGAGCATCCATGCAGACACTAACCAACTCATGTGACTACAAAATTCCAGCACAGCTTTGGGTGGCGGCGGGGTGTGTGTGTGAGTTTAAATCGGTAACATGAGATGTTACTGACCTTTCTAAGAAAACCTCAGTGGTTTATTTTGCCTGGAGCAGATGTCTGGTTACAAACTGGCAGCATGAGACCATTAGTCATTTTCAGCGAACCTGATAGAACTGAATCTTCTGGCCCACGCTAGGAATGGACTGCAACACTTGTCACAACTGCTAGGTGACATCCTGAGTGTGTGTCCCTCTGTGTTTAAGCAGCTTTCACCAGAAGAAAGCCAAAACTTCAAGTCAAACATTCTTATTTCACTTCACTTGCTAAATATTTCTGTCTGTATGGGCATGCATAGCCTCCTAAGCTGGGCAGGATTTATCCTGGGACAGGCAAGTAAGAATGTGATGGAAATTTACTAAAGGCCTCTTCACAAGAAGGGGAAAGTGGGCTCAGGCAGCATGCTGTGAGGCAGCAGGAGGAGGTCCCTCACGAATAATAATAATAATAAATTTATTATTTATACCCTGCCTATCTGGCTGGGTTTCCCCAGCCAGTCTGGGCAGCTCCCAGCAGAATATTAAAAACATGATGAAACATCAAACATTAAAAACTTCCCTAAACAGGGCTGCCTTCAGATGTCTTCTAAAAGTCAGATCGTTGTTTATTTCCTTGACATCTGATTGGAGGGCATTCCACAGGGCGGGTGCCACTACCGAGAAGGCCCTCTGCCTCGTTCCCTATAACCTCACTTCTCACGGTGAGCGAACTGCCAGAAGGCCCTCGCAGCTGGACCTCAGTATCTGGGCTGAATGATGGGGGTGGAGATGCTCCTGGGACAAGGTCATTTAGGGCTTTAAAAGTCCACATTGTGTACTGAGGCCTTCCTGGGATCCTGTTCCCACCTCACCCCATGTACCCTACAAAAAGCTGTTCCTGAAGGTTGCAGGGACCCTATGAAGAGTCATTTGCAGATGGAAGGAGAATTCAGCACCTATTTATGAGATTCAAGTGCCTGTTTAAGAAAAAAGAAACTTTTAGGTAAGGTCAGATCAGATCAGAAGAATCTTTATTTGCATCAGCCGCTAGCCACAGCAATAAAATAAAATAAAAAATAAAATAAAATAATAATAATAACAATAATAATAATAAATAAAATTTTATTTATATCCCGCCCTCCCCAGCCGAAGCCGGGCTCAGAGCGGCTAACAACAGTAAAGTAATACAATATTCTAAAATCATTTTATTATATGTACTGAAGAAAAAGGTAAAAACTTAGCTATGCAAAATACATTTTAGAGGTTTACATCAATAATCAAATAGATCGTATCCTAATTGCCCCTGCTAAAAAAATGCAGTTTTTGCTGTCACCTGATTAAAATTTTTGTGTCCTGTCCTGACTTCAGTTTTCAGTACATGTAAGCCTGGTAACAGAGTCTTTGCTTCTCCAATTTTGAGGGATAAAGCTAATGCTCTAGGAGGCTTAACATGCATAGGCACCAATTATGTGGCACAAATACCAGGTAGGCCCTGGGGTGGGGACAGGTTGGACAGGTGCGGCTCTACTGCCCAGATATGCATGCATTACTCAGCATCTGAATAAGCTTTAAATAACAAAATGTTGCACACAGTTTGTTTGTTTGTTTGTTTGCTTGCTTGCTTGCTTGCTGCAACAGCAGGAGGAGAAAGAGATCAGCTTAATAATATTTCATTTTAAAGTGGGTGATAATCCTTACCTATGTATCTCAAGGTCTGCAGGTGAGGCAGGAGAGGGGCACAGGGATTTGGTTTTCTTAGGGCTTTGATTTTTGATCTGGTGATAAACCAATTATTTTATAAATCCAAATTTTATACATCCAGTCAAATACATTTTATTGTTGTAAGCCACTTTCAAAAAAATTTTTAAAAATAAAAGCAACATAGAAATCACTTAACCCCCCCAAAAAAATCCAGTGAATAATCAAAGCAAAACAAAACCAAGTAGATGTTTTATCATTTTGTTATATTAAGAAATGAAACATTCCTAAAGCCATCAGTGCACTACCAGAATCGTTAAAAATTGGCATCAACCGTCAGGGAAACAGCTGAGCAAAGATGTATGTTTTAACAAGAGACAGACGCACCTCACTGTTAGTGCTTGCCAAATTGCAGAAATCATGGAAACGGGCGAGAAAGTGTGTGGGTATTTCCAAATGCCTTGTGCCTCCTTAAGGCAGTTTTCTACTGGATTGGGTTGGACAGGTTAGACTGCTTTTGCAATAAGGAATACTATTACTTGTTTAAAAAGAAAATAGGCAGGAAGAGATGCTTTGATACCTTGATATACCCAGTTGCAATTAAAGAGCTCAGTACCGTCCACACAGTTTTGGCCATATATTTTGTTCACCTGTTGCCTCTTGTTGCCACTGGGCTTTCAGGCCTTTCTGCAACATATATAAGAATAGAAGCTGTAAATCTGAGTGGCAAAGTTCTTGTCCTGCCCAGCGTTGACAGAAGTGGTTGAGGGATTAAAAAAAAAACCTTTGAGAGCAGGAAAAGCTCTTGTGCAGAAATGTCAAGTACAATTTAAGATGTGGCAGTTGCATTCGCTGTCTTTAAACAAGGCTGGTGTTTGAGTGCCACTTTACAAGCTAGGGGGTGGCAAATGTGTATTTGTTGCTGTCTGTATGTATATCAGGGAGCTGATTCCATTTCCTGGCATGCAGATGGAAACATGCATTTCTTCTGTATATATGCTACATTTTTGTGCGCAAATGTGTAGTTGCAGGTGGACCTATGAGAGTAGTCGGACGCAGCAATTGGGGCAGCAAGTTGATCTCCAAGAGGGGCCTAACCATCATATTATGTCTATAGTTTTGCCGAGTAACTAAAAGGTGAAATTATTTGAGAGCAAAGTCCCTGTTTGTTTTACTTGTTGGTGAGTTTTTAATGTTTGTTTTAATTTTTCAGCTGGGAAGTCATTGATTCCAAGTCTGAATACAGGATCAGGCTGAACCAGTGCATGGAAGAAGCAATGATGAGTTTCTTTGTCTTTCTCCAAGAAATGTCTCACTTCAAAGAGCAGAACCCAGGCAAGGTAAAACGAGGCTTGCAATTTATCTTGTTCCAATGAGTAAACTTCCTGGTACTTTGTGTCAATAATCAATGTATAAACAAGGATGTTAACAGCAGAACCATATATATGTGTACTTAGTGGTCCCATTGATCTTGAGGGAAGGCAATGCTAACATGCTCAAGAGCATAAAGCATAAAGCTATGTATATGGGTGCCTATTGTGATGAAGCACTATTTAACCCAAGAAAAAAGTTCCAGGATCCCTTTAGATAGTGGAAAAGATGCTGTAGTATAACTTTGGATTGTAGTCAACAGCACACTGTCTCACTGTTCTGTCCAGCATCCTTTTCCAACATTGCAAGTGCTTTTCCTGGTGTTGCACCGCTTGAATTATGCAAGACAACCACTTAAGATCGCAAAATATGTTGGACCAGGTCTCATTATGAGCTGCCAATCAGTTTTGGGATTAATGAAATCTTACAGGTATGAATGTGTACAATAAATTGAATTACTCTCCCCACTCCTCTTTTAGCCATTGTTGTGGATGCCAGCAGTAGTGAGCTGACTTCTGCACGATGACTAGGAGAATATCCGTTAGTAAAAAGGGATGCCTGTATGCGGAAACACCTCTTGCTTAAATTACCAGCTTTGGAATAAATTGGGCTAAAACTAGCAGCAGGTTAAAACAGCTCCTCACTTCCCAGAAAGCACGCACACACTCCAGTTGTGTGTTGTGCTTGTGCACATCTCTCACACCACCATGGGGTATCTGAAGAAACAGAGGGCAGTGTTCAGACTGGCCACCCAAAGTCGTATTACTTCCTGTTGCCCTCCCCACAACTTTGTATTTCCTTTGGAGTTGAAGTGGGGGCTCAGCCACCAGAATGATTGGGTGGGGATGCAACTGAGCTGCAGAAGACGCTTTTCTCTGAGCTCCTCACTCACACAATGTATCTGTTGTGGTGTAAAAGAAAGTGAGTAACAAAGACACAAAAGATAATCCCCTATGGCTAACAAGCATTTTCATCACTCTTCTGATTTGTTTATTAAAATGATGGTGATGGAAGGTAGCTGTACACTTTTTGCTGTTGGTAAGAACATGTTAAAAGCCATGTTTTAGTTTAGATACTGAATGTGACAGTGATATCGCTAATCATTACTTGATGCTTTCTCTTAAACAGTTTTGCCTCCTGGTCTGCAGTGTGTGCACATTCTTCACAATCTTAGGAAGTTACATTCCTGGAGTTGTACTCTCTTACCTTCTATGTAAGTTTCTTCCAATTCTTAAGGCATGCAATAGTTACTTTACTTTCTCGGGGGGGGGGGCGGCAGATTCCCATAGCAACAGGCAAACCACATTCTGCACAGAATTCACCATTGCAATTAAGATGCTTGAAAAGAAGACAAAATCGCATTTTTCCTGGCAGCAAAATAATTGTGGCTTAAATGTTAGGAAAATGTGATATTGACAAAGCTGAAGTTCTTAAGGGCCAAAATCTGGATTCCCTGAATAAATCAAGCAGTAAATCAATATTTATTTCCTTAAAGAGATAATATCATAAACTTTTACATTAGGTGTAAGTTGCATTGAACTAATTGAGACTTCGCCACTATGCTACACTAACTCCCCACACAATATATTCTTAGATGCTGTGGATTCCACTAAACACACACAGAGTGCTTTATTTAGCAATAGATATTTCTAACTTGCATGTTCCTTGGAAACATACCATTTTATATGCTTCAAGAAGGATTTGTAAAGAGTATTCAAAAAATGGCATAGCTCAAAAGTTTACTTTTCTGCAAACCTGTTGTAAAAAATTGTAGAACTTACTTATTTATATTTCCTACTTCTGTTGCAGTACTATGTGCCTTCTTGTGTCCACTCTTCAAATGCAATGAATTTGGGCAGAAAGTATATAGCAACATTAAGCCACTTTTGCTGAAACTGGACTTTGGCGTTTGGGACTATATCAACCAAAAATTGAGAGAGAGAGCTGGTAAGCAGGCAGCTTTGAATAGATTTTTCTCCCTGTAAATGTCAGCTTTCTTGAGGAAAGAAGAAGGGATGTGTTATTTTTGTGGTTGCCAGTTTATCCACAAATACAAGCAAATACCAAAGAATCTTAGGCTTCCCATGAATGATAAAAGTAAAGTTTCAAAACCAAACAATGTTGTGTATCTTGGGAAAGTGAATATTTTTTACTATGTATGCATTGTAAAGCAGTGTGCAAGTAAAACTTTGTGTAGAAATATATAATAAATAAATGCTATATAAATAAATTTTACATATGTAGAATTTATGCACATAAATCTCTTGATTTCTTTGTTAGCTACAACCACAAAACCTAGGAATGTTTGACAAACAAAGTAGGTAACGGAAAGCTAATTGTCTGTAATCTTTTCCAGAAATGATAAGAACAAAGTTGGCAGATGACAACAGTGAACTAGATGTATCAGCCTTGTGTCCTAAGGTAGGTTGGTTCTATATTGAGTTCTCTAGACTACAAATAAGCATATTGACTGTTGTGTTTTCATTGTCCAGAAAGAGAAACATTTCTCAAGCGTTGTCCACTCCTTTCTACTTGTTTGCTGCAAATTCCAGGTGTGCTGGAATTTTAAGAAGTTTCTACAGCCTGAGCCTGTTTATTCAGAGGCATGTCAGACTCTGATCAGTAGAACTTACCGTATTTTTCGCTCTATAAGACGCACCAGACCACAAGACGCACCTAGTTTTTGGAGGAGGAAAACAAGGAAAAAAAATATTCTGAATCTCAGAAGCCAGAACAGCAAGAGGGATCGCTGCGCAGTGAAAGCAGCAATCCCTTCTTGCTGTTCTGGCTTCTGGGATAGCTGCGCAGCCTGCATTCACTCCATAAGACGCATACACATTTTCCCTTACTTTTTAGGAGTGAAAAAGTGAGTCTTATAAAGCAAAAAAATACGGTACTCAGGAGTGAGGGCTCACAGGACTGCAGCCTAGAGTAATGTAAGAGGCATTCTTTCTCTGAACCTGCTTTTTGGCATGAGAGGTTTGTCTTGTGAACGCAACAGGTACCACCACAATCAATTTCAGTCCGTGGAAATGAAAGTCACAACTCATCAAGCAATTAGAAACAGGGCTCTGATTTGTACAGCTGCCTTTGTATTATGGACCCTTTGCAACACAAAAAGATTTCATCACAATACAAACTTATGTGTCTACTTCTTCAGCACCTGGAGGATGCAGATATTGGCATTAACAGTCCTGTGCCGATTTTCAAAGTGTATATGTGATGGGGGATCAGGATCCCACAAGCCCATTCCACCTCTCCCTACAGCACACAGCCCTCACTTGTTTATGCATTCCATCTAATGTGTATATATAAAGATAGGGGAGGAAAGTTTGCCACAGTGTGCATTACTTTACACTTGCATTGAACAGTATTGCCACTTCTGTGTCCATTCAAACAGTATGGAGACAGCCTTCTGGAGCATCTCACAATCCCTTGTATTGTGCGTTTAACAGTGTATTGTTAAAATACATTACTATACAATGAAGCAACAATGAAATATTGTTGCTGCATAGTTGCAGTTTTTTTCTCCTTGTATCTTGTAGTTAGAACTTTACATTCCACAAGTATATAAAGCAAGAGTTTCTTGAGATGCTATCTAAGTTATAGCTAGAGTAGACTCATAGAAATCAGTGGACATAACTAACTTGAATCCAGCTATTTCAATTAAATCAGTGGATTCAAGTGAGTTAACTTGATTGAATTCACATGGTGTAAGTTTTAAATGTGTAGGTATTCAGTTTAGCCTAGAATTTAAGAGTGCCATGCTTGACAGTTTTCTTTTTTTCAAAATACAGGTTAGCCCTACAGTCGTGGCCAGAGAGATGTCTGTATCAGATACTGATATATCGGAAGTATCTTGGACTGACAATGGGACTTTCAATCTTTCTGAGGGCAACACTCCACAAACAGACACATCTGATGGTATGTGCATCTTGCTTCCAAATTTGTGGGGAGGGGGGTTTTGCATATGAAAACACTTTTATTTAATTCTGTCCCTCTCAAGTCTATTTTTAGTTTACCTGGTAAGGTAATCTACATTTAATGATTTATGCACAAAAAGGTATCTTAAGTAGATACTTTTGTGTTAAAACTATAATGGTAGAAAACTAGACACCACCATCCCCAACTCACAGATGACATTTTCCTATTCTAACTAAAATATTTGTTCACTAACATTTGCTTTGCAAATGTTGGTAATTGTATCATCAGTGATCACTTCTCAGTGTGTTGTATGAATGAATAAGGCATGCACATGAATGTAAATGGTCTGAGGATATCAGATGATGTGAGTCACTGAAGAAGCTAAGGGCAGACCTGGTTAGTAACCTAGATGGCGCAAACCAATCAGATAGGTAGGGTATAAATAAAAAAATTATTATGTTTATGATTATGATAAAAAGAAACTGAATGCAATCAAATGAACTTATAACAGATCAGCTGCATGCTTTATTAAACCAGTGACCTTCAGCCTTTCCAAATCTTGGGTAACATTCAACAAATTTTACTCAGAGTAAACCTAGTGGCCCTAACTTAGTCCTGTTCATTAAATACGTTTGCTCTGAGTAAATTTAGTTGATTACCATTCTTAAAATTTACCCTTTATCTATAACTTTAATATTTACCTCTCTAGATTTGTTCTCTCGGTCTTCTTTCTTGCTTTTCTTTTTGTCTGTTTTGGGGAGGAACTGTTGATGTACCCAGTAGGCATCATGTCTTACACCTTTAATCATTTTGGCCGTTTATGGAGTCCATCCAAGTTGATTTACATGCTGACTTTTGTTTTTGAGTATTCCTGGAAGTGGGCATGACATTTATTTATTCAATAGAAATTGGCGTTGTATCATATCACAGAAACAAGCTGTTGATAATGGCTTCTCCTGTCGGTTGTTCAATAGATTTTGATCGCCACGAGGAAGCTTTCGCAAAAGATCTCGCAGAATTTCCATCCGTGGAAAACGGTGCAGGAACAAATGATGACGACGATTCAAGCATTGGCATCCCTGTCCGTCAAGAGAGAAAAAAGGACCATCTCTCTACCACATCAGCTTGCCGTACCAGGCAGGAGAAGGAGGGGCACTCTGCAGCAGGCCTTTCCTTGCCATTGATCAGCGACCCGGCTTTCAGCTTAGTAAGAGCAGTTGCCGGAGATGTTGTTACGTCGGTGGTGTCCGCAGCTGTCAGAGACCAGTTGCAGTCTGTGCAAGGCGACCCAAACTTAAGCGAAGAGACAGACACAGAGGAAGGCGACGATTTTGAACTGCTTGACCAGTCAGAGCTTGAGCAGATAGAAAGCGAACTGGGGCTTACCAAAGGCCAAGAGGCAGAACCACAAGAAAAGAAGTCTTTAGGCTTCCTCTCAAACCTGCTTGGGGGCCATTAACTGGAGCTGCTTAATAGTATAGAGAAAATAAAATATAGACCATGTGAAATGCAAAAGAGAAAAAAAAGGAAAATGATGAGCTGTAAGCTTTATCTATTATTTTAGATGTGCTGTTATGTCCTCCATGCACAGTGTACTAACTTGTTGCAGATCAGTTGATGCTGGTAGTTTTGTTTCTGATAGTGATCCCATAGAAATGAAAAATGTATCTCATTATTTTGTATCAAATGAATTTAAGAGGCAAGGTTTTAAAGATATAGATATAGATATAAATTGCCAAATGTAGCTCCCTCGTGGCTGTAACCAAATCCTTTTCACCTCCAGCCTGTTTACTCTTACTTTTCAAGCGTTTAGGAGCAATGCTTCAGGGAGAGAAGATATCAACAGGAATCAAGAAGCCATCATGTCCTAGTTACCTCCTATGTAGCAGAATATCTAAACCTCCAAGAGTAAACAAATGTCTGATAGGCTCAGAGACTCTGAACCCTTTTGCAAATATCTCTGATTTATGACTCCAGACATCATCATTGTAACTGATTGCCATCATTTGTGTTACCTATATGAATTCCTGGAGATTCTTTTCACACAGGACAGTGTGATGCATTTAAAATTTACTTCCATTCTTGTAGGCCATTAGCCTAACAGAATGGCATAATTTCATGCTTCGTGTACTCTTCATAGCAAAAGGAAAGAACAATACATTTGAGGCAGTATATAAGCCATCTACGTGTAGTATATGTATATGCAGTGTGGGGTTGAATTTGGGTTTGGGGCAAGGAAACCAGGGAGATATTCAAAAACTGAATAGACAGTCTCCGGTTCATCAATTCTGTGCTCTTAGGACCTAAGTATTACATTGCATCTAAAATGAAAGAAATTGACTGCTATATTCAGTTCCTCAAGAACTACTGCTTGCAAAAGAAATGTAGAATATTCTATTCCTAGCATAGAAGTAGAGGCTGTTGCCATGAAACACTCCTAATTTTAACAACTTGCATATTGTGTGGCTGACTCTGGATCATCTTAAAATGTAACTTGTCTTCTCAGCTTTGTGGTTTACCTTTAAAGTTGACAGTAGCAGGCAGTGCCTTATCAAGGTAAACCAAAGTTTTAAAAAAAGAAATACTGCTAGTTCTAATAGTATGTTATAAAAAGCCAGCAGATTGAGGGACCATATCGGCTGTTTTGATTAATCTCAAACTGTTACAGATTTTTACTGGCATTCTAACGGACAGACATGGTTATGTTGTGAGCCTCTAAAAAGTGCAGCCCCAGTTTATAGGGTGGTGCTCTTTTCCCACCATAGCTTCCATTTTCAATAGGCAATGTGCGTAGTATCACTGCCCAAAATGTTAACTTGGGAAGGATATGTTAGGAGCTCAGTTTCCTTCTCTTCCCTCCTGCCCTACGCAAGGTGTTTAAGGAGACCCCAGACAGACAAGACCAAACTACCCTAATGTCAGCTCTCATTCCAAAGCAGCTTGGTCAACTATCTCCATGCTTGGCTTGATGATGATTTCACCTCCCATCAGATGGGGGCATGGTGAAATGGTTATGCAAAATGCAGGGATTTGGAAGGTACTACAGACTCAAATGGATACTTGCTTAGTATTGATTCTGCTAATGCCTGTGGTTTTATATATCACGGACACAAGCAGAATCATGTGTGTGTGTCTGCCAAGTTTTCTGTTGGTTAAGTGGGTGCCTTCATTCTTCAGCCTAGAGTCACGTGGATGAAAGTGAATTTAGGCCATGCAAAAGATGGGAGACATAAACATTAATAATATTTACTCCCAAGTCCCACTGACTTTCAAGCAGCTTTGCTCCTTAGTGGGTTTAGGATTGCAACAAAGCAATTGCCTAATGCAAGATTCTGACAGTTGTTTCCTATCAAAGATGCCCCACAAATAGTGTACTCACTATCTCAGGTTTTTATGTAGCTCTGGCTTTGATACCATTGGGCAGTGCTCTTAATTTATTTTATTTTATTTTATTAAGAAGTTGTCTATGAACAAATAAAGGAATAGAGGAAAGCACTTCCACCCAAGAGAATCCTGTACCCATAAATAGAGATATGCTCAGCAGAAGCTCACAGTGACCTCTTCCCCTTGGGTTCCTTTTTCATGGTGGAAGTGCAGTTAATCAAACTTTATCCATTCTATAGATACGCCCCTTCAATCCTAAACACATTTACTTGGGAAAAAGCCCTACTGAATTCAGTGAGATTTACTTCTGAGTAAGCATGCACCAGATTGCGCAGTTAAATAGTTGAGGCTGCTTAGGGAGAGAGCAGGGAGGGGTTTGAAGAAGACTTGTAAGAAGACTGGCAGAGCATCTTCCTGGCTCATACCAGCTGTGTTGTAAAATGTAACTGTGTGCACTTTATTGTTGTTTTTAGAAGAAATGTTTCAGGGATTTCCAAATATCCAATACTGTGGTGGTACTCTTAAAAGGACTGAAGTTCCAACGTTCATCATTAAAAGCAGCTGGTGGACCTGCTTGAGACTTCCTGTAAACCAGTTTTTCTGGTATCGAGACAAAAAAGTACGATCGTAATATTATAAAATAAAGCCCCAGTCCTGAAAACATTTGTTTGTGTAGCTGCACTGATTTCTTACTTCTTCCACCTTCAGCATCTTACACAGAAAAGAGATGTTGTGATTAACTACCTAGGGGTCTTTGCATTCTCTTTGAAAATTCTGAACAGAGGCTGGAAGATCTATTTATGGTACACCAAAGGGCTTCGAGTGGGTATGGCCAATAGGATTTGTTCTCCCCTGCCGCCTTTGAACTGCAGGCTCTTGCTTAACAAAGCCCAAACTACATTACAAACTCACATTTCAAAAACAAGTTTTGTTGTTGTTGTTGTTTAGTCGTTTAGTCGTGTCTGACTCTTCGTGACCCCATGGACCAGAGCACGCCAGGCACTTCTGTCCTCCACTGCCTCCCGCAGTTTGATCAAACTCATGCTGGTAGCTTCAAGAACACCATCCAACCATCTCATCCTCTGTCGTCCCCTTCTCCTTGTGCCCTCCATCTTTCCCAACATCAGGGTCTTTTCCAGGGAGTCTTCTCTTCTCATGAGGTGGCCAAAGTATTGGAGCCTCAGCTTCACGATCTGTCCTTCCAGTGAGCACTCAGGGCTGATTTCCTTAAGAATGGATACGTTTGATCTTCTTGCAGTCTATGGGACTCTCAAGAGTCTCCCCCAGCACCATAATTCAAAAGCATCAATTCTTTGGCGATCAGCCTTCTTTATGGTCCAGCTCTCACTTCCATACATCACTACTGGGAAAACCATAGCTTTAACTATACGGACCTTTGTTGGCAAGGTGATGTCTCTACTTTTTAAGATGCTGTCTAGGTTTGTCATTGCTTTTCTCCCAAGAAGCAGGCGTCTTTTAATTTTGTGACTGCTGTCACCATCGCAGTGATCATGGAGCCCAAGAAAGTAAAAACAAGTTTACAATGTGGCAAAAGCTGCAGTTTGAGGAATGAGTCTAATGCCCCCTGCAGCATGGAAAATGACTTGTACGCTGCTCCTTGGATTTTGGCTGCCTTTGTTGACATGGGAATTGATTCCCACTTAGTAATGTAATAGCTTCTCTAAGCTCATCCTTGATGGTGAGAAAAAATATTTCAAATTCTTAGGAGCCAGCACCCAACTTTTAAGTATCAGTTCATCAAAGGCGTGAGTAAACATTTGATTTCTAGAGGTCTATCATGGATATGGGCTAACATAGATTTCCAATCCTGCTAGTGTAGTCCTCATATTAGCTTTCTGTACTCCAAAACAATACAAATGGTATCAGAAGAAGCCTTACATTTCCTTAAATGTGCTCCAGGACATTCTAAGTAAAAACCATTACTATGCTTTACAAATTGCAGAATGATCCATAAAACACTGATGGGATCCCTAACCCACGGGGTCACAATTTCATGAAAAATCTGACGTTATCCAATTCATTCAAAAATGGTGCCAAACTCTAGCAAATTCTCCCTTGCAAGGCTTGGCGGTGCAAACAGAATATTTTACCATGTATCAAAAAAATCAGCCCTCAGTGACTTAAAATGCGAAAAAATATTTTTTCAAAAAAATCCCAAACCCGTTGAGGTCACAATTTAACCAAAAATCTTATGTTGTCCAACTCATTAAAAAATTGTGCCAAACTGTAGCAAATTCTCCCCTGCAAGGTTTGGCAGGACAAACAGAATATTTTATCATAGACAAAAAAAATCATCCCTCAGTTTCTTAACCCACATTTTTTGCAAGAAAATCCCTAACCCACAAGGTCAGAATTTCACCAAAAATCTGATGTTATCCAATTCACTCAAAAATGGTTATAAACGGTTGCAAATTCTCCCCTGAAAGGTTTGGCAATGGAAACAGAAGAGCTTTTATCATAGGCCAAGAAGTCAGCCCTCAACTACTTAACCTGCGGAAAACATTTTTCTGAAAAAAATCCCTAACCTTGCAGGGTCAGAATTTCAGCAAAAATCTGACGTTATCCAATTCACTCAAAAATGGTGCCAAATGGTTGCAAATTCTCCCCTGACAGGTTTGGCGGTGGAAACAGAAGAGTTTTTATCATAGGCCAAGAAATCAGCCCTCGACTACTTAACCAGAGGAAAAACATTTTTCTGAAAAAATCCCTCATTTCAGCAAAAATCTGACGTTATCCAATTCACTCAAAAATGGTGCCTAACTGTTGCAAATTCCCCCCTGAAAGGTTTGGCAGTGGAAACAGAAGACTTCTTTATCATAGGCCAAGAAATCAGCCCTCGACTACTTAACCTGCGGAAAAACATTTTTTAAAAAATCTGACGTGTTCCACAAACATCCTAGTTATTTACAAATGCAGACACAACTGTATTACCATATAAGAAATTGTTCGTGGTTCCTTTTGTTTAAAGAAGGGAAGTTGGATCTAATACAGTCGAACCTCTGGTTATGGACTTAATTCGTTCCGGAGGTCTGTTCTTAACCTGAAACCGTTCTTAACCTGAGGTACCACTTTAGCCAATGGGGCCTCCTGCTGCCACCATGCAATTTCTGTTCTCATCCTGAAGTAAAGTTCTTAACCCAAGGTACTACTTCTGGGTTATTGGAGTCTTTAATCCGAAGTGTTTGTAACCCGAGGTACCACTGTACAATGAATTGTTGGTACCTCTGGCCCGCAAGGATTTCCCTTACACTTTTTGTTCTGTTCTGCATTTAGCAATAAACAAAAAGCTACCACTTACACTGGTACTTCATCAGGCCTCATTTCCTGTTACCCTTGAGAGAGAAGAAATTATTTTCCCGTTTGTCTGCTCCTGGTAAGCACATAATTATGAGGACCTCTGTATGATCTTCACTACGGTAACTTCTCTCTTGCAAACTGATATTATATTACAATTTCCGGTTCAGACCCAGGGGTGTTTTCAGTATTTAAAATTTCAATGTGAGAACTACCCCTTAGACCCTCAAAGCAGAATGGATAAAACACTGAACTACTAAAAATACTTTGGATGTTGTGAAACTGCCTTTTGAAGATGCATACTTGAATGTTAATTCCATTGAAATCAGTGGGAATTGCTTTGAAATGGGCTTAAATTCTTTAGCTTTGTAGGGTCTGCATTAAGATAAAAGCACAGATTGGGATTGGTTTCCCACAGGTGAAAAGGCTAAAGATGGTGGTTGGATGCCTCCTTGTAACTTTTTAACCTATTTTTATGCCTCCTGCACAAAGCTTTTTGCACTTCTTCAGTAAAAAGGGAAGGGAGTGTACAACATCTAATAATACCTGGCCAAATATCCTCTGAAGTTATAATTGAACTGATTTGAAGTTAGTGTTTGACTACTACAGAAGTCCCTGCAAGTTGGTTGTTTTGTGCATACATGTGATGATGGACAATGCCCTCCAGTTAATGTAAAGTGATAGCTGTGGTGGTATGTCAACAACATTTAAAGCTTAAATTTGTGTGTGCAGCTATTTACGTCAGCATATTTGGTAATAGCCCTTTTGCATCACACTAGTTTATAACCTCTGATAATACTAGTGTTGAGTCATGTCAATACATTAGACAAAATTTAGCATCTGCAACTAACAAAATCCCCTCTATCCTCTCCCATGCTTCCCACCATCTAATTCCATTGGATTGATGGGCTATAAATTTAATTATTTAAAAAATATTTTTTTATTAAATTTTCTGTTTTACAATTTAGATTATTCATTTAAACAACCTTAGAATGTCAGTGACTTCTCTTCTACTCTTTCCATGGTTCATTTTGCATAACACAAATCCCTGCATATTTTAACTAAACCATTCAGTATTCCATTATTACATCCATCAAAACTTGCACTGTTGAATTTATCTTAATGCTAACGAGGAGAGTCAGGACACTGAGATCCAGCACCTAGGGCCTTCTGGCGGTTCCCTCATTGCGAGAAGTGAGGTTACAGGGAACCAGGCAGAGGGCCTTCTCGGTAGTGGCACCCACCCTGTGGAACGCCCTCCCTTCAGATGTGAAGGAAATAAGCAGCTATCTTCTCTTTAAAAGACATCTGAAGGCAGCCCTGCTTAGGGAAGTTTTTAATATTTAATGCTGTATTTTTTTTTTAAACACTTGATTGGGAGCCGTGTGATAGGAATTTTATGGTCTTAGATATATGGCAACGTTCATAACCACACGTACATAGATCAGCACAGGTAAGCCAACCTGGAACCATTTTGATTCCTAAACTGAGCAAATGTTTCTCTGCATGGTCAAAATGGAAAAGCCTCCCCATTGTCTCTTCCTTCACAAATCCTGTCTTAATCTGTGTTTGAATAAGGGTGTGAGCCTTATCATTACAAAAGACTGCCCAGGCTCCCCAAGAAATCCAATCAAGTAACCTGCCAGACAGGAAATAAACAAAGCGACAGGAGAAAACAACATGCAAATGTTCTGTTTTAGACCGCCTTATCTGAGGGGTGGTCTTAGGTTACACCCCTTCTGTGATGAATGCATAATATTTCTGGGGGTGGTCTTGATCTAGAGGATGGGAATTTCAAAAGTCTTTATAAGCCCTTGCACAGCATTTTTGGGGGTCCTCTTCCTCTCCTGCGTGTGAGGGGAGTACCCTGTTGCAACAGATCAATAAAGATCAAGCTTACTAGCTGCTTTGCTTCTCAATATTCTCTGGTTGGCCTCTGTTATTTTCTCCTACCAATAGGGAACCTATGTAAGGACTCTATATGGGCTCTTGGATACCCCATAAGGGAAAAGGGCATATTTTTATTTACAAGCTTACTAGCTGCTTTGCTTCTCAATATTCTCTGGTTGGCCTCTGTTATTTTCTCCTACCCATAGGGAACCTATGTAAGGACTCTATATGGGCTCTTGGATACCCCATAAGGGAAAAGGGCATATTTTTATTTACAACAGCCGCCCAGAGTGGCTGGGGAAACGCAGCCAGTTGTCCGGGGTATAAATAATAAATTATCATCATCATCATCATCCCAGGCTGGAGCTGATGAAAGCTGCTGTCCAACAACGCCTAGAAGGCGCCAGGGTTAGCCCAGAGTTGGAGAGAGGACAGAGAGCGGACGGGGCAGAAGTGGATGCTTGTGTTTTCTCCCGAGCAAGCACCAAGTCCTCATCGCGCAGCGCCCGGAGTGGATACCGAGAGCAACTGAGAAGAACCCGAAGAACCAGACGCTGCCTTCCGTGGCTCTCGCGCGTAAAAGCGGCTGGCACCATGGGCTGGGGGCGTGCAAGCTGGGGCCCTCCCTCCTCTTTTCCAGCCTCCGCCTTGTGGGGCACGCAAAAGAATCGGTTGCCCCTCTTTGCGCCGCTGGAAAAATGGGGAGAATAACGCGGCGCAGCATGTAACCCTCCGTGCGCGCAGAGGGCGCGCGAGAGGAGGAGGAGGAAGCGGGAAACAGCCGTCAAAGCCTTCTTCCGCTTCCTGCGAGCGAGAAGGAAAAGCTTCGACGTTGAAGCGTGGCTGCGAGGCCGGGAAAAGGAAAGGGAAGAGTTGCGTCTTTGGAGCCGACAGCGATCAAAGTTCGGTGGAATCTTCGACGCTGCAACGTTCTCTTTCCCACGCTCAGCGTTCTCTTTCCCACGCTCAACGTTCCATCGCGCTGCCTTCTTTCACCAGCGTTCCGTGTCGTTCAGGATTGGAATAGCTGATATCTTTTTTTCTTTCTAATAAAAACAACTACTTTTGCTTCCGACGCGGCCTTTCCAGCCGCTGGATTATGAGCAGCAGCGAGTCGCCCGACTGTCCGGCGACGTCAGGTAGGATGGTGCAAAGTCTCTGTGACGATGGAGCCAGGTGTCCCGTTCACTTAGGGCGTGTCAGTTTAGGAGCTGAAATTGAATGTTTGCCTATTTATTCAGTGAGGGGGTCTGAAAAACATGTTTTGGGGCATGAGGAATTTAAACCTCTTATTTTTGTGACTGGACAGCATTTGGGTTTGTAAGGGTACATTTGATTAAGAAGCAAATGAACTGCTCTCGGAAGGCCAGAGAATTTTAATTTTGTCTTCTGAAAGTGTCAGGTAATAGAAAATATGTACAATATATAAATAAAAATATACCATATATAATATAACTGCAAGTACTTGCCATCATTTTTAAGGATTTGTATGCACTATTGCACACATTTTATTTACCAGCAAAAACTTAAGTTACATTAATTTAACCAAAGGACCTTTTGAATTCCCTAGTCACGTTACAACTTTTTAGCACCCCTCATTTTTGGAATATGGAAGTTGAAAAATTAAACAGGCCCTACCAACTAGTGCACTTCCTTCTCTTACTGGTTCTGTGGAAAATACTAATTGGGATTTACTGTGCCAATATGTACCTTAGTGTTACTTTGCTAGCATATTGTGCTGTAGGGGCAGATGGAGCTTATCAACCTGGAAAGACAGACCATCTAATTATTATTATTATTATTATTATTATTATTATTATTATTATTTATACCCCGCTCTCCCCAGCCAAGTCCGGGCTCAGGGCAGCTAACAAGCAATAATAAAAAACAAGTTGAATGAATACAACTTAAAAACAAGATTAAAATACAACAATTAAAATACTGAAACATTAAAATAGTAAAATGCAGCCTCATCACAGGAGAAGAAAGGAAAAAGAAGGAGGGGGAGGGAATCAAATTGGCTCCAAGCCAAAGGCCAGGCGGAACAACTCTGTCTTACAGGCCCTGTGGAAAGAAATCAGATCTTGCAGGGCCCTGGTCTCATGAGGCAGAGCGTTCCACCAGGCCGGAGCCAGTGTTGAAAAAGCCCTGGCTTTGGTTGAAGCTAATCTAACTTCCTTAGGACCCGGGACCACTAGGGTGTTGCTATTTATGGGCCTTGAGGCTCTCCGTGGGGCATATCGGGAGAGGCGGTCCCGTAGGTACGAGGGTCCTAGGCCGTGAAGGGCTTTAAAGGTCAAAACCAGCACCTTAAATCTGACCCTGTACTCCACCGGGAGCCAGTGCAGCTTGAAAAGCTAGGAGAAGGAAAACACTTTCCCAAACCTCCATGGCCTTTTCGGAGAACACAACACAAATCCAGAGTGGATTCCCTAAGATGGTTGGATGGTGCCTTGTATGGCTCCCTCTGGCAACTCCTGCAGCCAAGCTGATTCTGCTTTCCTTTGGACCACATCAGTGAGGCCAAGAGGGGAGTCTTGTTGTCCATGGAGGCACAGGTCAAATCTGTGTCCAGGGCAGCTGTTTACCAGCTCCATCTGGTACGTAGGCTGAGACCCTATCTGCCTGCGGACTGTCTCGCCAGAGTGGTGCATGCTCTGGTTATCTCCCGCTTGGACTACTGCAATGCACTCTACGTGGGGCTACCTTTGAAGGTGACTCGGAAAGTACAACTAATCCAGAATGCGGCAGCTAGACTGGTGACTGGGGGCGGCCGCTGAGACCATATAACACCGGTCTTGAAAGACCTACATTGGCTCCCAGTACACTTCCGAGCACAATTCAAAGTGTTGGTGCTGACCTTTAAAGCCCTAAATGGCCTCGGTCCAGTATACCTGAAGGAGCGTCTCCACCCCCATCATTCTGCCCGGACGCTGAGGTCCAGCGCCGAGGGCCTTCTGGCGGTTCCCTCATTGCGAGAAACAAAGCTACAGGGAACCAGGCAGAGGGCCTTCTCGGTAGTGGCGCCCGCCCTGTGGAACGCCCTTCCAGCAGATGTCAAAGCGATAAACAACTACCTGACATTCAGAAGACATCTTAAGGCAGCCCTGTTCAGGGAAGTTTTTAACGTGTGATATTTTACTGTATCTTTGGTTTTTATGGAAGCCGCCCAGAGTGGCTGGGGAGGCCCAGCCAGATGGGCGGGGTATAAATAATAAATTATTATTATTATTATTATTATTATTATTATTATTATTATTAGGGCAGCCCAGGACCTCCAGACACACTACCCAGGCTTGCGCTCCTGGGAAGTCGCTTTGGTGGTTTTACTTCATAGCATTGCCTCTTGAGACAGACAGATGCCAACAATATTGTGCTGATTTTGTCTGTAGGACTTCAAAGTTTTTTGTTTGGATTGTGCTGCATATTTAATTAAGCTCTATTTTTAGATCCACGGGGTGTGTAAAATTCCTGCCCTCCCAGGCTGCCTGTTTTTTCCTGTTAATATAAGGCATAATAATAATATTATAATTTATTATTTATACCCCGCCCATCTGGCTGGGTTTCTCCAGCCACTCTGGGTGGCTCCCAACAGATTAATAATAATAGTAATAATAATAAAGCAATAAAACATCAAACATTAAAAACTTCCCTAAAGAGGGCTGCCTTCAGATGTCTTCTAAAAGTCAGATAGTTGTTTACTGTATTTCCTTGACATCTGATGGGAGGGTGTTGCACAGGGTGGGTGCCACTACTGAGAAGTTCCTCTGCCTGGTTCCCTATAGCTTCACTTCTCAGCAGTGAGGGAACCGCCAGAAGGCCCTCGCAGCTGTATCTCAGTGTCCAGGCTGAACAATGGGGGTGGAGACGCTCCTTCAGGTATACTGGGCCAAGTCCGTTTGGGGCTTTAAATGTTAGCACCAACATTCTGAATTGTGCTCGGAAATGTACTGGGAGCTGTGGTGTTTGTATGGAGCCCCCGGTCGTATCACGGACTATTGACCCTTGCACCTCTAATCTGCTGCCACCAACCAGGTCCTCCCTGGTAAAATCACTTCAGTCTCAGTCAGCTTTTTAATTAATAAAGAAGAGTGTATTTTATTTCAGACATAAAACTTTTACAGCATACCAAACGGTGTTCCTCTTTACTTTCTTAGTCTCATGTTCCTCTCTCTATCTCTGCTACCTTCCCCCACACTCAAGGACCAACTGCCCTAACTGTCTTTCTATTACCAACTGCCTTTCCCAACCAGCCAACCCATGAAATCCAACCAACTACTCACCCACAACTCCCAACGAACTCCTCCCAGAACTAGTTTTATAGACCCACTGACTCCACTCCCCTGGGTCCTGTCTGTGCAACCTATTTAACTTTCCCCTCCAGCACTCTCTCATATATGTTAACGTCACAGGAGCCAATGTAGGTCTTTCAAGACCGGTGTTATATGGTGCCGGCAGCCACTCCCAGTCTGCAGTCTAGCTACCGCATTCTGGATTAATTGTAGTTTCCGGGTCACTTTCAAAGGTAGCCCCACACACATTGCAGTAGTCCAAGCAGGAGATAACCCGAGTGTGCACCACTCTGGCAAGACAATCTGTGGGCAGGTAGGGTCTCAGCCGGTGTGCCAGATGCTGATTTTGTTTGTTGGAGAAACCAGTGGGACTTCAAAGTGTTTGTTCAGATTGTACCACATGTTTCATTAACCTCTGTTTTTAGATCCATGGGATGTGTAAAATTCCTCCCCTCCCAGGTTGCCTGTTTTATTCCTGTTAATACAGGGGTACCTCAGGTTACATACGCTTCAGGTTACAGACTCCGCTAACCCAGAAATAGTGCTTCAGGCTAAGAACTTTGCTTCAGGATGAGAACAGAAATCGGGCTCTGGCGGCGCGGTAGCAGCGGGAGGCCCCATTAGCTAAAGTGGTGCTTCAGGTTAAGAACAGTTTCAGGTTACGTAAGGACCTCCGGAACGAATTAAGTACTTAACCTGAGGTACCACTGTACAGTGGTGCCCCGCAAGACGAATGCCTCGCAAGACGGAAAACCCGCTAGACGAAGGGGTTTTCCGTTTGCGATGCGCTTCGCAAGACAAATTTCCCTATGGGCTTGCTTCGCAAGACGAAAACGTCTTGCGAGTCTCGCCATTTCCCCCCGCTTCCCCCCCTTTTTCTAAGCTGCTAAGCCACTAATAGCCTTTTAGCAGCTCAGCCGCTAAGCCTTTAATAGCCACTAAGCCGCCTAGGGCTTGCCGATCGAAAGGTCGGCGGTTCGAATCCCCGCGGCGGGGTGCGCTCCCGTCGTTCGGTCCCAGTGCCTGCCAACCTAGCAGTTCAAAAGCACTCCCGGGTGCAAGTAGATAAATAGGGACCGCTTACCAGCGGGAAGGTAAACGGCGTTTCCGTGTGCGGCTCTGGCTCGCCAGAGCAGCGATGTCACGCTGGCCACGTGACCCGGAAGTGTCTCCGGACAGCGCTGGCCCCCGGCCTCTTGAGTGAGATGGGCGCACAACCCCAGAGTCTGTCAAGACTGGCCCGTACGGGCAGGGGTACCTTTACCTTTACCTTTAAGCCGCTAATAGCGCTAATCCGCTTAGCCGCTAATGGGGTTGCTTTGCAAGATGAAAAAACCGCTAGACGAAGAGAATCGCGGAACGGATTCTTTTCGTCTTGCGAGGCACCACTGTATAAGGCATGCCTAAGACCGTTGTGTTAAGCTGAATTTCAGGCTTCTGCTTGTCTTGGCTAACCTGTATTATGGCGTTTGTGTGTTCTCCTTCCTCTCCAGCCGTGGCGTCGTACACTTGCATCACTTGCCGCGTGGCTTTCAAGGATGCCGATGTCCAGCGTGCCCACTACAAGACCGACTGGCACAGGTACAACCTGAAACGGAAAGTCGCCGAGATGCCACCTGTCACTGCTGAGAACTTCCAGGAGAGGGTTCTGGCACAGAGAGCCGGGCTGGAGGAGCAGAACAAGGCAACTGCTACCTACTGCACGGCTTGCAGCAAGAGGTTCTCCAACTTCAATGCTTACGAGAACCACCTGAAGTCCAAGAAGCACCTGGAGCTCGAGAAGAAAGCCGTCCAGGCGGTCAGCAAGAAGGTCGAGCTCCTGAATGAGAAGAACTTGGAGAAAGGCCTCGCTCAAGAGAATGTTGACAAAGATGCCATGAATGTTGCCATCCAGCAAGCCATCAGAGCTCAGCCCTCCCTGTCTCCAAAGAAGGCTCCCTTCTTGCCTGGCGGTGCTGCTGGGTCTTCGGTTGCTGCGGAAAGTAGCAGAGAGCGTGCGGAAAAAGCTCCCCGGCTACAGTGGTTTGAGGAACAGGCCAAGAAGCTGGCAAGAGAACAATCGGAGGAAGAAGAGGAGGCCGATGATATGGAAGAAGGTAGTGGCAGCAGTCTTTTGGGGATTTTGGATGCTTTAGCACAGGAAAAGCCATCCATATAATAATAATAATAATAATTTATTATTTATACCCCGCCCATCTGGCTGAGTTTCCCCAGCCACTCTGGGCGGCTCCCAATCAAGTGTTAAAAACAATACAGCGTTAAATATTTAAAACTTCCCTGAACTTGGCTGCCTTCAGATGTCTTTTAAAGATAGGATAGCTGCTTATTTCCTTCACATCTGAAGGGTGTTCCACAGGGTGGGTGCCACTACCGAGAAGGCCCTCTGCCTGGTTCCCTGTAACCTCACTTCTCGCAATGAGTGAACCGCCAGAAGGCCCTCTGTGCTGGATCTCAGTGTCTGGGCTGAACGATGGGGGTGGAGACGCTCCTTCAGGTATTCTGGACCGAGGCCGTTTAGGGCTTTAAAGGTCAGCACCAACACTTTGAATTGTGCTCGGAAACCTACTGGGAGATCTTCTGGACTACAATTCCCATCATTCCTGGCCATGTTGGCTGAGGCTGATGCGAGGTGGTCAACAACAACATGTGTTTGTGTTGTTTGACCCCTGGTTTATTAGAAAGTCCCATTCATAGGCTTTGTACAGCAGCTAGTTCAAATCAGCAGTTTATATCTAGGCTGAAAATATAGAGCAGATAGGGAGAATTTGGGCTGCTTGAATATTTTTTTAAAAATTGTTTTAACAAAAAATTTATACCACTTGATTGTAAGAAAACCCCTAAGCTGGTTACAAAAATATAGAGCAATAAAATTATTGATAACAATGGTTAAAATACATGTATAGAAAAACATTCCGAAGGATTGTTAGAATTCATAGTAGCTCAAAGGAGGTAAAACATATGTAGCTTCGTCTCAACAGACTTGCCTAAAGAAAAATGTGGGGTTTTTTTGCCAATTATACGGCCTTCGCCCAGTATGCCTGAAAGAGCGTCTCCACCCCCATCGTTCAGCCCAGACACTGAGGTCCAGTGCCGAGGGCCTTCTGGCGGTTCCCACATTGCGAGAAGGGAGGTTACAGGGAATCAGGCAGAGGGCCTTCTTGGTAGTGGCGCCCGCCCTGTGGAACGCCCTCCCACCAGATGTCAAGGAAATAAACAACTATCTGACTTTTAGAAGACTTCTGAAGGCAGCCCTCTTTAGGGAAGCTTTTAATGTTTGATGTTTTATCGTGTTCTGTTGGGGCTGGGGAAATTATTGTTATTGTTATTATTGATTTTCCAAAGAAAAAAAAAAGCAACTGTCACCAAATTAATACAAAGTTAAAGCCTAAACAATAAATTTTTAAGCAGGCACTAAAAAGAAGACAGCACAGTGTTCTTAGGGAGTTTTTTTAGTGTTCGCCTTGAACGCTCAAGCAGCCCAAATGATTTTGGAAGCAATCAAGGGGGTGGTAGACCATTCATAATTATGAGCTCACTAGCCTGCCGCTTGTATTGAATGGTTAACCTGCATCTTTTGGTCGCATGAAAAGATTCCTCCTAAGCTTTTGCTTTCGCTTGGTTTGAAAGGTTGGGAGGATGTCGACTCAGATGAAGATCTGGAGGTCGAAGAAGGACCGATGGAAGGAATCCCAGATGAGGCCGAGGAGAGTGCGTCTGGGAAGGATCACCCCAGCTCAGACGCGATCCCAGTAACCGACTGCTTATTCTGTTCCCACCATTCAAGCTGCCTCATGAAGAATGTGTCCCACATGACAAAAGTCCACAGTTTCTTTATTCCAGATATAGAATATCTTGTGGATATCAGAGGTCTGATTAAGTACTTGGGTAAGTCTTAAGACATGCCAGCCTCAACTATCTCAAGCTCTCTTGTTGATTTTAAGAGGGCATCCTGTGGCATTCATCTCAGTGTTGTTCCTCAGAGTAAAATACATATCATTTGAAACAGGGTGGATTTGATTTAAATCAAATTGATTTAAATCACGATTTAAATCACTAGTCAGTAAGACTTCATTTAAATCATTTATTTTTTTACAGAAAGACTCCATCTTGTTGGTATAATCTTAATATTTACAACCAGATGAAGGTTTCATTTTTTGAATAATAAATTTTCAGAGTAGTTTTTAGAGTTATATATCAAAAATTACTGATTTGGTTATACTATTAGAAATACATAGATAATTATGATATTATTGTGAGGTGAACTGATACAAGGCTATTATATTTGTGGGGGACGCGGGTAGCGCTGTGATCTAAATCACTGAGCCCCTTGGGCTTGCCGATCGGAAGATCAACAGTTCAAATTCCAGCAACGGGGTGAGTTCCTGTTGCTCTGTCCCAGCTCCTGCCAACCTAGCAGTTCAAAAGCACGCCAGTGCAAGTAGATAAATAGTTGCTGCTGCGGCGGGAAGGTAAACGGCGTTTCTGTGCGCTGTGGTTTCCATCATGGTGTCCCGTTGCACCAGAAGCGGTTTAGTCCTGCTGGCCACATGACCTGGAAAGCGGTCTGTGGAGAAACGCCGGCTCCCTCGGCCTGAAAGCGAGATGAGTGCCGCAAACTTAGTTCTATTGTAACAAACTTAATTCTACTGTACAGACTTAATTCTATTGTCAAACTTAATTCTATTGTCAAACTTAAATCTATTGTGTTTTATGTTCACTTAGTACAGTATGTGAATTTGGTTTGGGACCGTAATAAATTTCATGCAGTCATGAGTGCCGCACACCCATAGTCGCCTTTGACTGGACTTAACCGTCCAGGGGTCCTTTACCCTACCTCTATACTATTTTATTTGTGAACATTTTTGTATTTACTGTATAATGTGAAGCAGGGGTGTTGTCCTCCAGATGTTGCTAGACTTAAAACTTCCACAGGGTTAATTGGATTTGGGAGTTCAGCAACACACAGGTTTCCCATCCCTGACGTACAGCAGAACAACATTTGGGCTGTGGAATGCTGTGAAACCACCAAATACGTTGCGTTAGCATAAGATGGGAGAGTACAGTGTGTGTATCTTTCTGCTCGCAACCTACAGGAGAGAAGGTTGGCATTGGGAAGATCTGCCTGTGGTGCAATGAGAAGGGGAAATCGTTCTACACGACGGAAGCTGTGCAGGCCCATATGAACGACAAAAGCCACTGCAAGCTCTTCACGGAAGGCGATGCTGCTCTGGAGTTTGCAGACTTCTATGACTTCAGGTGGGAATCGGCAGCGGCCAAATTTAGACACACAGCAAATGAAACATTTCAGTTTTGGCATTTGCATTGGTCTAGTATTGTGCTGGGACGCGGGTGGCGCTGTGGGTTAAACCACAGAGCCTAGGACTTGCCGATCAGAAGGTTGTGGTTCGAATCCCCGCGACGGGGTAAGCTCCCGTTGCTCGGTCCCTGCTCCTGCCAACCTAGCAGTTCGAAAGCACATCAAAAGTAGATAAATAGGTACCGCTCCGGCGGGAAGGTAAACAGCGTTTCCATGCGCTGCTCTGGTTCGCCAGAAGCGGCTTAGTCATGCTGACCACATGACCCGGAAGCTGTACGCCGGCTCCCTCGGCCTGAAAGCGAGATGAGCGCCGCAACCCCAGAGTCGGTCACGACTGGACCTAATGGTCAGGGGTCCCTTTACCTTTACTAGTATTGTGCTACTCGGGTAACATACACAAGCAAGACTCTCGTGGATGGGCAGAGTAACATTCTACTTCCCTCCTCCTGCTGCTGAGGCTGCTGTTGTTCCCTAACCATGATTGGATCCTTGCATTGGAGACAAGTCACTTTATTCTGCTGGCTCACAAAGTGTTCACTCACTGGAGCAGTGTGGAGCTGTTGTTAATGTGGAAGAAGCCTTCTTCTCGCTTGAGTGCTGACATGTCTGTTAGCCTCTTGAAAACCAGTGGCTTCCCCAAAAATCCATTTGACCTTTTAGAAGTCTGTTTGGCGACAAGCTTGCTTATATTGCTCACGTGAAGCCCAAACATTTTATTTCACAAAAATTTCTGCAGCAGTGGGACAAACGCTTGCTAGAGATTTAGCTGGACAAGCAAGGGTACTGGACAGCTTCAATCCTTTGGTGTAGGCAGCAGAGGGGAAATGTACATCGGAAACATGTTAAAAGGTCAGTTAATCTCAGCCCACGGGATAAGGTAAAGGGACCCCTGACCATTAGGTCCAGTCATGACCGACTCTGGGGTTGCGGCGCTCATCTCGCTTTATTGGCCGAGGGAGCTGGCATACGGCTTCCGGGTCATGTGGCCAGCATGACTAAGCCACTTCTGGTGAACCAGAGCAGCGCACGGAAATGCCGTTTACCTTCCCGCCGGAGCAGTACCTGTTTATCTACTTGCACTTTGACGTGCTTTCGAACTGCTAGGTTGGCAGGAGCTGGGACCGAGCAACGGGAGCTCACCCTGACATCTAGATTGTTTTAAACCTTTTTGATGGTGTTCAATAACAAGTTACTTAAATTCCCATATGTCTAGAAACAGTTCTGTTTTTTTAACTACCCAAGATTTGGACAATCATATTTTGGCTTAACTATATGTTATTACGCCTTTAGGCCATTTATTAAGATGGTATATTCAGCCAGGATTTGATCATCTGAATATAACCACTGTCTCCACCTTGCCACTGGTACTTAGTCTCCAGCGATAACCTTTTAGCTTAAAACCTACATTCTGTTAGGTTATTGTTCTATAGCCCCATCATATGGATACAGTGTGTTCTTTTACAGCAGACTAGAATAATAGTATAGCCCTGTTTGTTTGTTTGTTTGTTTGTTTGTTTGTTGTATCAAAATATATACAGCTGTATCATAAATATATATCACAGCAGTTTACAACAACATAAAAACATAAAACCAAACAGTAATATCATAAAGCCATTAAAAGCAAAAAGAGCTTTAAAACAGGCATCCATAGACCATTGTGGGTGACGGTCAGCTGGGACTGTACCATTCTAGGTTAAGGTGAGGGATTTCATTCTTGCTTATCCCCATAGAAACAATGCAGACTCCTTGCATGTAGAAAACTAATGCATCACAGTGAAAGCTATGCTAGAACCTTACTCCCTGGTATAAGTACAGGAGTTCTTCTATTCCTTTTTAATTTTTTCAAAGGGGAGCATTGAGATATGTGGTCCTCTAGCTCTCATCTAAAGTGTTGCAATCCTCTAGCTCTCATCTAAAACCTCCACGTTCCCTGATTTTCCTGTGCTTGGCACCTTCCTGTTTTCCTGGTCCTGGTACAGTTATACTACATGGCAGTTGTGAATGAGAAGATCAGCTTTGGGTGTGTTGAGAAGCCAAGTCTCATTCGAACGCTATTCCAGAACCTTGCAGTGGCTTTGGTGTCAGAGTTCTGGAGTATATGTAGCCGTTTGTGGCATATTAAGTCAAAAGAGACTTTCACCTCCTCCTCAGAAGTTTTAATGGGTAACCTGTGTACATCACTTGTTGGTAGCTGATCTTGAGATTGAGCTGTTATTTCTGTTTCATAGGAGCACTTATCCTGACTATCAGGAAGGAGATGGTGCAGAGATGTCTGAAGAACTGCCACCAGAGAAGAATTTGGATTATGATGATGATTCAATGGAGCTGATTTTACCTTCAGGTATGTGTATTCTTGAAATATACCAGGATCATCCCAAGTGCACACTTTACAGATTCAGTAGCAATTAGTGCAAGTCAGGGTGGGTGGTTCACACAGTTGCCTTCTAAATGACTTGCCTTGAAGGTGAGCTGTCCCTGCCTTTCCCCAGAATATTAAATAATAATACTAATTTTTTTATTTATACCCCACCCATCTGGCTGGGTTTCCCCAGCTACTACGGGTGGCTTACAGCATATCCAAAAACATAAAATATCAAGCATTAAAAACCTCCGAATACAGGGCTGCCTTCAGATGTCTTCTAAAAGTTGTGTAGTTTTTTTATCTCCTGGACATCTGAAGGGAGGGCGTTCCACAGGGCGGGTGCCACTACCGAGAAGGCCCTCTGCCTGGTTCCCTGTCACCTCACTTCTCATAGTGAGGGAACGAGCAGAAGACCCTCTGAGGAGGATCTCAGTGTCTGGGCTGAACAATGGGCGTGGAGACACTCTTTCAGGTATACTGTGCTGAGCCATTTAGGACTTTAAAGGTCAGCACCAACACTTTGAATAGTTCTCAGAAACGTACTGGGAGCCAGTGAAGATCCTTTATGACTAGTGTTATATGGTTCCAACAACCACTCCCAGTCACCAGTCTGGCTGCCGCATTCTGGATTAGTTGTAGTTTCCAGGTCACCTTCAAAGGTAGCCCCACGTAGAGTGCATTGCAGTAGTCCAAGCGGGAGAAAACCACTCTGGCAAGACAGTCTGCGGGCAGGTAGGGTCTCAACCTGTGTACCAGATGGAGCTGGTAGATAGCTGCCCTGGACACAGAACTGACCTGCGCCTCCATGGACAGCTGTGAGTCCAAAATGACTCCCAGGCTGCGCACCTGGCCTTTCAGGCGCACGGTTACCCCGTTCAGGACCAGGGAGTTCCCCACAGCCACCCGCCCCCTGTCCCCAAAAAACAGTACTTCTGTCTTGTCAGGATTCAACCTCAATCTGTTAGCCGCCATCCATCTGCCAACCGCCTCCAGATACTCCAACAGGACCTTCACCACCCTCACTGGTTCTGATTTGAAGGAGAGGTAGTGCTGGGTATCATCCGCATACTGGTGGACACCCAGCTTTTGCACTAATGCTATGACTGCGGTGTGGGCATGCCTCTGTCCAGGAACCAGCATCTGTTGGCAGATTTTGACCCCCTGAAGCAAGTTCCTTGCTCCATCAGTTGTTGATGGTTGTGTTGATGTGCGTGGAGAAGTCGAGTCTGTTGCAGTGGAATTAGTCAACAAGAACTTTGTGGGGCAGGGCTGTTGAGGACCTTTGTATCTCCTCCATCCCTAAGAGAAGAGTCTTAAAGAAAAAAGACCTCAGCCCAGTGTGTGCCACGTTATTGCCTCTCTGCCCGTGCTCTTCCACTCCGATCTTATAAGGCATACTCAGAAGAAAGTTGTGTTGACTTCAGTGTGGCAGCATTCACAGTGAGCACACTGAACGTTGTAGACTTAACATGCAATGTTCCGGTCAAGGTCTGAAGGCACAAGCTCTACAGCAGCCTTGGGAAGCCTTAACTTCGCTGCCTTAAGTTCCATGTTGAAATAAAATGGGATGTAATTGTACTGATCATGAATAAACGGTTTCTTCCATTACTTTCAATGCAGCTAATACATAGGGACAGTGCTAACCTTCCCATTTGGTTGACATGCAGCAGCAATCACCTTGCAAAATTTCCAGGCTTCCGTAAGCTTGCTGGTCATTTTAGTATGTGTGTCTTTAATATTACGCTGCCTGAGAAATGGAGAAATCGCTTCCCGGCTTTAAAAATCTCATAGGAGAGGTCTGCAGGCGGATGACAACACAGTTCTGCTGTGACCCTGGCAGGTCTAGCCTTGAGGTCCACATTTATGTCACTCTGAAGGAAGTATGTGCTTTAAATGGGAGAGCAAAACAAAGAATTTGATTGAAACCAGCAAAGTGGAGTGTGAGGTCTCAGGATTCTGCCCCTGTTAGAGTTCTCTTTGACTGATTAAAAATCCTTTTGGGGACAGGAAAGTTCTTTTTTATAAAAAGAGAAGAGAAGAAAATTGGTGGTAACATATGATAAAGGTGGGCTGCAAATGAAATGAAATGCTCTCTTCAGAGCCTTTTGAGTGATTTCTAGCACATTACAGTGCAGCGTCATCACATACTGAGGGCAGTGCTTAAAGAGAACACTCCGTGATTTGTATGTTTATAATCAACACACTTTTGTATAGGTGATGTCTAGCTCAGCTTGTGATTCATTCCTGAAAATAGAGGTGTGTAGTGTAGAAAATCTGACCCTCAAGCTTTTAAACCATGGGTAAGCAAACTAAGGCCTGGGGGCTGGATCTGGCCCAATCGCCTTCTAAATCTGGCCTGCGGATGGTCCAGGAATCAGCGTGTTTTTACATGAGTAGAATGTGTCCTTTTATTTAAAATGCATCTCTGGGTTATTTGTGGGACATAGGAATTCATTCATAATTTTTTTTCAAAATATAGACTGGCCCCCCACAAGGTCTGAGGGACAGTGGACTGGCCCCCTGCTGAAAAACTTTGCTGACTCCAAATTTAAACCGTTGATGCAAATATTTAAACATGTAAGCCACTAGATGGCACTTTCGGGATTCTAGCATTCTGGTTCCTGGACTCTGCTTGTTTACTAGAGATTGTTCCCATGACAAACGTTGTTCGAAGTGGTCAACACATTCACATGGGTGTGGAATACGATAGTTTCTATTCCAGTATATCAGACTTGGGTCGCAGTGTGCATGTAGGGAACACATCCAGTTTGTCATGAGGACAGTACAGTGGTACCTTGGGTTACCTACGCTTCAGGTTACACACTCCACTAAGCCAGAAATAGTGCTTCAGGTTAAGAACTTTGCTTCAGGATAAGAACGGAAATCGTGCAGCGGCGGTGCAGCGACAGCAGATCGCCCCATTAGCTAAAGTGGTGCTTCAGGTTAAGAACAGTTTCAGGTTAAGTACGGACCTCCGGAACGAATTAAGTACTTAACCCGAGGTACCACTGTATTACAATATAGCAACCTCCCCTCTTTTGAAGAGAGGCACACTGGAAGTCTCTGATTGTTCAAAGCTCCCTTCTTGTTTCAGCCAGTTAGTTATTTGTGTTCTTTCACCTCCCCAGATACACAGACACACATATCCATGATGATCTTGTGCTCTTTTTGCTTTGGGGTAGCTCTGAACTATAGGCTCTGTTAAGAATAATTTGCCAGAGGAGAATTTTGACCAAGCATTACCGTTGAGGGCTATGTTTCTAATGCTGTGGCTGATTCAGCGAAAACAGTTTTAGTTCTTGCAAGGCGTTAGCTCTTAATTTTGCTGCTAGGGTTTTACAAAAATGATAATTAGTAAGCAGAGCAACATGAAGAAGTGGCATTGAAAATACATTAGAGCACAGGGTGGATTTGATTTAAATCAAATCAATTTAAATCACTAGTCAGTAAAACTTGATTTAAATCATTTTTTTTACAGAAAGACTCATTCTTGCTGGTATAATCTTAATATTTACAACCAGATGGAGGTTTCATTTTTGGAAGAATAAATTTTCAGAATAGTTTTTACAGTTATATAAAAAATTACTGATTTGGTTATACTATTAGGAATACACAGACAGATGATTATGAAATTATTGTGAGGTTTAATAAATTAACTGTTTATATTTGGACAACTTTTCTTCTGCACTTTATTGGAAGGAGAAAAATAATGATTTCCTTACAAAACAAGAACATTATAGCATATGGATCCATGTTTGTTACTGATGTGGTTAAACATTTTTTAAAATAAAAACCCCCCACTTAGACACATGAAAAACTTAAAACAAATCCTTATTTCCTGATGACTAGCCTTTGGACTATAATGTAACTTAAATAGAAAACTATCTTTAGAAAGATTTTTCCTCCAAAAGCATTTTATTTTCAAATTCAATTTAAATAAAAAAATCCGATTTAAATTTTTAAAATCTGATTTTTTTGATTATTATTTTTTAAATCATTGATTTTTATCCACCCTGATAGAGCATCGCTTAACCAAAACTGAACAGGGAGAGAGTCTTGATTAGCCATTTTCCCTATTTGTTGCATGTAGTCTGCTATGGCAGTACGTAAAGAAAGGGGTGTTCAACTCCCCACCCCCAAATGTGTGAAATCCTTAGTGAAGTTCTGAAGAGCCATTGCAACTCCCTGCAATGGGATGAAATGTTGAAGTTCTCAGAATGAAGTGAGAACCACATTCTTAGCATGGTTGGGAACTGTTTTGGGGACAAGGGGGTCATATTATCCCAGTGGAAATCTGTCGGGGCTGCATTCCAATAATGGTTGAGGCCACATGCAATCATTAAACACACACACAGCTGTTTCCCATGGAAATAGAGGCATATATTTAATTTTTAGTAACTCGAGCTTCACTGTCCATTTTCTCTGTGAATAGTTTTTTCCAAACTGTGTTAAAGGGTGTTGGGACTTTTCCCCCTAAAAATCTGTCATCCCTATGCAGAAAGCGAAAGACTTTGCAAGTCCCTCAGAAGAATGCAGATTATAAGCAGAACTGCAAGCTCTGTCTAATGTTTTACAATTGTTTATGTGCTGTAAGCCGCCCGGAGTGTCTGGGGAAACCCAGCCGGGTGGGTGGGGTATAAATAATAAAAAAATATTATTATTACTACTACTACTAAACATTTGTATCCTAAAACTTTCATGCAGGGATGCAGCTACAAAATACATGGATAACTTTTTGCGTATTTGCAAGGAGTAAAAGTCTGTCTCTCCCTGCTCAGACATTTCCATCTCTACCATGATATTCTCGCAGCAGAACCGTTAGCAGAGGAGGGAACTGCAATTGTATGCTTTACACATCATCAAAAACCCGTTTTACCTTCTTCATGCTGAATAGCTGGTGGCTGGATTGCAGGTCCACCCTCACCCCCGCCCAATCCCTGATTTAAGGAAGTAAAAGATAGGTCTTTCTGTGGAATTGGGTGTTTTCTATACACCCATAGTTTGTTGGTGCTAGAGATGTTCAGGTTTGCGTTGTGCCTAAGTAAGTATTATAAACAACCAGGATCTGCCGTATCCCATGTGGAATTCTTCTTACCTGGATTTTAGTCTACAGTGTGTTACGGCTAAAATCTGGGTGCGGGGCTACTCTGCCACCCAGCTCGTCGGACTAAGTCCGCGGGTCCCTGCGGAAGAAAATGAGCTCAGCCGGGCACAGGAGCAAACTGCAGAAGATCCAAGTTTATTGCGCAACAGGTTCAAGACAAGATTGAACCGCGAGAAAGGGGTGACATGAACTTTTGAAACTCCCTCCATGTCCCAGAATACAGTGCAAAATACATCCCAGTTACATCATGAATACATTAAGGAGAGGTTGGGTTACACCGGATTAACATATGGAGGAGGGAGGGGGGAATATGCAGAGCTGGAGATATGCGCAGATAAGCGCTTCCTGAGTGCCGGTGATGGGAAGACAATGGTCCATGTATGCATAGTCTGCCACCTGGCATTGCCCGGAGGAAAGGCTTGGCAGAGTGATTTGACAGGATTAGGGTCTTGACACCTTACTTGAGGGATTATGGAGGACAGGGGAGGTGCCATAGAGTCCTAGAGAAATTGAGCAAATTGGCACGTTGATTTTCTATGGATTTTATAGATTTTAGTCCCTTTTGACATTGACAATTGGGAATAAATGGATATATTGTAGCGAAGAAGAAGGTGAAGAAGACATGCCCCCCCCTTCCGTAACAAGTGGTACCTTGGTTTTCGAACGTCTCCGTTGACAGACATTTCAGTTTTCAAACACCGTAAACCCGGAAGTAAAAGCTTCGCTTTTTGAACAAGCCTCGGAAGTTGAACATGCCACATGGCTTCCATATTGAGTTTTCCGTTTTGAGGCTTCCGTTTTGAGTTTTCAAATGTTTCGGAACTCAGAACGGTCTTCTGGAATGGATTACGTTCGAAAACTGAGATACCATTGTACGTCGTTTAGTCTTGTTTGGTATAGTAAGCTGCCCCTTGCAGATCTTGCAAACTGGAAAGGTATGATGTAAATCTCTACATGTTCTTTACATAATATGTTATTGACAGTTACTTCTACCCTAAATGGCATTGTCTACCCTCCCTTATGGCAGTGGTTCCCAGTTAGGTAAGTACTATGGACTCCCTATTTTTCAGAAGCCAAGCCATGGACCCACTACTTTTGAAAACGTTGATATCTCTATGGTAGTTTTTGTTATGTAAATGGTTTCACGGATCCCCCGAGTGGGTTACGTGTTCCCGCAATTGGGACCCACTTCCTTATGGGATTCTGAGTTTCACGGTGTGGCTAATGATATCCCCATTTTCCAGTTTACCTTTGTTTTAAAAGCTACTCTGTTGCTTTAATATTCACATTTCCTTCTTACAAAGGTGCCCGGATCGGTCACCGTTCACTGATGAGATACTATAAGCAGCGGTTTGGTTCTTCAAGAGCTGTGGCTGTTTCTAAAAATAAACATGCTGTGGGCAGAGTATTGCAGCAATATAAAGCTCTGGGATGGACAGGCAGCACAGGTAAGCAAACAGCATTAGTGCGTTATATCAATACAGTTACTTGAGAGGCATCTCTTTCAGCCATAAGAAGGGACATTTTCCTGGAAGTAGCTAATTATAGTAGCTTCCTGCTATTCTGAACTAGTTGGTATACCTTTTCAAAGAGCTGGTGTCTCTTAATTCCATGTGTGTAGCATCTGTCTAGAGCTTTTTTCAAAGAGGACCAGATTTGATGAAGTGAACATATGTGAGGGCCATAGCTGTCAACTTACAGATTTGAAAATAAGGGACCAGCAGCCTCAAAAATAAGGGATCATCAGCCAAAATAAGGGATTTTCCAAGCACCGGTATATTCAACGTCTGAGCCCCTCCAAGCCAAAGGCAGATAGCTCAGCCAGCAGCCAAACGAAGCCTCAAGCAGTGGTTCCCACAGCGCAGCAACCCGGCAAAGGGGATGCAGCAAGGAAAACCACCGTCACCTCTCCGCTGGGAAGCGCTGAGCAAAGGCGAGTCCCCTGGCAACGCGGCCGACTTGATCGGCACAAGGCATGCAAGCTCCACCACCCCCATTGTTCTTAGACTTCTTATTGGGTGAGCAGCCCAGGCAAGCAACACAGTTGGAGCCTCCCTCCTCCCTGGCCGGCAGGGAGAGAGGGAGAGGAGCTGCTTCCTTTGAAACCCGGGAAATTTAAGGGACATCATTAATAAGGGACAGCAGCGCGACACAGCGCTGGGATAAGGGACTTTCCCACCAAATAAGGGACTGTTGACAGCTATGGTGAGGGCCAACCAAAGATATTGAAGTTTTTTTAGGATTGAAGTTGTTGAGCTTTTGTTGGGATTTTACCCCAGGAAATAAACTGCTATACAATTTTACCCCAAAGTTGTTGAGGATTAAAGTTTTACCCCAGGAAATTGACTGCCCTCGAAACGGACTTTGGACATGCCTGGGCTAGGCATTCTGTTACTTCCCTCTGCACCCAGTTGTGTGTGTGTGTGTGTGTGTATCTATTTATTCTTTGGGAATTTTTAGAGGTTTCTGGATAACTGCTTTTAGAAACAGAATGCTGGGCTAGATTTAACTGGTTGACAAATTTAGGCATGCTTCCTGGGCCCAAATTCAACACATCTCCCAACATCAACTGCATTTTATGTAGGAAGCCGCTAGACCTGTGCAGACATCATTGTAGGACTGGGTGCTTCTATTCATCGTAAAAGTTGCTTTGCCTTCAGGTTGAGTGTTGAATGTTGGAAGGTGCAGTTGGATGGCACTGTGGTTTAAACCACTGAGCCCCTTGGGCTTGCCGATCAGAAGGTCAGCGGTTCGAATCCCCATGACGGAGTGAGCTCCCATTGCTCTGTTCCGGCTCCTGGCAACCTAGCACTTTGAAAGCACACCAGTGCAAGTAGATAAATGGGTAGCTCTGTGGCAGAAAGGTAAATGGTGTTTCTGTGCACTCTAGCTTCCGCCACGGTGTCCTGTTGCACCAGAAGCGGTTTAGTCATGCTGGCCACATGACCCGGAAAGCTGTCTGTAGACAGACAGCGGCTTCCTCGGCCTGAAAAGCGAGATGAGCGCCGCAACCCCATAGTCGACTCTGACTGGACTTAACCATCCAGGGGTCCTTTACGTTTACCTTGAATGTTGGCTCTTTCTCCATAACTTCAGGAGCAGCGCTGGTTCGTGAGCGTGACATGCAGTACCTTCAGAGGATGAAGGCGAAGTGGATGCTGAAGACCAGCATGCAGAATAACGCTACAAAGCAGATGCACTTCCGCGCGCAAGTCAGGTTCTGAGAGTGCCCAGCGATAAGCATGACTAGCCTGAGCTTGCATCGTTCTTTCTGCAATACTGTGGAAGGAAGATCCAGTCGCAGAGAAGTGTGGTACTGCATGCTGCTGTTTCAGCATGTTTCCCAAGGAGATCTCAGCCCGGTGTAACTGGTTGTCAGACTTCAAATCAATAAAGCCTATGCATAAGAAAGCATGTTTTGCTGGTTATTCGCAGTATCGGCTCTCAAGTATCTATGCTGTGCAGCTGAGTTGCAGTTCAGGCAGTTGAAAGGTTTACTGAGGAAGTGTCAAACACTTAGAACAACACTGTTAGGTGAGGGGGTCAGTTTTATCCACACACGCATACCTTGGATCTTGAACGCTTGGCTCCTGAACAATCGAAACCCAGAAGTGACTGTTCTGAATGTTCTTTTGGAATGTTCTTTTGGAAACACCCAATGGGGCATCCACGGCTTCTAATTGGCTGCAGGAGCTTCCTGCAGCCAATCAGAAGCCGCACTTTGGTTTCCGAACATTTTGGACTTCCGGAACGGATTCCATTCAACTTCCAAGGTACGACCGTATTGCAGGGAGCAGCTGCTCAGAAAGAGGAGTTTGCTTGAGAGAAATTTGCAGCAGATGAGAACTTCAAACCAGGGCCTTTCTAACCCACACCCAGGCCAAAACGCTATACCAGTTCTTCCTCTGTTTCTGAACACTAGGGAACAGTGAGCCCGGAGCTTGATAATTCACAGAAAAGAGACTACGTTGATAGGTAGGGAAGCAGGCCATAGCAAAAGAGGCCTTGCTGAAGTGTGTGGGGATGAGAGACTTTTGAGCAGATTAACTGGCAAATAGTTTCCGTGATTTCCACAGAAGCCTTGCCTCCAAATTCTGAGCCTTTAACACTTCAGTCCAAATCCTTGACTTTGTATTAAATCCCACAAATTCCAGTGGGGTTTAGTGACTTCCTAACCAGTTTTAAGACTGCATTGTGAGAGGTTGCAATGACCACTTTCAGCAGTGATTAATCTGTTACTGGCAGCCGCCTGGAAGTTGCTTTTCTGTGGCGATGCTTTTATATTCGTGGATGGCATGGAGACGAACTGGTGACATGCTTCAATTAAATTGCATCCTAAATCGAAACCAGGGAGACATAGGTGTCTTACTCTGCCTTGAATCCCCCTTCTACCAGGTTTGTTTTGGTGGTGTTGTTTTTTGGTCAGTAAATATATGACAAAATGCAACATCAGCCTTCCCCAACATGGTGCCTTCCAGATGTTTTGGACTACAATGGCCCTTGGTCTAAGCCAGCACAGCTGACTCACTTCCATGAAGGGGAGGCATGCTACAAGTGTTTCCTTTCTACCATTGTTTGCAGTCTTGCACCATGTTTCCCTAATGCTTTGCAGGAGAGCACAGACTCAGGCTTTTAAGAAAACACGAATAGGTTAAGTAGGAGGAATCCTTTTGTTGTTTAGTCGTGTCCGACTCTTCGTGACCCCATGGACCAGAGCACGCCAGGCAGTCCTGTCTTCCACTGCCTCCCGCAGTTTGGTCAAACTCATGCTGGTAGCTTCGAGAACACTATCCAACCATCTCGTCCTCTGTCGTCCCCTTCTCCTTGTGCCCTCCATCTTTCCCAACATCAGGGTCTTTTCCAGGGAGTCTTCTCTTCTCATGAGGTGGCCAAAGTATTGGAGTCTCAGCTTCAGGATCTGTCCTTCCAGTGAGCACTCAGGGCTGATTTCCTTAAGAATGGATAGGTCCATGGGACTCTCAAGAGTCTCCTCCAGCACCACAATTCAAAAGCATCAATTCTTCGGCGATCAGCCTTCTTTATGGTCCGGCTCTCACTTCCATACATCACTACTGGGAAAACCATAGCTTTGATATATGCAAACTTACCTGGCTCCCTTTGTAAATCTTCTAGCTCTACCCGGGCTCAGCAAACTCACTGCAATGCTTTTGAGCATCACTTGGAGGAATATTTTTCGAGAGATAACCAGTCTGACTCCATCCCAAGTGGCCTTTCTCACAGAAACATCGTGATGCATACAATTAACATTCATCACACTCGAGTGGGCATCTCGAGAGAATAAAAAAAAGGGGAATGCAAATCAGTATCACAAAAAACTGCCTGACCTCTGAGCTTATAATGCCTGCTTCAAGATCTTAGCCTCAGAGCTTTAGTCTTCATATTCATTTGCAATAGAGCTCTGCCCCGCCATTGTTGCAAAAGCATAGACAGCTAGGTTCCTATGTAAAATAAGTTCAATAGATAGTGTCATTAGATAATCCACTGCCAACGCATTTCTGTCCCTCTGCACCTGTTTCCAGATCTGGAATAACAAATGAGAAGATCTTGAAAATCATCTTAAGGGTGAAAGTTGATCATATGTTAACTTACATGTTCACCGTATTCCTCCTAATTCCCTTACCTTGTGTGGAAACTCTTTAATGAAAATGCCACAGATAGTTAAAGGTCGAAGGCTTGGTTATAGTAGGGTTGCCATATTTTGAAGAGCAAGAAAGAAGACACATATGCTGAGTTCTACTTTTAACTAGATAGGGACTCGGGTGGCGCTGTAGGTTAAACCACAGAGCCTAGGGCTTGCCGATCAGAAGGTCGGCGGTTCAAATCCATGCAACGGGGTGAGCTCCTGTTGCTTGCTCCCTGCTCCTACCAACCTAGTAGTTCGAAAGCATGTCAAAGTGCAACTAGATAAATTGGTACTGCTCCGGCAGGAAGGTATATGGTGTTTCCGTGCGCTGCTCTGGTTCGCCAGAAGCGGCTTAGTCATGCTGGTTACATGACCCGGAAGCTGTACGCCAGCTCCCTCAGCCAGTAAAGCGAGATGAGCACCGCAACCCCAGAGTCGTCTGCGACTGGACCTAACGGTCAGGGGTCCCTTTACCTTTTACTTTTAACTAGGGATCACTATGACGGCTCTGATTTTACATACCCATTAAAAAGAAGACGTATCCTGGGAAAAGAGGACATATGGCAACCTTAGAGGAAGGTTTTTGCCTGATGCCTAAAGATGTGTAATGAAGGTGCAGAAAAGGTTCATTCTTATGTTGCCACCCTTCGGGTCACTTGTGGAGGAGGCACACAAAGAAAGACCTCAGAGTGGTGATTGAAGGGTTTGTGTTGGTTCATATGGGGAGAGACATCGTGGTCCTTAGCCATTTAAGGCTTTGTAAGTAAAAACCAGCGCTTTGAATAGATATCCTTTTGCAGGAATGGCATTTGTCCTCTACTACTTCAGCATTAAAATCTAGGAAACTGAATTATTTTATTCTGCAGCAGTTTACGGACTGAACAATGTTCAAGAGCTGTTCAGCCCATGATCTTAAAAATCCTGTCTACAAGGAAACTGGCTGAGTTATCTCTACTTGCTTCTAGGTTTCTACCCTCCACAAAGAACAGTGTGTAATAACAGCAGCTCTCACAATGAGTGTTGTCAGTGAGTCAGCAATTTATTCCTCTTGCTAGAGCTGGGCAGTTCTTGCTCTCGGCTTACGTTTTCAATGATTGTTTCTTGCTGACTTCCAGGAGCCTCGGCAGGCTCTATTGAAAAAAAGTGAAAATCCAAGAAGACTAACCATAAAAAGGCTTTCTATAGTTACACGTGCATAAAACGTGCTAGAATATTTCCACAACATATGTAAAGATGGAATCTGGTGGGCATAGTCTAAAGATATTACTTACCAGGAAAGTCTGTAAATAGACCATTTCCCCCTCTCATCACTTAAGCTTGGAGCCTGATGTTTACCTCGTCATAGAGACCAGCACTTCAGAAAGCCAAAATACACATGGGATGGCTGCAGGAATAACAAGAGTTTCCCCTTCACATACTTGAATCAGCCCCAGTTTGTGGAATGTGTAGTGCCAGCCAGTTAAGTCTAAAACAGGATGTCGCATGAGAGAGCCAGTGGGTAGCAATTTGAGACTTCCTCCTTGAAACACTTCGGCAATCCTGAGACTGCAGATTTGCACCAGCAGCTGGAATAGTATCTATGGATACGTAAGGGCAGGTTCTGTTTACAACAATATCACGCAACTGTAAAAGTGCTGTTACTTTCAACTTTACCAAAGATACACAGGAGAGGGAGCGAGAGATCACCAAACTGCAGCTGCCAGCTCCCAGATCAGAGCTGAAAGCTTTGGGGCTGACCTCTACATTGTCTCCTGAAGCCTCACACACAATGCATACTTCTCCTGAAAATAACAAGAACAAGAACAATTTATTTATATCCCGCACATCTGGCTGGGTTTCCCCAGCCACTCAGGGCGGCACCCAACAATAAAAAGGGATAAAACATCAAACATTGAAAACTTCCCTAAACAGGGCTGCCTTCAGATGTCTTCTAAAAGTCAAAGAGTTGTTTATTTCCTTGA
The DNA here is from genome assembly GCF_027172205.1 of Podarcis raffonei. NCBI lineage: Eukaryota > Metazoa > Chordata > Lepidosauria > Squamata > Lacertidae > Podarcis > Podarcis raffonei. The sequence continues at coordinate 76,988,674 of NC_070608.1, forward strand.
CAACTGTTGGGAGGGCGTTCCACAGGGCGGGTGCCACGAGCAAGAAGGCCCTCTGCCTGGTTCCATGTCACCTCACTTCTCGCAGTGAGGGAACCGCCAGAAGGCCCTCACAGCTGGACCTCAGTGTCCGGGCTGAACGATGGTGGTGGAGACGCTCTTCAGGTATACTGGGCTAAGGCCGTTTAGGGCTTTAAAGGTCAGCACCAACACTTTGAATTGTGCTCGGAAATGTACTGGGAACCAATGTAGGTCTTTGTAGGAATTTGTCTGCTGGACTAATTGGCTCTGTCTTTTGGTTTTCCAAAATTTTGGCAGTTGAGGCATTAGGTAAGCCTTAGTCTTTCATGGGACGCAGGTGGCACTGTGGGTTAAACTACAGAGCCTAGAACTTGCTGATCAGAAGGTTGGCAGTTCGAATCCCCGCGACGGGGTGAGCTCCCGTTGCTCAGTCCCTGCTCTTGCCAACCTAGCAGTTCGAAAGCTCATCAAAGTACAAGTAGATAAATAGGTACCGCTCCGGCGGGAAGGTAAACAGCGTTTCCGTGCACTGCTCTGGTTCTCCAGAAGCGGCTTAGTCATGCTGGCCACATGACCCGGAAGCTGTACGCTGGCTCCCTCAGCCAATAAAGCAAGATAAGCGCCGCAACCCCAGAGTCAGACACGACTGGACCTAATGGTCAGGGTTCCCTTTACCTTTTTAGACTTTGATGGAGGGGAGGCTGTAACCACTGCCTGCCCCTCCAGTATTCCAGGGTACCCCCTTAAAGGGATCAGGAAGGAGTTGCTTCTGACCAGAAGCCCAGGTGGGTGCTAGGACGACGGCACTCCTCAAGGCAGCAACCCTGTGGGGCTTTCCTGCTTGATGTATGTTATAGAACCCCTTTGCCTATAACATAGGGCTGGTGGTTCAATGGTTCTATCCAATGCCTTGCCAAACCCTACATCTGTAATCAATAAAGTTGTGGCTTGATTTGACTCAAAATGATGTGTCCTGTGAGCTTTCTTGAGTGGTGGTGGGCACCTGGTTTGGGCTCAAACTGTATGAGTATTTGGAATAATCTACACATTATTTGGAATAATCGTTAACCCAGCCCAAGCTTTCTCTTCTAGACCCTGATAATCTCTTCCCAGGCAACAGATATTTGTGCTGTCATCCTTGTATAAAAGGTGGTGCGATTGCAATGCCTATTTTCCCAAAGGAATATAACAGGCTAGTCTTAAATTCAAGCTTAGTCTGAGAGCCATTCTAAACATTGCACGGAATTACTAACCGTACATTTATTACTTCTACAGAGTTTCCAAGGATATTTCAAGCACTTCCAAAAATACTCTGTCATGAGCTTTTTAAAATATATTTTTTAATGAGGATCACAGTCTGAAAGCGAGTTTATGACATTAAGGGCAGAGGAATCGAGATTTTAAGGAGGAAAAGACCAAGAAAACTGGTGGATATTCAGCTGCTGTAAAATATGGCAAAGGTGACAGAAGGGAAGGCAAACAGAACAGAGAATGCACAAGAGCAAAGGCATAAAAAAGCCTTTGGCTTCACATGTAGAGGTTGCAGGCATGAAGAGAAAGAGAGAATATAGGCAGTTTAAAGAAATAAACAAAAGTTTTCAATGAATGTGATTTAGGGAGAAACCTAGGGGCATAAAAGGGGGGAAAAAGACTCATTCCATTCATTTTCATTATTAAAAACCACACTGATTTCATTATTTATTCATTTAAAGCACATTTCTTGTTTTTATTGGTTTTACTGCTGCATTTAGCAGCGGAGCTAATTTCAGCAGCTGCCTCCCGGTGACAGACAGAATGTATTGACATTGCATAAGGCCAGGCCATTTCATTCCAGGATGCAACTTCCAAGGCGTTTGGGGGGAGTGAAATGATGGCTGCCAGGAGGTGGCTGCTCAAATCAGGCACTGGTGCCAGAGTAAGGTAAGTTCCGTCATCCTCAAATAAGTGATGCTTGGGTAACAAATGTTGTTGTTGTTTAGTCGTTTAGTCGTGTCCGACTCTTTGTGACCCCATGGACCAGAGCACGCCAGGCAGTCCTGTCTTCCACTGCCTCCTGCAGTTTGGTCAAACTCATGTTGGTATCTTCGAGAACACTGCCCAACCATCTCGTCCTCTGTCATCTCCTTCTCCTTGTGCCCTCCATCTTTCCCAACATCAGGGTCTTTTCCAGGGAGTCTTCTCTTCTCATGAGGTGGCCAAAGTATTGGAGCCTCAGCTTCACGATCTGTCCTTCCAGTGAGAACTCAGGGCTGATTTCCTTAAGAATGGAGAGGTTTGATCTTCTTGCGGTCCATGGGACTCTCAAGAGTCTCCTCCAGCAGGGTAACAAATGAGATACCCCTTAAAAAGGACTGCACCACATTTTGCAGGGTTCCTTCACCCGCAGTCTGTGAAATGGTATTATTCTGAATTCTTGCATTTCATCAGGTGTAAGATGTATGATCATTCTGAAGTGCAAATGTGCACAATACCTTAAAACAAATAAAAAGAGGTTGTTGTCACTAAAATCGTCGTTGACATGCTGAGCAGCAAAATGCTTATGAACAGTAGAACATTTCCATAGCCCAAATTTGGCGGTCCTTTCCTCCCAGTTCCACTAGCAATGCCAGTTTCTCATATCCATCACATTGGTACATCTGAGCCTCTGAAGCGTCACATTTGATTGTGAAATGTATATTCACATTGTTAATCTACAATATTACCAGTTTGTTGTATGATTATGTGACAAAAAGTAAAAAAGGAAGATCAATTTATTTCTTTTAATTGCTTTGAAATAGCACACAATCCGGGACACGGGTGGCGCTGTGGGTTAAACCACAGAGCCCAGGGCTTGCCGATCAGAAGGTCGGCGGTTCTAATCCCCGTGACGGGATGCGCTCCCGTTGCTTGGTCCCTGCTCCTGCCAACCTAGCAGTTTGAAAGCACGAAGTGCAAGTAGATAAATAGGTACCACTCCAGTGGGAAGGTAAACGGCGTTTCCGTGCACTGCTCTGGTTCACCAGAAGTGGCTTAGTCATGCTGGCCACATGACCCGGAAGCTGTACGCCAGCTCCCTCAGCCAATAAAGCGAGATGAGCACTGCAACCCCAGAGTCGGTCACGACTGGACCTAATGGTCAGGGATCCCTTTACCCTTTACCCTAGCACACAATCCCAAGGGGCTCTGGAGAAGGTTTCTTTTTTAAAAAAATAGAAAGAACTTGTGTCATAATGTTATATATTACTTAGAGGGAGATGCGCTCAGTGATGCAGAACCATTTTATAAAAACGTATTAAGTCCTCCTACATCAGCAGTAGATTGAATCAATCATATTTGTCATGGGTTGCTCTCTTCAGCTGAATCAAGGTGTTTGCAAATACAAGGCTGAACAACAGCCAAGAGTTTCTGAAAATGCAGTCTCATCTTGGCTTGAATCTATAATGGTGAACCTATTCAGAGAATTAATGCACCTCACCTAGGAAAGAACATTAAATTGATCACCTGGAAAGAATCAACAAGTATTGCATTTTTAAAAGGAGGGTAGCCACTTCCCTAACTAATAATACCATAGGATTTTTTTCCAATTGTTCAACCCATTCATTTTCACCCAATCTAACTTTCTCTGAACCTTTTCTTTTCCCTATTTAGATACAGAATAGATACAGAATTCCACCTCAAAAGTCAAAAGGAATTATTACCCTTTTCCATCAACTGCTGGCGAAGAGGCCAAGAAATGGATCCTTCACAGCAAACCTATGAGGAGTCCGTACGTTTCATTTCCCCCAAAATGTCAAATATTAGTATATATTTCATGTATATGCTAAATAAAATTGCCACATATACACTGCCGCTTATATAAAAGTTCTCACTTTGTTATTTTTCTTTTTAATCATACATGCAGCTGACCTTACTGTTTTGCAGATTTGAAATCTTAGAAGCTGCAGAAATCTGCTTTTTGTGCAGTCTTCAAATACAGACACAGCACTGAACTATAGAATGATATGCGTAGTACTCACTGCAGTGGCACAAAGATCATTCTTTTGGGAGGTGTGGAAAAGATCTTGCTCATTATGTTCTTTATTTTGCATAGTGTTGACAACAAGCATTATTAGATGAGCACTTGACCAAAATTGCTCATGGCAGGGAACTGCAGTAAACTTGATTTTCTACAATTCCTTATATGGAGGACAAGTTCTTAATTCTAAGATGTCCCCTCTGTAATTCAAAGCCTGGCCTAGGATTCTTATGCAAATATGGAACAAATCTACTCCCCCAAAAAACAACAACGAAAGGGTTTCTTCAGGTCATTGTGATATGCCAAACATGCCAGTTACGGTAATCTTTACCTTCTGCTACCAGGTACTACGGCACTCTCAGGTGAAAATTATTCTACAGAAAGACCAAATCATGGGAACAATTTCTTTTTTACAGCAATCTTTTACACAGTACTTAAAGGTAAAGGGATCCCTGACCATTAGGTCCAGTCGTGGCCGACTCTGGGGTTGCGGCGCTCATCTCGCTTTACTGGCTGAGGGAGCCGGCGTCCAGCTTCCGGGCACGTGGCCAGCATGACTAAGCCGCTTCTGGCAAACCAGAGCAGCGCACGGAAACGCCGTTTACCTTCCTGCCAGAGTGGTACCTATTTATCTACTTGCACTTTGACGTGCTTTCGAACTGCTAGGTTGGCAGGAGCAGGGACCGAGCAACGGGAGCTCACCCTGTTGTGGGGATTCAAACCGCCGAACTTCTGATCGGCAAGTCCTAAACTCTGTGGTTTAACCCACAGCACCACCCGCGTCCCTTATACATAAGTGCTTACATAAGTGCAAAGAGCCTTGTTATCTTTTTTTTTTTTTGCCTTCCTAATGGTCTTATGATGTATTTGCTTTGACACTCATTTTGTAGGTAGAAAATTGAAGCTGATAGTTAGAAGCTACTGAATAGGTTGGTGACTAAGCAGAGATTTAAACTCAGGCCCTCCCAGCTTGATAACCTCTCATTTGGTGTGCAGCAAAATCTTAATACGAAGATGTACACTAGGAAAGTGGCTCTGCTGAGGCATTGGGTCTGCTTGTTTGTTTTTGCAATCAGCTGGAGGTGAAATTAAAACGGTGGTTTCACACAGCCCTTAATATAGCAGTGTATCATCCAGTCATGCCCTTTCTTTAATATTGAAGCACAAGTCAGTCCCATTCAACAAAGCTTCCTGGCAAAGTTAATTGGTAGCTTCTTCCTTACAGCTTCTGTCCATGTCTGAGGGATTACTGATGATCTGTCACTTAATTAGTCATATTCTGTTCCTTACATTAGGAGGGCTTTAATTACTGCTTTCCTTTTCCTTACTATCTTCTACTTGTTTTGACTATTTTCACCATCAAGAGAATATAAGTATATTACATTATATATTTTTTCCCCAAATTTTTTTATTGGTTTTCAAAAAAATAAAAAAATAAACAAACAAACATACATACATCTTAACTGTACTTAATCCAATCTTAGTAACATTGTTAAGTGACTTCCTCAAATCCCCCTTGCTGAATTTCAGTGTATATCATTGTAACAGTTTTCCAAAACCAATTTTCTCATAAAATTAACTTCATCACTTAACATCCTTCTTTGTTTTCATTTTGACTTTAAACATATTTTTCTCTAACATCACATATTTAAATCCTAAGCCTATCTGATATTTGCAAGTTTTCCCAATTAAGTTATCTTAACATATTTAACTAAATAGTCTTTGAATTTCTTCCATTCCTCTTGGTACTCCTCCTCCTTCTGGTCGCGGACTCTTCCAGTCAGGTTGGCTAGCTCCGAAAAGTCCATCATCTTCATCTGCCATTCCTCCACTGTTGGGACTTCTTGTGATTTCCAGTTCTTAGCTAACAAAATTCTAGCTGCAGTTGTGGCATATAAAAACAATCTAACATCTTTTTTGGGCAATCCCAAACCTATTATTCCAAGAAGAAAGGCCTCTGGTTTCTTAATAAATGTATATTTCAACATTTTTTTCAATTCATTATAAATCATCTCCCAGAAGTCTTTCACCTTGGGGCAGGTCCACCACATGTGATAAAAGGTACCCTCTTTTTCTTTACATTTCCAGCATAGATTATCACTATTGTGATAAATCTTTGCTAATTTTACAGGGGTTAAGTACCATCTATACATCATTTTCATAATATTTTCCTTTAACACCGTACATGCAGTGAACTTGACCCCTTTCCTCCACAACCTTTCCCAGTCTTCAAACATTATATTATGTCCCACATCTCTTGCCCAATGTATCATCACAGATTTAACTTGTTCATCCTTTATATGCCATTCCAACAATAAAGAATATTACATTATATTGGCTACTATTTTTTAAAAAGCAGACAAACCAACACTGTGGCTTGACATAAACTTTATGGATGTAGGTGCCATGATTCATGAAATAGGTTCTTTAGGAGGATAATGGCTTCCACAGATTTATGCCAACCTGCACATAGTGTCTTCCCTCTCCCCCCATTCCAAACTATGTGTCATTCAAGTAGAAGTTGCCATCAATAACGACTTTTCTGTGGAAGTCTATCACAAAGACAGGAATATACAGTGGATGACTAGAAAACCAGGAGCAGAGTCAGTTGTGCAACTCCTGGGTTACATTGGGTGAAATGTAGGCCCGTATAGTAAAAGCTATGGTTTTCCCAGTAGTGATGTATGGAAGTGAGAGCTGGACCATAAAGAAGGCTGATCGCTGAAGAATTGATGCTTTTGAATTATGGTGCTGGAGGAGACTCTTGAGAGTCCCATGGACTGCAAGAAGATCAAACGTATCCATTCTTAAGAAAATCAGCCCTGAGTGCTCACTGGAAGGACAGATCGTGAAGCTGAGGCTCCAATACTTTGGCCACCTCATGAGAAGAGAAGACTCCCTGGAAAAGACCCTGATGTTGGGAAAGATGGAGGGCACAAGGAGAAGGGGACGACAGAGGACGAGATGTTTGGACAGTGTTCTCGAAGCTACCAGCATGAGTTTGACCAAATTGCGGGAGGCAGTGGAAGATAGAAGTGCCTGGCATGCTCTAGTTCATGGGTTCACAAAGAGTCGGACACGACTAAACGACTAAACAACAAATTTTTTCCCCAGTAATTGCTACTAATTACAGATGGTCAACAAGGCAAATAATTTTACCAGGGCCATAGACTATTTAAAAAGGTTAAGTTGTTTATTCACCCCCCATACTAAGGATCATTCCATATTTAGACTACTGGCTCATACACGACTCTTCTAATAGGTTATGTTGCAATTATATGGGACTTCTCTTGTAGGGCAGCATATAAATAATGTAAGTAAATAAATGAATAAAATATCAGTTTAGGCCATGCCAAATGGATACACTATGCCACCCTGATGTTAAAAAGGTCTTCCAGAACGAGGAAGGTACAGTTTCTGTTTGTTTCTGTTTGATAAGTGGCAAGATTGCTTTCAGTTTGGTCTTTGTTCTTTGCTTCTTAAATATTCAGCTCAAAATATTTTTAAATCTGCGTTTGTTTAAATGGATTAACTGTGGAACAACTGTTTCTCTACCCGTGGGTGAGACGACAACTTTGCTAAGTGTCAAAAATGACAAAGATATTTATGAATGGGTTCTCCTAGGACAACTGCAGAATGAGTGTATGTAAATCAGAGGTGTTGGTGCAGTGTCAGAAGGCTGTAAGTCAATTCTAAGGGGTGGGGGAGAATCTACCTTGTGATATCAGTTCCAGCAGCTATATAATGTTGTGCAAACAATGGCAGAACATTAGTTCTAGAAGATCAGAGCAAATTTCCAGAAGCGCTTAAATTTTGATAAGAGAAAGTTATTGAAGTCATTTAGGAAACAATTAGATGGCTCTCTAAGAAAACAAAGAAAGGAAGAGAGAAATAAACAAAGTTGCATATTAGTGCTGATGACTACATGCAAATATTTCCTCGGTATCATAAAGAATGTGATTGCTTTAGGGCAAGTGTCCATATATTACAGCCATTAAAGCTTCAACACAAAGTCCTTTCAGGAGGTTTTAATGATCAATGGATGACTAAATGAATGGGGAGCTGCAGGCTATTAACCTAGACTATAACCTCTATTAGCTGTGAGAGAAGGAAGCAAAAACAAGATGTAGCTTGAGTCTAAGATATCTACATAAATTTGGGGACTCACTAAATCTCATGTCTCTAAAATACTATAGTGTTTAACTGTAGCTTCTTAAAATAATTATGTCCTCTATTCTTTAACCAAAACAAGCTCATTTGTTTGTGTATTGACTTTAGCTCAAGGTGCAAAAATGAGATGATGAAGATCAAAAAGGGCAATATTTAGAATAAGCTGTGGGAAACAGGCAAATATGAAACCATTGATAAAGGTAAAGGGACCCCTGACCATTAGGTCCAGTTGTGGCCAACTCTGGGGTTGCGGCACTCATCTCTCTTTATTGGCTGAGGGAGCCGGCGTACAGCTTCCAGGTCATGTGGCCAGCATGACTAAGCCGCTTCTGGCAAACCAGAGCAGCGCACAGAAACGCTGTTTACCTTCCCACTGGAGCGGTACCTATTTATCTACTTGCACATTGATGTGCTTTCGAACTTCTAGGTTGGCAGGAGCAGGGACTGAGCAACGGGAGATCACCCTGGCGTGGCGATTCGAACCGCCGACCTTCTGATTAGCAAGCCCTAGGCTCTGTGGTTTAACCCACAGCGCCACCCGCATCCCTTGAAACCATTGATAGCAGCTCATAATTCTACCACATTAACGTGATCACGTGTCGAAGAAACCCTTTTCAAGCATCAGTTCAAAGCTGCTGATGACAAATGAGGGAAGATAAATTATAGTACTTTTCTACTATGTGAAGGCACATAGTAGATGTGAACATGCAGTATTTTATCACAGTGTGTGTGTGTGTGTTTCATAAAGATGGAAGTATCCAGTTAATGAGTGCTACTTCCCTTAATAGATTTATTAGTAATGTTTACTTAAAATGCCAGCCATATCTTAAGAACAAAGAAATGTGTAATTTTAGCTGGTTTCTTTATATGGCATGCAATTCATCACTTTCATTGCCTATCATTACAATGTGAACTAGAGTCTGGCCTTTGAGCTATCTGTGTGAAAATTAGTTTGGACACTGCGCTTGCCTACATTTAAACTACAGTGTAATTCTATCGTTCAGGATGCTTAATGTGTCTTGATGTTTATTGATTTGAATAATACAGCCCAATGGTATGCAGATTTTCTTGGAAGTGGGTCCCATTGAGTTCAATGTGGTTTACTGTCAGTGTGCATAGGGCTGCAGCCTTAGATTGATAAATACGCTTCCGAAAGACACTTGACACATAGTTCCTGTGAGGCTGTTAATTGATCCCTAAATGCACAGCATCCATATGCTGTTTAAATTTCCCAAGGTAAACATGATATACGGAGGTCCTTGGATCTGCAAGGCAATTAGTGGGCAGGAGTTAGCAGCTCCAATACAGAATATATATCCTTTAAGTTCCACTGAGGTCACAGAATCACTTCAGAACAAGTCAGCTTGAGGGCTGCACTTATAATAAGAAAAGTTGGTCTTTCTGCCAACAACGACAATGATCTAAAACCCAACTTTTTCTGGCAACCAATTGTTTCATCTACACAGTGGTTCATCGTTAAAGAGGTTTAGAACTGGGATGTGTGGATAGCTTTAGTAAACAGGAAGCTGACTAACATCTGCCCTTTTAATGGTTCCTTTTCCAGGGAACAACATCTATGATTGTTGTGCCAGCAGCATAGGGTGCACGCTTATCGTTTCTAGTTTCTGGAAACAAGAAGTTTGTGTATACGGAGATGGACAATGCAACTGTCCCAGCCTATTAGCTCCATCCTGCTTTGTTGAAACTCACTCCGAATCCGATACTAATTCATTGGTTGAAACACAATGTGGTGGTTCATGGTTCTTATGGGGTGTGCTATGCGTAAAATGAACATAGAGTTGCATTAAAAAACATGGGAGGAGTCAAGAAAGCGAAATAGCTACCACTATCAGTCCTTGAAGTTTTGACCTTTTGTGTGTCAAGGTCCCCAGGGCCACCCCAAATAACTCACACATCACACAGTAATTTTGTTTAAGGTTTTTGGCATAATTTTGGCCACAACTTTATTAAAATACAAAAATGTGAGTGGTTGCTTAGGCATTGGTTGTGACTATCTGCTCCCACCATGGGGGACAGACTGACATTCCGCACACCTGCGAAAGTCAGAAAAGGGGAATACATTTGGGGGTAGCGACGGAGCAGGGAACCTGCCCTCAGCCCTCCCCAAATGCAACCAGGGGCTCTTGCGTGGCCCTAGCCCCTTGACAGGGTTCAGACAAAAGCAATAGTGAGCCCCTGTATTCCTTTAATGGAATCCCTTGCAGCAGCAGCATTAGAGGGGCAGGCACAGCCAATCCATGCCCCTCAACCAACCAAACCATAGAACCAATGCCTAACCGCAATCTTACAAATTGTGACGATTTGCTATGCAGTAGGCAAAAACCAAATGGCCCAAGCCAATCAGCCAGATGGACAAAATTCCTACCGGGCCCCTGCCCCAAAAGCAGACGACCCCATGACAGGCATAGCAAGGTCAAGCGAACAACCCTAAATATAGGGAGGGTGGGACGGGGAATCCGATGCACGGGGCGAAAAGAGGAAGCTCTACGCCATGTGCAGGGAATTTTAGCATTTCTGGCTGTCAATCAACAAATGGCAACATTAACTTCTTCCCAACAACAAGGGAAGCCCAATCAGATCAGTGGCCAACGATCAATTAGCCCGCCTCACAACTTTGGAGTGTCCTGTCGGCCCCCACCGCAACAGATGCTCTCCATGAAGGAGAACACGCTTTACTGATCATTTCCTCCCCTCATGTTTTCTCCATCAGCTATGGATATCAGTTCTTCACAATGATGTTCTCATTCCCATGTTCCATGCCCACTGTACAGATGGCATTGTACTTTTTGCTTTCCTTTTCTGTCCTACTTGCTTTCTGTTCTTCTTGGCTCAATGGTACCTGCTTCTGAGTAAGCGTTAACAGGATAACAACCTTGTCAGAAAATTAAGAGAACTACCGTATTTTTCGCACCATAGGACGCACCGGACAATAGGACGCACCTTGTTTTAGAGGGGGGAGAACAAGGAAAAAAAATTCTTCCGCTCTCTGCCCAGCGCCCCTTCAGCGAAGCGGCAGGAAGCGCTGCGCAGAGAGTGGGAGAATTTCCCCCCTCTTGTTTTCCCGCTCTAAAACAAGGTGCCGTTTAAGGTGGGTTCAGGCGGCTACCTTGGAAGCCTGGAGAGCTAGAGGGGTCAGTGCGCACCGACCCCTCTCGCTCTCCAGGCTTCAGGCTCCTTTCGACCTGCTCTTTGGGGCTGGCGGGGGGAAGCCCACCACCAGCCCCAAAGAGCAGGTCAGGGAGCAGCGGAAAGGCGCAGCGGAGAGGCTGCTGCCATAGTCACGCGTCACTTCTCCAGCTGGCAGAGGGTCGCGGGGCTATGGCTTCTTTAGCCCCGCACGCGCTCTCCCGGCTGGAGAGGTGACGCGCGGCTATGGAGGCTCCTGCCATAGCCACGCGTCACCTCTCCAGCCGGGAGATGGTCGCGGGGGGCTGCTTTAGCTCCGCGCGCGCTCTCCCGGCTGGAGAGGTGACGCGCGGCTATGGAGGCTCCTGCCATAGCCGCGCGTTACCTCTACAGCTGGGAGAGGGCCGCGGGGCTATGGTGTCTTCGCTCGATAGGACGCACACACATTTCCCCTTCATTTTTGAAGGGGAAAAAGTGCGCCCTATAGAGCGAAAAATATGGTATACAGTAAATATTCATTAAATATTTATATCTCATCACAAAATAATATTTGTAGTCTAATTAGAGAACCCCATCTCTCTTCTAGGCTATACATTAGGTAATGATAATGGAAATGAATACATAGTTCATTCTCTCAACAGGTTATGTAAACGTGTGTGTGTGTGTGTGGTTTAAAACTAGGAGGTTGTTTTTGTTTTTGTTTTACAAATATACAGGTTGAGAATGGATGGAGTTTTTTAAAAAAAATTTATGCTTTTCAGGTTTATACATTTAACTAATTTTACAATCATTTTAACATTTCAAACCTTGACTTCCTTCCCCCTCTTTCTGCAGTTCCTTAAATTTATTTTTAATATATTCTGCATATCCAAGTTAACTTAATTTGCTCATTTACTCATCTACTTTAAATATATACTCTAATAAAAGTGCAGGCTATTACAATAATCCTGCCGATGTTCTTATCAGTTTACAATTTATCTGTAAATATTCCATAATCCATTTCCATTCTTTTATAAAATGTTTGTTGTCTTGATTTCTTATTCCTCCGGTAAGTTTCAGCATTTCTGTATATTCTATAAGTTTTTGTATCCATTTTTCTTTTGCTGGGACTTCTGCTTCTTTCTATTTTTGGGCGAGTACCATTCTTGTCACTGTAGTAGCATACATGAATATGTTTCTATGCAATTTAGGCAGTTGTATCCCTATAATTCCCAAAAGAAAAGCTTCTGGTTTTTTTTTAAAAAAATAAAAGTTTTTTTAAACATCCTTTTCAACTCATTATATATCATTTCCCAGTAAGCTTTAACCTTACTACAAGACCACCACATGTTATGTTGACATTTATTACTGGACAGCATCAGCAATATACACCCTCTGAACACAATTTGGCCAGACAACAGCACTTGCCTGTATATCTTTTATTTTGTTATTGTGTTTTTCCTGTCTGTTTCACTATTCTCCTTTCTCTTTCCTGTGCATGTAAAATTAGCAACTTCTCTGTGCTTCTGTGCATGGATTATGAGCAACTGCAAAGAAAATGTTCGAGGCCACAATGTGTTTGTGGCTATGCCCGCTGCCCTTTCACAGATTATAGGTAAAGGTAAAAGGACCCCTGACCATTAGGTCCAGTCGTGGCCGACTCTGGGGTTGCGGTGCTCATCTCGCTTTATGGCCGAGGGAGCCAGCATACAGCTTCCGGGTCATGTGGCCAGCATGACTAAGCCACTTCTGGCGAACCAGAGCAGCACATGGAAACGCCGTTTACCTTCCTGCTGGAGCGGTACTGTCAGGGAATCAGGAGCAGGAGCACTGGGGAGAGAGGATTGGGAGAGCGAAGGGGAAGAATCTGAGGGCAGCGTAGGGGAGTATGACAGTGGCCCGAGAGATTCCATGAGCTTCTCCAGCGAATCAGAAGATTCCCAGAAGGGGGCGCCGATGGTCAGGGCAAGGGGGGTCCCAGGGGGGACGCACCAGAAACAAGGAGCCAGAGGGGAACCCCAAAGCAGCAGTGGAGGATCGGGACCAGTTTCCCCACCAGAGCATAGTGGGGGGGAGGAGTCACATGTGTCAGGGCCAGCGTCTCCTCCAGAGAGGGAGTCAGGGCTGACCACGCCTCCATCGGAGAGTGGGGGAACGGAAGGGAGGTCAGTTGCAGCTAGCCCCCCCGAAGGGGGAAGCAGTGGCAGCAGCAGTGAAACGGTCAGGAGGAAAGCTGCTGGCTGGGCGCGCGCGCCAAGTTCAAATGTGCAGGCGCGCGGAACAGCAGGAGACCCGGATGGGGAACCAGCTCCTAAAGCCCGCCGGAGGGAGGGAGAAGGCTCAGGGGAATCAGCGGGAGAAGAGGCTAGAAAGGGCGGAACCCCGGCGGGCAGGCGGACCCAGAGGAGGAAGGAGCAGCGGAGAAGGTGGAGCAAGGCTAGGATCTTAAATTGGTGTCAGGGGGGAGGAGACTCAGACGGAGCATCAGTGGTCTGACACTTTAGACGTGGGGCTGCGCGCTGCGGCTCTGGAAGTGAAACTGAACTTCAATAAAGACTTTTATACTTAACAACGAAGCAGCGTTGGTCCTTTGTGAGCTGGGACCTAGGGCAGCCCTGACAGTATGCTCCGTCTCTAATAAAAACCTCGCAGCGTGAGTTGGTGCAGCGAGGGGCAAGACTTGGTGTTTTGCGAGCTCACGAAGATAGGCAAAGATGACTACAGAGAGCCAGGTGAAAGAACTGCAAGAAGCAGTCACGACGCTTTACGCAGAAGTAGCTGCATCCAGGAAAAGAGAAGAAGAAGCAGTAGCGCTCTGCCGGGATCTGCAGGCCAGGTGGGACCGTTGGGGCAAAGAGGGGCTGCCAGGACCCAAACCGGAGGGAGTTGGCCTCGGGAAGAGGGGGGGCAGCCTAGTAGCCCACTTTGATGGGAACCTGCAGCAATACCCTAACTTCAGAGCTGACGTGGTTTACGCGCTCAATTTGCTTCGGAAAGACTTTAGAGATGAGGAAGAGAAGGTGGGCTTCATAATCACTCATTTGCATGGGGAAGCAAAAGCGTGGCTGCGGAATTTGTGGCGCGAAAAAGACCCCGCCCTCAAAGATTCCGATGCATTTATCAAAGCTATGGACGCTTGCTTTAAATCTACGGTAGATGTAGATATTGCTCGGAGGGAAATGCATGGACTACAGCAAGGGAAAGCGACGGTGAGGCAATATCACTCGCGCTTTTTTGCCTTACTGAACGTGCTGGGCTGGGAGAAGGACTCTATTGCTGTCAGAGACCTGTTCTGGGAGGGGCTAAGTGGAGAGGTGAAAGATGAGCTGGCAAGAGGGGAACGACCCCAAAGTACCCAAGAAGTTGCCCAAAGAGCGTTGGCAATTGGTGTGCGCCTGGAAGGACGCCCTTGGAGCAGGGAGGAAGGACGTAAGGCAAGCACCCCAGCCAGGACAACCCCTTTCTTTCCCAGAGAGGCGGGGCGGGCGCTGTCCATGCCTCCTTTGGGAAGGGGAGAAGAGCCGATGGAGATTGGTGGGGCCAGGGCTCAGACTGCCAGCAGAGCCCAAACACCGGGAGCAGTCAAGGGGAAGGCTCCTAGAGGGACCAGGAAGTGTTACATCTGCGACAGTGCACAGCACATGGCCAAAGAGTGTCCCCAGAGGCTCCAGAAGCACACTGCAGCCTCAGCAACAGTAAAGGGAACAGGTGAGCAGCCGAAACAGCTGCAGGGGGAAGAAGAAGCCTGGTTGGAAACAGAGCCACTGGGGCCCAACCAGGCAAGTCAGTGAAGCAGTCCCCAGAGATTTTACAGCCCACAGACCCCCTCCCACCCAAACCAGTGGTGCAACTCACCGCATCGCTCCAGTTGCCCAATGGGCACACCATGCAAGTACCAATAACCATTGACTCTGGGAGCAACGCAGACTTTATTGGAGTGGACTTTATCAAGCAACATCGCATAGCACTCATGCCAGCCACGATGCCCCTAAACGTCGTCACGGTCGATGGCAGGAAGCTACTGGGAGGAGAGGTGGTACAGCAAACACCACCGATGGTGATGCAAATTGGAAACCACCGCGAAGTCATCAGCTTCAACGTCACCCACCTGTCGGACACGCCCATAGTGTTGGGTATGAGTTGGCTGGATAGGCACAGCCCGGCATTGGCATGGTACCAGCGGCAGTTGACCTTCTGCTCCTCCTACTGCGCAGAACACTGCATCCAGACCCGCCAGGAGGAGGAGGGGCAAGAGGATGAACCGCAGCTACACCTAGGCATGGTGCAAGCGGTACCCAACAAGTACAAGGAGTTTTTGGAGGTCTTCTGCGAGAGGGAAGCGGATAAGCTGCCTCCCCACAGGCCTTACGACTGCAAGATTGACCTCCTGCCGGGAGCAACGCTGCCGACTGGGAAACTGTATTCCATGTCTGAAGATGAACTGCAGGAACTCAGGGAGTTCATAGATCACAACTTGCAGCGGGGGTTCATCCAAGAATCTAAAGCAGTGGGGGGCAGTCCCGTGTTTTTCGTGAAGAAGAAGGACACGCCCCAACGGAGACTCATAGTTGATTATAGGACCATAAATTCCAAAACAAAGCCCGCAGCATTCCCCATGCCCAAGATCGACGACCTGCTCGCGACGGTGAGGAAGGGACGGATCTTCACCAAGTTGGATCTACGAGGGGCGTACAACCTTATACGCATGCGGGAGGGCGATGAGTGGAAGACAGCCATGTTTACACCTTTAGGCACCTATGAATATCGCGTAATGCCTTTTGGTCTGCAAAATGGCTCCCATACCTTCCAAGCTTTCATGCATCACGTGTTAGCGGGACTCCTCTACAAGAAGTGCGTCTGCTTCCTGGACGACATCCTGATCTTCTCGGAATCGCAGGAGGCTCACGAGAGGGACGTCAAGGAGGTCCTGCAGAGGCTACGGGAGCACAGACTTTACGCCAAATTAGAGAAGTGCCAGTTCGACATGACGGAGGTGGATTTTCTGGGCTACAAGCTGTCCGACAAGGGACTCGCCATGGACAGCGCCAAGGTCCGCGCGGTGTTGGACTGGAAGAGCCCGCGCAATCGGAAGGAGGTCCAGAAGTTCGTCGGCTTCGCCAACTTTTATCGCAAGTTCATCAAAGGGTTCGCGAAGGAGACGGCGGCCATCACGGACACCCTCAGCTCCAAGAAGAAGAAGTTCACCTGGACGGACCAGGCGGAGCAGTCCTTTCGGAGACTCAAGCGTCTCTTCGCGTCCGAAGAACAGCTGCTACATGTAAACCCCAGCAGACCAATGAGGGTTGAGACGGACGCCTCAGACAGAGCGGTGGGGGCCGTCCTGTTGCAGCCAGATCCGCAAGGGGAATGGAGGCTGTGCGCATTCTACTCCAGGAAACTCAGCAAGGCGGAACAGAACTACACCATCTGGGACAGGGAGTTGCTGGCCATTCATGCAGCTTTCAAGGCGTGGCGGCACTTCCTCGTTGGAGCCAGACACACAGTGCAAGTCCGCACGGACCATAAGAACCTGGAGTACTGGCGCACGGCGCGGTTCCTGAATCAGAGACACATCCGCTGGGCGGAGTTCTTTGCGGATTTCGATTTCCGGATAGAATACATCCCGGGAGACAACAACGTCATGGCGGATGCACTATCCAGGAAGCCGCAGTATCTCGAGGAAGCGGCGCCGGTGGCGGCCAAGCACATTTTCGCACCGAAAGCGTGGGCGTGCGCTTCAGCTGCCGTGGACCTGGACGCGGTGCGTCGAGCGCTGCAGACGGATTCGTTCGCACAATCCAAGATGGAGGAGGTGCGAAAAGGCACAGCGAATGACGACGAGTTCCAGATACGAGACGGACTGCTCATCCGCAAAGGGGCTCTCTACGTGCCCGGAGACGACCTCCGCGCGAAAGTCTTGCAGCAGCTACACGACGCGCCCAGCGCTGGGCACTTCGGCAAGGACAAAACGGCGGAATTAGTAACCAGAGACTTTTGGTGGCCCAAGGTGAGGGGAGAAGTCGCGGATTACGTCTCCAGGTGTGACACCTGCCAAAGGGCCAAGCCAGTACACAGGAAGCCGGCGGGTCTACTAGAACCCCTACAGACGCCGCTCGAACCGTGGGAGAGAGTGGCCCTGGACTTTGTCACAGATCTGCCCAGCTCGCGAGGCAAAACAGCGGTGCTCGTGGTCGTAGACATGTTCACCAAGATGGCACACTTTATTCCGTGCGCGAAGGTGGCCACAGCGGAACAGACCGCCAAGCTGTTCATAGACCACGTGTTCAAAGCTCACGGCTTGCCGCGGTCCATCCTGTCCGACCGGGGTCGCCAATTCGTCTCGAGCTTCTGGCAGAAGCTGCTGGGCATCCTGAACGTCTAGATCAACTTAGCGTCGGCACGACACCCGCAGACCAACGGACAAGCGGAGAGGGTCAACGCCATCATGCAGCAGTACCTGCGATGCTACGCCAATCAACAACCCTCGACCTGGGTGGACTACCTACCGCTGGCCGAGTTTGCCTACAACAACACGAAGCACGGGTCTACGGGAGTGACACCGTTCTTCGCCAATAATGGGCGGCATCCCAGAACTTTCCCGGGGTTAGAGACGAAGGGGGAGGGGGAGCCAAGGGGAGCAGAGCACTTAGCAGCAGAGTTACAGGAGGTCCACGAGCAACTCCGAAGGCAATTGGAACTGGCGAAACACGCCTACAAAATGAAGGCAGACAAGCACAGGAGGGTCGGGGAGGACATCCAGGTGGGGGACTGGGTCTGGTTAGCAGCCCAGGCAGTGCCGGCCAGGACGCTAGCTAAGAGGAAGCTCAAGCACAAGCAGCTGGGACCTTACCAGGTCGCGGCACAAATCAATCCAGTGGCCTTCCGGTTGACACTCCCGGAGGGCTCCAGAATGCACCCAGTCTTTCATAGGTCAGTGCTCACACCCTACAGGGAACCCCACAGGTTTCAGGCGACAGGGAACGCGCCAGACACACTTAGTGAATCTCCGAAGAGGGAGGGGTCACGGAGGGCGACGCCACTCAACGAGGTCACAGAGATTTTGGACTCGAGGTGGGGGGAAGAGGGGGTGGAATACCTCCTCGCCAGGGAAGGTACCCCAGCCAGTGCCAACAGGTGGGTACCGTGCTATGCCGTGGAGGAGCACTATCTTAAAGACGAGTTCCATGCACTCTTCCCACACAGACCTATGCCGGCAGAGTTTTTCGACGACTGGCTCTTCACACCCACACTGTCAGCCAGTACGTTCCAGGGTTTTTCATCAGCTGAAGAGATGACGCCGGACACTAGCTCCTCGGAGGGGTCTCTCTCGGGGTTTGCCACTGACCGCTCCTATTGGTGGGACACTCAACCGGAGGTGGGGTGGCGCAGGGAGCTGCTGCGGGGACCTTTGCAAGCAGTCTCACCAGAGGTACCCGGGGGAGGGGAGGACATGGACGTGTTGGGGGAGGATCCTGGATTCGAGCACATCAGCAGAGAGATGGAAGCAGAGGAAATCGACGTCGACGAGCCCGTTGCGGTTGGGCCGGATCCAGTGGACCGGCTACACACCAGGGGGGAAGAATGGTATCCCGCACTCACACCCACAGGACTGGAGCACCCGGAACCCACACCCGAAGAGGGGGAGGGGGGAAGGGGGGGCTTCGAGGGGGGGATGGATGTCAGGGAATCAGGAGCAGGAGCACTGGGGAGAGAGGATTGGGAGAGCGAAGGGGAAGAATCTGAGGGCAGCGTAGGGGAGTATGACAGTGGCCCGAGAGATTCCATGAGCTTCTCCAGCGAATCAGAAGATTCCCAGAAGGGGGCGCCGATGGTCAGGGCAAGGGGGGTCCCAGGGGGGACGCACCAGAAACAAGGAGCCAGAGGGGAACCCCAAAGCAGCAGTGGAGGATCGGGACCAGTTTCCCCACCAGAGCATAGTGGGGGGGAGGAGTCACATGTGTCAGGGCCAGCGTCTCCTCCAGAGAGGGAGTCAGGGCTGACCACGCCTCCATCGGAGAGTGGGGGAACGGAAGGGAGGTCAGTTGCAGCTAGCCCCCCCGAAGGGGGAAGCAGTGGCAGCAGCAGTGAAACGGTCAGGAGGAAAGCTGCTGGCTGGGCGCGCGCGCCAAGTTCAAATGTGCAGGCGCGCGGAACAGCAGGAGACCCGGATGGGGAACCAGCTCCTAAAGCCCGCCGGAGGGAGGGAGAAGGCTCAGGGGAATCAGCGGGAGAAGAGGCTAGAAAGGGCGGAACCCCGGCGGGCAGGCGGACCCAGAGGAGGAAGGAGCAGCGGAGAAGGTGGAGCAAGGCTAGGATCTTAAATTGGTGTCAGGGGGGAGGAGACTCAGACGGAGCATCAGTGGTCTGACACTTTAGACGTGGGGCTGCGCGCTGCGGCTCTGGAAGTGAAACTGAACTTCAATAAAGACTTTTATACTTAACAACGAAGCAGCGTTGGTCCTTTGTGAGCTGGGACCTAGGGCAGCCCTGACAGGTACCTATTTATCTACTTGCACTTTGACGTGCTTTCAAACTGCTAGATGGGCAGGAGCAGGGACCGATCAACGGGAGTTCACCCCGTCAAGGGGATTCAAACTGCCGAGCTTCTGATCAGCAAGTCCTAGGCTCTGTGGTTTAACCCACAGCGCCACCTGTGTCCCTTCACAGATTATAGGAAGTCATCATATCCTGGATGGAGGATTCTACAGCCTGTTTATAATATACCAGGCTGCACCACACAGAGCTGCAAAGGATCTCTTATATAGCTATGGGCTATGGCTTGATAAATTGCATACCCCTCTGCCAGCATGGGGGATTCCCCCAGTACCCCCAAAAGCTCTTCTAATGCTCCCCAGCTCCTATCAGCTTCACTACAAGCAGGAATGCTCATCAGTCCCAGGCAGCTGGGTCAAGTTATTAATCCTGACAGATACTACTGCAGAAATGACAGAAGTCCTCTGCCTCCTAGCAGATAATGCAGCTCCTTGGGACTGATATGTAAAAAGTCAAGATAAATCTTAGTCTAAGAAATGGTCTCTCGACTTGTTCTGCTGTTCAGTACTTGTTCTCTGGTGACAAATCTTCAAAGCATGAGGAGTGACGAGTGATGTATTTTGTAACATTCCCAGCATAACAGGGAAAGAATAACGCTTACATGAACATTATCTTGTGATTTCTCAAGCTATATCATTACATGGTCTCTGCATTTTCAAGTAGTTCAATTTATTTTCAGTAATGTTAAATTAGAACAATACTAGTATTTGATATAAAATATAAATAATTCTTCGTAGTTCTGTTTTCTACCTCCTTATATATACACATTTTAAAAGCATCCAGTTTCTCCTTTAATTGATTTATGTTATAGGGTAGTTCTTCAGCAAAAGACTTTTATTGATTTTTGTGCTTGAAAAAGCAAAAAGGGGAAGCTACATGTGGTGATATATGGCCATAACTCTTTTTCATTTATCAATTCCATATATCTATTTCAGTGGCTGTATTTCAAAAATTTTGCGGCTTCCTCATCTGCATTAGCTCACATCTTTATATCCATTCTACTTCATTTGTTTTTTTAAAGTTTAAGGATCACATTATAAAACATGAAATGCAGAACAGAAGCATAGATCTGTAGGGCTGAAAAATTCTCTTGTGAAAATGTGCTTATACTGACTGGTACATCTAGGCCAGTATTGTCAATAGACTAGTTCTCAAGGCTAAATTAGATGTGACATTAATGCATTTTTTAAATAAAAAAAAGTAAATAGGAACCACTGAGTTTAGATAATGCAATGCCAACATGCCTTCTACAAGGATAAGTCTTGCCTCAGGACTTTTTTGGAAATTATTTCCCAAAAAAACCAAAGTCCTTTCTGTTGGGGATAATTCAGACTGAAATTCCCAGGTGTCAGAAAAGGTTATTTATGTATGCAACAACTGCAGCCCATGATTTGTTAGCCCCAAAATGGAAAATGAGCGAGCTCGCAACCAAAGAAGAATGGCAACTTAAAGTTGACAGAATATGCACAACTTGCAGACTTAACATAGAGAATTAGAGAACAAGAACATACATTTCAAGGTGATTGGAAAATGTTTATTGAATATATAGGAAATGACTGTGTACAGCTGAAAACACTGGCAGCATTAAGATAAATTCAACAGTGTAAATAAGTTTTGATGGATGCAATAATGGAAAACTGATTGGTATAGTTTTTGTAAAATATGTATGGATACAAGATATGTAAAATGAACCATGAAAAGAGAAGAAGGGAAGTCATTGATATCTTAAGTATGTAAAATGTTTATCTGAAGAAGACCTGCAGAAGGGACTTGGAAAAGAGTTAAGAGCCTCGGACATAAGATCTCCAGGTTGATGGACTATATGGAATTGACGGAAAGGACTGGCAGAATCCGAGACCAGGGAGAAGAGATGGTGGAAGAAGATTGGAAAATTTAAAGTTTATTTATAGAAATACTGTAAAATTAATGAGTGATAGAAAAATGTTGGAATGAAATTTTATGGCCTTAGTAGAAATGTTATAAGGAGTTAAGCATATACAAGTATTGTAGTTTTAATGGAAAATAAGGTTAAAAATATGTTAAGATATTTATAATATGACAGAAAATAGAGAAAGATGGAAAGGATTTGCTGAAACAATTAATAGAAGTGGAATACAAAAAAGGAGGTGAGAGGAGGTTGATGAAACAAGGGAATGAAAGATAGAGTATGGAAAAGGTGTGATGTATGTTTTTAAATTGTTTTTGTTTTGTTTTGTTTAGGGCTAGGGTTAGGGATAGGGTTTGGTTTAGTTTAATGTGTTTAGTTTAATGTGTTAAGGTTGTGTTTTGTATTGTTTATATTTTGTATTGTTTTGTTTTTTTTGTTTTTCTCTTTTGTCTTTTCTTTCTTCTTTTCCTTTTTTGTAAGCTTTAAAAGTAATAAATATTATTTTTTTTAAAAAGTAAAATGTTTATCTGAAATTGTAAAGCAGAAAATTTAATAAAAACCATATTTTTAAAAAGTCCTGCCTCACTAACCTTTTTGAATTAGTTTAGAGTGACAACAAACATATAGATATAATTAATTCAGTGATGTTGTGTATTTAGACCTTCAAATTGTAAGGACTCTGAGGAACTCCAAAAGAATTTCTCTAAACTTTGTGAATGGGCAGTAAAATGACAACTGCACTCAGTGTGTAAGCAAGTGCAAAGTGATACACATTGGGACAGAAGAAGAAGAAGAAGAAGAAGAAGAAGAAGAAGAAGAAGAAGAAGATCTTAATTTCACATATACACAAATGGAGTCTGAACTGATGGTGACTGACCAGGAAGAAGATTTGTGGACACGGAGATGAAGAAGTCAACCCAGTGTGTGGCAGGTGTGAAAAAGACAAAATCCATGTTAGGGAACATTTTTTAAAGAATTTGAAAATAAGAAAATATATTTGAAAATATATTTAGTGTGACCACATTTGGAATACTGTGCATAGTTCTGATCACCCCCACCTCAGAATGGATATTGTAGAGTTGGGAAAGGACAACTAAAATGGTCAAGGGGCTGGAGTGACACCCCATGAGGAAAAGTTACAACATTTGGGACTTTTTAGTTTAGGGAAAAGACAAGTAAGGGGGGGACATAATAGAGAAGCACAAGATGATGTACAGTGTGGAGAAATTGGATAGAGAGAAGCTTTCCTTTCTCTCTCATAATGCTAGAAGTTGTGGACATCCGTGGCAGGTGAAGATGTTAGACTTTTTGGACTTTTTGGGCCTGACTGGGAGAATCCGCAATAAGAAGAGGAATATCAAGAAGATTGGCAGAAATTTAAAGACTATTTAGCTAAATATTGTAATATAAAACAATAGAAGTCACTTGAAAGTACCAAAATGGCTTAGAATTAGAGTATGGATGTATTTTAAAACATTATGGATTCAGGACATGTTGAAAAGAAAGGAAGATAGTTATTTGAAGGAGATAATTTCATTAGAAAGAGGATTTTGGAAAACTGTTACAAGGTGATTCAATGAAATTCAGATGGGGGGATTCAAGGAAGTCAATTAACAATGTCAATGAATTTGGGTTCTTTTCTTTTTCTTTCTTTTTAGCATTGTAATGTCTTTTTCTTTGTGTGTTGTATTTGTTATAAAGTTGGAAAATCACTAAAAAAATTTGAAGAAAAAGAAGAAGCTGTGGACATCCAGTGAAGCCAAACACTGGAAGTTTGAGGGCACACAAATGAAAACACTTCTTCGCACAATGTACATAGCTGAACTGTGGAATTAATTCCCATACGTTGTGATTTGCTGCCAAATTGGATAGCTTTAGGCAAATCTATAAAGGCCAAGGCTATCAGGAGCTATTCGCTACTATGGCTATGTTCTACCTCCACTTGTCGGAAGCAGTATGAATACCAGTTGCTGGAAATCATAAAGTAGGGAGAGTGTTTATTGTGTGCTTCCCACAGGCGTCTGGTTGGCAACTCTGAAAACAGGATGGCGGATTAGATGAGCCTTTGATCTAGCAGAGCTCTTATGTTTGCATAAGAACAAATGAGGTGCAGGTGTCTCTTGATGTGTGTGCGGATGGAGAAATGAGTTTTTCAGGGTATGCAAGGGAACAACAAATGCCTTTCTGAATGTGTTACCAAATGCCTGAGAATTCAAATACATTTTCAGGTTAAAGATCCTAGGAAATGATATATAATGAATTGAAAAGGATGTTTAATTTTTGCCAGTTTTGCCAGTCATTTTGGCAAAAACGACAGACAAATTGAGATTTAATACTGAACAAACATTTATTCGGAAATGGAGTATGTATAAAAAGTAATTAAAAGGTTATTGTACTAATATAAAGTCACTGGCAGAACTGGAATGACTTCTGTGACATGATGAATAATTATAGAATAGATTATTGATGATTAAAAAGAAAATGGAGATGAATAGTGCACCAGATAAAATAAGCAGTAAATACATGATGGGGTGGCGGGAAGTCGTTGGGAACTTAAGAAGAATGTATAGGGGGGGAAATGTGACTTTCTTTTTGTATTTATGTCTTGAGTATATACATATGTTTGTTATTACTTAATAACATCAATAAAGCATATTATTAATAATAAAAAAGGATGTTTAAAGTAACATTTGTAAAAAAACAAACAAACCTAGATGCTTTTCTTTTCGGAATTATAGGGACAGAACTACTGAAACTGTATAGAAACTTATTTGTGTATGCGACTACAGCAACAAGAATGCTACTGGCCCCCAAATGGAAAAAGCAGAGGTCCCAGCAAAGTAAGAAGGGATACAAAAACTTATGGAATATGCAGAAATGGTGAAACTTTCTGGAAGAATAAGAAATCAAGATAACGGACCCTTTTTTTAAATAAAAGAATGGGAATGGTATATGGAATATTTACAGATAAACTGTAAACAGGTAAGAACATTGGCAGGATTATTGTAATGACCTGCAGTTTTAGAAGAGCATATATTTAAAGTAGATGAATAAATGAGCAAATTAAGTTACACTGGATATGCGGAAGAAGTTAAAAATAAGCTTAAGGGACCTCAGAAAGGGGGAAGGAAGTCAAGTTTTGAAATGTTAAAATGATTGTAAAATTAAATGTATAAACCTGAAAAGTGTGTGTGTGTGTGTGTGCTATACAATACTATACTACTCAGAAATGTTTAAATGTTTATTTGATTGTACTTAAATCTTCCTGCCACACTCGCCATCCTCTCCTTGCCACATCAGGGTGGTGCGGCATGGATTTCTTATGGACAGTGCCAGTCCTGAATGTATTGGATTCCCGACCATTATGCTCATTTGCCTTCAGTAGCCCTAAAGCTCTGATGGATTGAAACTCCTCTGGTCTATTTTTTGTGTGTGTGTGTGGGGGGGGGGGGATCCTGCAACGGTGTTTCCAGTTTTTACATTGGAATCCACTCTGGATCAATACTGAGTAGAATTTCAACGACAGCGAGGCGAATCAGCTTCGAGGCCAGACAGGTCCCTCGAAGGAAACCTGAGGTAAAACAACCACGTGACCCCACAAGAAGAGGACATTTGGCCCCTTTGTGAGGTGAGGGGAAAGGTAGCCAGGCAACTATGTCGACGGGGAGGGAGGGCGGGTGGCTGAGGGACGTCGCCAGTCACTATTTTGGGGGGCGGCAGAGTGCGTGTGCCCGGCCTCATTATGCGGCGGTTCCGCGAGTGACGAGGCGCGCGTCTATCTTTGGCGCGCTTTCCCCCCCATCCCCACGCCCCTCCCCCCACCCCACCTGGGCTCGCGCCCGCCAACGGTCTCCCAACGGTTTCTCTCGCCGCCGCGTTCTGAGGCGTCAGATGCGGAGGGGAGTCGCGCGCCGGCACTAAAACCTACGCGGGAGGGGGGGGCGCGCGCGCGCGGGGAGGAGGAGGCGGCGGAGGCGGCTCGGCACGCGGCCACTGCTCCCCTCGCCAGCCAGCCGGGAGGCTCGTGCCCGTGTCCCAGCCCTTCTCTCCCCTCCGCAGAGGGGGAGAGGGCGAAACTGGGCGTGCGTGGGAGGGGGGGGGGGACACACACACACACGCACGCGCGTCTGTGAGGGCCCCCCCCCATGAGCAGCAACGGCGGCAGCCCCGGCGAGCCGCCGGAGGGCCCCGCCCCGCGCTCGGAGGCGACGGCGACGCCTCCTCCTCCTCCGGAGGTAACGGCCGCCGCCGGCGGGGCCGTCCGGGGCGAGAAGCCCGAGACGCGCTCGGTGTGCAGCAACAGCAGCGGGGATGGCGGCGGGGGCGGCGCCGGCCCCATCTGCAAGATCTGCTTCCAGGGCGCCGAGCAGGTGAGCGCTGAGGCGGGACGGAGGGGCGCAGAGAGAGAGTGGGGGGGGAGACTCCCCACACACGCCTTCGTTAAAATGACACGACGCGGGCTGGGGGGGGGGGCGGGCAGGGAAGGAGGGAGCCGCGCGCACGTGGCTCTCCAACGCCGGGCAGGCGAGGGCGGCCGTCAGCACCGCGGACAGCGCCAGCCGCAGGGAAAACTCGGCGGCGCCAACGAGGAAGCGGGGCATCCCGCCTCTCGCTTCGCCGGGATGGTAACAGTACCGTAGTGTTGGCTGGGACTTGGGGTGATGTGTGTGACCGCCGAGGTGATCCCATTGACTTGGGAAACGGAGCGGCCATGCCCCTTCAGGGCTCGCTGGGACCAGATACAGATATGTATTTCTTTACTATTAAATTGTAAGTGTGAGATCCGCAGATTTAAACGCCCCACCCGCTGTGGCAAGGAAGCGGAGTGGTCATGCCCCTTCTAGGTTTAGTGGGAGCAGATGCCCATAATTGCTTGCTTGCTTATTTATTAAAGTGAGATCCACGGACTTAACTGCCCCACCCACTGTGGCAAGGAAGCAGAGTGGCCATGCCCTTTCTGGGCTTGGTGGGAGCAGATACAGATATTTGTTTATTTATTATTAAAGTTAGATCCACGGACTTAACTGCCCCACCCACTGTGGCAAGGAAGCAGAGTGGTCATGCCCTTTCTGGGCTTGGTGGGAGCAGATACAGATATTTGTTTATTTATTATTAATGTTAGATCCATGGACTTAACTGCCCCGCCCACTGTGGCAAGGAAGCAGAGTGGTCATGCCCTTTCTGGGCTTGGTGGGAGCAGATGCCCATAATTGCTAGCTTGCTTGCTTGCTTATTTATTAAAGTGAGATCCACGGACTTAACTGCCCCACCCACTGTGGCAAGGAAGCAGAGTGGCCATGCCCCTTCTGGGCTTGGTGGGAGCAGATACAGATATTTGTTTATTTATTATTAAAGTGAGATCCACAGACTTAACTGCCCCACCCGCTGTGGCAAGGAAGCGGAGTGGTCATGCGCCTTCTGGGCTTGGTGGAAGCAGATACAATTTCATAGTAAATAAACAAATATCTGTAAGTGTGAGATCTGCAGACTTAACCATGCCACGCGCTGTGACAAGGAAGTGGAATGGACATGCCTATTCTAGGTTTGATGGGAACAGATACAGATAATTGTTTTATTTATTTATTTGCTTGCTTGTTTATAAATTTTAAGTGTGAGAGATCCTCAGACTTAACTGCTAAGTAGTCAGGCCCCCACTAGGCTTGGTGGGAGCAAATACGGATAAAGTTTATTTGTTATTAAATCATAAGTATGTTGTAACTTAATTGCCAATTCCTGTGTGAGGCATTATTCAGAGAAGTTGTGTGGAACCATGTACATCTAACTAGTGTTTATAAGCAGCAGAGGCACTGGTCATTTTTAGATGCAAAAGTGCAGGTGGTAGAGAATGCGGAATACTGATGAATGGGCCAGTGGGGATAAATATGTATTTGAAAACAGAAACTAAAGCTATTGGCAAGCACAGTGGTGTATCTATCACCTACAATATTAAGTGGATGGAGCTGGGTTGTTAGAGGGTAAAATGTGCTTATTACTGCAGCTCATAGATACACATCACGCCGTTTTGTAGGTAGTGGGATAACTTTTCCTGTGGAACTGTCAAACTGTAGGAAGTTACAAGGCACATGAAGGGAGGCATGATTCTCAAACCTCAACAAGCAGCCAGCACTACATCTTCAAGATTCCTGCATTGCAGAGGGTTGGACTAGATGATCCTCCTGGCCCCTTCCACCTCTACAATTCTATGATTCTTTGATTTTCCATTGATATTAGCCGTCAATCTCATTTTTTTGCTCGCTGCCAACCTAGACTTCATATATAGGTGTTTTTCTGGAGCCAAGCAAGAGACTGAGACTTATAAGAAAGGGAAGTTGTTGTTTTTTAAAATCAATTAAATATCAATTTCCTCCAGTCCATAGAATACTGTATGCAGTTGTATATGTATAGCTCTGCACAAGAATGTATGTATGTCTCCCTGCTCAACTTCACCTATCAACAATGTGACTTGTTTCTCTACATAGTCTGGTATTAACTATCTTTCCATTCTGCTTGGTAATTTGTAGAGAAATAAGTTATCTGAATCAACAGTATGCCCTAAACCAGGATGTCATATAGTTAGAGCATTCCCAGTAGATTATGCCTAATCTATTCTCAAAAACCTTCAAAGAAGGCCATTTATAGGATATATATTTCCTTCCACATCCTGTCTAGTTTTATCAAAGGTAACCATACTCTTCTCCTCCAACCTTTAGTAAACTCTTTCCCATTTTTATATGTGTTGTGACAAATACTATTTCCCCATTATCAGTGGCATTGTTATTTTGTCACAATACCCCACCGTTGATGCACTGTGTTCAACTTGTTGTTTCCAGGAACCCTAAATTAGGCTTGCCAATCAAAATGGCGGTTCGAATCCCTGCAGTGGGGTAAGCTCCTGTTGTTCGGTCCCAGCTCCTGCCAACCTAGCAGTTCGAAAGCACATCAAGGTGCAAGTAAATAAATAGGTACCACTCCTGCGGGAAGGTAAACGGCGTTTCCGTGTGCTGCTCTGGTGTTGCCAGAAGTGGCTTAGTCATGCTGACCACATGACCCGGAAAAACTGTCTGCGGACAAAAGTCGGCTCCCTTGGCCGGTAAAGCGAGATGAGCACTGCAACCCCAGAGTCATTTGTGACTAGACTTAACTGTCAGGGGTCCCTTACCTTTAACTTTTACCACCAGCCCCAGCCAGCATGGCCCAATGATCAAGTATTGTGGGAATTGGAATCTAAAACATCTGGAGGGCACCAGGTTGGGGAAAGCTGTCCTAAATCATTTGTAGAAATCTCAAATTGCTAGCCAAATATCCCCCAGTCATACAGTAGTTTACATTGGTCCTTACTTGTTCCATTTTTTACCTTTCCATATCTTTAATTTATTGACATAGCGCTGGATTTTGTAACCACTCTTTGTAAGGATTTCCAGACTATTAGTTCTGTATAATCCACAGTTTAATGCCTGCTGTCCCCTCTTTCTCCAAGTCATTAATAACGAGTCAAAGCTGTCAACTTAAACAGAAAGAGCTCCGTATTCCCCCACTTGGTTCCCTTGCCTATTCTACCAAATTAGTGGTAATTCTTAAATCTGTCATTACAGCCTTAGAGCTGTCTCATCAGGTGACAATTTCCTGTGTTTGATACTTACGGCTCACTTTGTGGTTCACTGTGCTGTTTAAATTAATAGGCCCAAAGTTTCTATGCAGTGAAAACTGATTGCAGATAGCAACGGAATTTCTTCCAAGGTTTCTGCAGTGAACATCAAGAGACTTCCCTTCTCCAGACTACAGTAAAGAGCTACTTCAACAGGATGTGTGCTGGTGATAGTGATCTGTTGTGGGTGATTGTTTATCTGAATTTGTGTATTAAAGAGGCATGAACAATGTGACACATGTTTCTTTGTAAGCGGATGACAAAACTCCAAGATAGTCTAATGTGATGCTCTGAAATTCTGCATTGCAGCGGTACAGAATATGTGACTATGTAAATTAGATAAGTCTAGTAATGGTTTCTTTGCATATTCTACACTTTTTGTATAGTGGTGTAATTAGTTGTACTCTTTGGAATTTTGAATTTTAAGTTTTGTGAAGCAGTGGGAAAGAAGCTTTAGGATTCTTGGAAAGGCGTTAGGGAAAGGTTTAATTTTATACAAGAAGGGAGGCATGGACCTCCAGGAGCCAAGGAAAGAGGCTGATGAATCACTAAAGACTTACTCAGTGAATGTTGAAATCTGTACTCAGATGTTACCTACGTATGCTTAAGTGTTCTAGGCATATAAAAAAATCTCAAAATTTGCATTATTTTAAGATGGACGTTTAGATTTGAGACTCTTGTTAAGCTGCAGGACATATTATTAGATGCCACATTCACCATTAATGCTCAAAAATTTCAAAAATTGCAAATGAACATTTTTGCAAATACAATACAAATAGTATTGCTCTTTGCTCAAAGAGTTAACTTGTCTATATGTTTTTCCTTTCTTTTTTGTGACCCTGGGATGGGAGAATATTGAATAATATTTCCGAACTAAACTGGTGGTCGGGGCCAGGGGAGTTATTCCAGCTAATATAATTTTTTTTTTAAATGCCAGCAAACTGATTTTAAGACACACTGTTTAAGGATTTGGAAGCTTACTATTATATTTATTATGACATTTAACCCTATTTGTTATTTTTCCTAGGGTGAATTGTTAAATCCCTGTCGATGTGATGGGTCAGTTCGGTATACACATCAACTTTGCCTGTTGAAATGGATTAGTGAAAGAGGGTCCTGGACTTGTGAACTCTGCTGTTACAGATACCATGTTATAGCAATTAAAATGAAAAACCCTTGTCAGGTAACATTTCAAAATTCCAATAATCATACAGAATTTATGAATACAGTAACAATTTTTTATACTTTGGTTTATTCATCATTTTATTAACTGCTCTCCATTCACTGAGTCTGCATGTCCTTATCATAAGACACAGTAAATATTTCCCATTCAGTTCATCAGTGAGGAAAAATAAGGCAACATCAAGCTTAGGCATTAAAGTTCTTAACTTCGTCATACCTTAAGAGCTGTTTAGGTTCTGCTTAAATTCGCTTGACAACATAGGATTACTCCAGAAATTAAATTCTGCCTGGCAGTGCTTTGATAAGTGCCAAATCTATGACAGTAAGAAATGTAAATTTTATGTGTTTTTAAATTTTTTTTGTTTTTTCTTTATTTTTTGAAAATTTCAATAAATATTTATATAAAAAAAAGATAAGTGCCAAATCTCTAAATCAGTAACGTGCAAGTTGAAATGCTATAGTGAAGATTATCCTGAGAAATTAAGGGCCAATTTTGCCAGATTTATGCTCCTTTACATTGTCCAAGGTACAAGGGTTGATATCAGTGTGCAATATTTTTGTATACATGATGTTAAATGCGCCTTTGCGCATTTCTCTCATGCTGTGATTCTGATGAAAATTCCTCCACTGAAGCTGCCATTTGCACTGGGATTTTGCAAACCAAGTGTATTAATCCACTATACTGTTGGAGCCCTTACGCCTCTTCAAAGCCCAGCACAGCTCAAGGGCTGGGAAGGGTGTGCACAACAAATTTTGGTCATCCAGGGCGCCTCTGGTGGGGGGCACACAGGAAGGGGGGGAGCGCTGTTGTACAAGCAGAAGTACTTGCACAGGGCTTCCATTGATGGAGTTCCCACCCAATGTAGATAACAAATTTTGCAATTAGAATAGAGTTGGACTAGGCAAACTATCCCCAACCCCATCCCCACTAATTCCCCTGGTGTACCACCCATTATTCCACTATGCAGCATAAAACCTCCAGATAAAAACCTGGCAAACCAAAGGCTTCTATCACCTAATAGACTTTTTCAAAAATAACAAACCTTTGCCATCACAAGAAATACAAGATAAACTAGAAGACACCCAAATGCCCTGGTTAGCACAACACCAATTACATGCCCTCTTAAACAATCCAGCAGTAAAATCAGCAGCAACTAGGCCCTTGACAACCTTCTAAAACTTCCTCCTAACAACAAAGGGACACGGTAAAGGAATGGTATCTGCAATATACAAAATACTACTCCAAAATCCCACAAACTCCCTAGACACAATCAAAAAACAATGGGAGGATGACATAGACTATGAGATTAATCCCACTCAATGGATCAGAATGTGGTCTAAACCCCGCTTTAAATCCATATCAACGAGAAGAAAAGAACTCACTCTGAAACTCACCTACAGGTGGTACCTAACACCAAGAAAACTAGCGCTAATACGTCCAGGAACCTCACCAAAATGCTGGAGAGGGTGCACCTCCATAGGCACATACCTCCACATGTGGTGGGAGTGCCCCAAAATCCAACTATTTTGGACAACAGCCATACGAGAAATATGTAAAATAACTAAGCAAGTATTAGAAATCACCCCAGAATTGGCCCTACTAAACATCTTCCAAGACAATAATGCCTATTTACACCACAAAGAACCCACCTACTTTCAGCAACCAGAAACACCATAACCAGGCACTGGAGAGACCTGTCAGGTGTAAGCATGGACCAATGGTACCAATTAGTATGGGAAACAGCCTTATTAGAAAAACTAACCAATAAACTGAAACTGACATGGGGACAAATGGAAGAAAATGCCTTCACCCTGGTATGGCTCCCCTTTATCACATACACAGCCCAACAAGACAATGACAAGAAACCACCAACAGCATACAAATCAGTATGGCTAACTTGATCAAAAACACCCACCCACCCCACTCACACATGAAAACAAAGATCACTACAGCCAATCACAAACAAACAAACAACCAGACAACCACGCACCAGGCCAACCCCAACCTCTCTCACCACCACAGGAACACAAGTGAATAGCAGAGAACCTGCACAAGTGGCCCTGACACAAAACCACACATATCTTAAGTATAATAGAAACATCGCCACCCACCCCCACCCATCTTCCCCCTCCCCCCTTTCCCCCTCTTCTTCATAATGTCTCAACAAATGAAACTGATCTGTAAAAAAATGTTACTTGGAGAAAAAAAAAAGAGAGAGAGAGAGAGAGAGAGAGAGAGAGAGACTTTACACATATTTTTGTAAACCAAGAAAATCTTTAATAAAAATACATTAAAAAAAAGAATAGAGTTGGGCTAGAATTTTTAAAAATGCATTTTTAGCCCTATTTCTAAAATCCCTAGCTTTCTTAAATTTGGAAATTCTGATTAACCCTATAGGTTAAATCTGACAGAAAACCTGCCACTTCCTTTATTTAGTTAAATCTCTAAGACCAGGGATGGAGAAGCTTAAGCTGTGGGGTGAATTAAGCCTTTCAGGCCTATCTATCTGGCACTCAGGACAATCTCCACAGCCCCACTCCCTAGTCACACCCACCCTCTCCCAGGCCATACCACCCCCAGCTTTGCTTTGCACCCTCTTGGAGTTTTTTTGCTGGGCTGATAATCTTGCTTGTTTGCCTGGATGGAGGATTCAGAAGGGTGTGAGAATGTGTGTAGAAACTAGTCTACAGAAGCTGCATTCATATTAATGGCTCTGCCTGTTACCATGTCCACTTTTGTTTCTGGCTCCACCTGACACTGGCATATGGCTCCCAGAAGGCTGTCCAGAAGAGAATGTTTCCTACCTCTCTTCAGTGATGAATGGAGTTTCACTCACCTGGGTAGAATAGGGCACAATAATCCACTCTTCCCAATAGGCTTTGTAATATTTTATCATTTAGCATTGAAACAGTTTTTGTCTTCACTCTGTTGCTCCCAAATACATAAAGAGCTTGGCAGCTACAATGTGTAAAATGTGCAAGACATTTATTCCTGTTCATTCTACCTCTCTGCTGTAGGAAGTTATCAAAGCACTTACTTTTTCAGCACCACTATCAAAACATACATATTTCCCCATACAGATTAAATTACAAACTTTTATTACACACTTTCCCCACTACTCCCCACCCTTGTGAATTGATCTAAAGCCTTCTTTAGGGATTCTGGAAATCTGGGACTATAACCCATTGGCTGGATGGGGAAGGGGATGAGGAGATGAATGTGCTAGTTCTGTCTAACTGTCCTTCATGAGTTGAAGGGCAGCTGTCTGAAGAGGGTCCTACATCCCACAAAGAGCATACATGAGTAGGAACAGGGACCCTTCGACTTATAGAAAGCAATATGATTGGGGGCAGAGATAGCATGTTGGCTCTCATGGCACCCCTCACATGTTGTATTACTAGATTTCCAGACCACCTAAGAGGATTAGACTGTATTATGTCTCATTCAATTTGGGAGGGGGGATGCTCTCACCCAGCAGCATTCCCCTGGCAAGTCATGCTTCTCTTTGTCTTGACACATAGAAATATTTAATGTCAGTAGTAATTCTCTTATTTGGCAAAGAATCTCTAGGCACAATTCCGTTAAGATCACATGATCACATGAACATTTTAGTCATATTGTCTCCCAGAGACAATGCAAGGATCTCCTATCGTGAGTTCCTGACACCTCACTATGCCAAGGTCACAGGGCTTATTTCATCTGCTGTCATCCCTCTTTCTTCTACTTCTCGCCACTCCTACTCTGGTTTCCTAGCCCACATGGTTATGCACCCTGGTCCAAAGTGCTAATAACTTGGGGGGGGATGATCTGTTTTGGTGTATATTCTGTTAGACAAACAGGGTTGATCCATGCTTATTGGCTGCCAACAATTCCTCTTTCCATTATCTCAGTTGCTTACATAGGGCATAATCCTTGACCGGCCCATCCATGAGGCAAGGTGAGGTGACCACATTGGGAGGGAGGATCCACAGGGGCAACAGATCCAGCCTCCAAGGAATACATTGCCTGCTGCTGCTGTTGCCACAGTGGCAGTGATAGCTGTGTTGGATCTGCATCCTCCTCAGCAACTGCCCCCCCCCCGTGCCAGCTCTACAGCTGCCCCTTGGTGAATAGCAGGTGCTGCTGGTCTCCTCTTGCCCCTGCTCCCAATGTAGATCTTTATTCTCCCCTTGTTCCTGATGTACATCTTCACTCACCCCTTCTTCCCTGGTGGGGAGGGGAACATTTTGTGGTTTGCCTCAGGTGCCAAAATGTCTGCAGCTGGCCCTGGTATAATCTCTAACTGAAGTAGAGAGCAATGGTGACTGTTGCCTGCTGGGGAAAAGGGGAGGTAGAGCTTGTGGTAGAGCTTGTGGTAATTGAAACCAATTTTATTTCCAGGGAAATTTTTCTGTAACCAGAAAAACTGAAAATGACAAAAAATAGTGTGCAAGTGTTCCCATTTTCCAATATTAATCATCAGGCTAGATGTTGAAGAGCTTGGGAGAACCTAAAAGTTTGCACACTATTTTGTGATTTTGTTTTTATTTTATTGTAATAAAGGCATTGTCATAATATGGTTTCAGGATTTCTCTTATGGGCTAACACTGCTGCCATTATTTTCTACATTTAAGGTCTCCCACAACTGCATGGTTATATACTAATACCAGTACACTAGTAAGAATAGAACAATTCTTTTATGTATTATTCTAGCACATACTTTTTATACATTAAAAAACCAATCTTTTAAAATTTCATTGAAGTAACATATGAAATGTTCATATGGTTATGAACTTGAGATGTAACCATTGTAGTGATGAATGTGGTTCTGTCTTTCTTTGATAAATGTGAGGAAATAGCTATAACCAAAATACCTGTAATTTGATAGCTTCTCTCACTGTGTTTTTTTTCCAGAGGTTTTACTAAATAGCCGAAGCTGACAAGCTTAAAAAATTATTTTGGCTGAGCATTGTTCTTTTCCTTCATCAAAAATAATGTTGGGTTCTAAATTTTTAAAAGGAGCCTTTTGGAAGGATAAAATGATTTTCCACATGAGCATATGTTGGTTTTTCTTTCTCTCGCTCTTGCACAAACAACATTGTTTTATGTAGCAGGATTTCCCTGGAGACATTTTTCAAGTATAGTCATGTCCATCTATTGACTCAGCTTAAGTCAAATACTTTTAAAGTTTTTCTGCTTTCCATGGTAGAGATAATTTTCAATTGTATACCTACTTTCCTAGGATTAAGTCTCATTGAAAACAGTGGAAGTTTTTAAATCATTCTTCTTCTTCAGTGTATAGAATTGCACTGTTAAGTACATATGAAGTTTATGCAGGGAATTAGGAATATATTTTCTCATAACTGTTAGGTGATTTCTGATTTCAACATTTTTATGTGGTTTTTATTGTATAATTCTTGTAAATGGCACTGATATTTTTATGAATAGTGATATATAAATATTTTTATAAATATTAATTATAGTGTTCACATGGTTCTATATTTGTACCAAGTATTTAACTGTCATTTCTAAGCAGCATGTCATTGCTGTGTGACACTCCAAGCTGTTATTTAAACTTCTTCAAGTTTAAGCAGATTTAATGAGAGGGATGGAGGAGCCTATTGCACAGGTATAATGCAGCATACATGTAAAAAGGCTCTATGAACATTTTCATGGGTTGTCATAACAGACCTTCAATGTTTTTTAAACATTTTATACCTTGTTATGTCTTCTTCCTTCTAGTGGCAAAGCATTACTGTAACTCTGGTTGAGAAAGTGCAGATGATTGCTGTAATGTTGGGATCACTGTTCTTAGTAGCAAGTGTAACTTGGCTTCTGTGGTCAGCCTTCAGTCCTTATGCAGTATGGCAAAGAAAAGATGTCCTTTTTCAAATCTGCTATGGAATGTATGGTTTTATGGATCTGGTGTGCATAGGTAAGGTCAAAAAATGAAATCATTCATTCATTTTCTTAAAGTTGATAAGAAATAATTTGGAATATGCTTTTTTTCTTACATATATAAATGTATGTCTGTTTCTTCAGGAAGTAGAAATTATACATCAGCAGAGTTCTCAAGTGTAAAGTTTTTAATCAACAATAAATAAAGCAAAGATTTTAAAATTGCCCAACAGCAGTTATTTGTACACAAAGCCTGGCATATCAAAGGGATTGGGACATGACACAAGGAGCATATAGGTCCAGTATTTATTACATCATCTCCACTGATTTTCATTTTGTTTTCAAGCCCAATTCAAAGTACTGTTTTTACTCTGAATATTATAACCTTGAAGTCTCCTCCTGTTTGAACCCACCTGCTTACCCAAATAATCATTTAAGGCTCTGTTTTGTATCCCTGCCCCCACTGCCTGAGGTGTGGCTGGTGGTCACTAGAGTGTTTTCAGTGGTGGTATCCAGGCTGATACTGTCCCATAAGAAACTCATTTAGTTCTCTCTTTGTTTCGTTTTTGATGCACAGTGAAAACATTGGGTTTTTTAGAAGGTGTTTGGCCTCAATGAAACTTGAACATGTCCTTGATTTTGTTGTCTGCTGATGTCCCTGTTGCATTTTTTAATTCACTTCTTATTTTGTGTGTGTTTGTGTGTGTGTAATTGTTTTAATTTGTTCCGCTTTGTTATTGTTGCTAGCCATCTTGGGGGAACTTGATGAACAGAAAGATGGGATGCAAATAACAAATTAATAATAATGTTAGAAGTGGTTAAAAGTGCTTAATTATGGCTCAGTTGTAGCTACAGGTTTTATATTAGCACCTGCAGGGTTAGCATACTTTGCTGTTGCAGTGTCTGAGTCTCACACTGCATTAATTTATTGTATATATACACACACAATACATGCATGTACACACATTGCTGGACTACATATACCAGATGGTCTAAT
The DNA here is from genome assembly GCF_027172205.1 of Podarcis raffonei. Classification (NCBI taxonomy): domain Eukaryota; kingdom Metazoa; phylum Chordata; class Lepidosauria; order Squamata; family Lacertidae; genus Podarcis; species Podarcis raffonei. The sequence continues at coordinate 77,026,125 of NC_070608.1, forward strand.
CCAACAGGCCTTTGGCTTGGAGCCAATTTGATTCCCTCCCCCTCTTTCTTTTTCCTTTTTCCTTTCTCCTCCTGTGATGAGGCTGCATTTTAATATTTTAATGTTTCAATATTTTAATGTTGTATTTTAATCTTTTTAAAGTTCTATTCCTTCAACTTGTTTTTATTATTGCTTGTTAGCCACCCTGAGCCCGGCCTTGTCTGGGGAGGGCGGGGTATAAATAAAAATTATTATTATTATTATTAAGACAAAAAGTCACAGTTGTTTATATTTAGCTTTCTTTCTTTAAAGGCTGGCCTTTAATAAATTATAAAATTATATAATTGATCAGATTTATGATGTAATTGATTAGGTTTATAATGTATGTGCTGTGTCGCCAACTTATACTGATTCAGCAAACAAATGAAACATTTATGGTAGTATAAGTTTAAAAACCATCATTTTCTCTTGCTCAGAACCAAAAAAAATGCCTGGATGCATATCAGTTTATTATAACATATATAAATGGGTCCTGGCCACCTGTAATTCAGCTACTTGGGTTTACCTGTGCTTTGGCTCAGGGTACTAATTCAATTCTAATGCCACTTATTTAACAAATAAATGTGCTCGGTATGAAGAACCGAGGGCATGAATAATTTGTTTCTTTTACTTTCAGGACTTATTGTGCATGAAGGGGCCTCAGTTTGCAGAGTATTTAAGCGTTGGCGGGCTGTCAATCTGCACTGGGATGTATTAAATTATGATAAAGCTACAGACATAGAAGAGAGCAACCGAGGAGAATCCACAACATCTAGGACTTTGTGGTTACCACTAAATGCATTTAGAAACAGAAGTTTAGTTCATCCAACACAGTTAACCTCACCAAGATTTCAGTGTGGCTATGTTTTGTTACATCTCTTCAGTCGAATGCGACCTCAGGAGGATTCATCAGATGACAACAGCTCTGGAGAGGTGGTAATGAGAGTGACTTCAGTGTAAAAGTTATGGTCACTGTGCTACATGCACAAGAACAATGTGCCCTGACCTCTCTTGCAGTATTCTGGAATGTAGTTACAATGAATGGTGAAACCATAGCACATACAAATATATAAACTTTTTTTAATTTATGCTTTTATATGATCAGTTGAATTGCAAATACATTTTCCTGAAAAGGGTCTCTTTCTTTTTATACCATGATTTATCACTTTTTATCTATTTGTACTCGGCATTTATAAAAATATAATTTAACAATAGCTTTAATAATGTGGAGACAAATATTTTAAACTACAGCTATTTTTGATAGTTTTAAGTGTATTTTCAAAGTTCTAAGCCATCTATAATTTTCAGGACATGTAAACAAGATTAATTGGATGGCTTGCGTTTAGTATACGAATCAAATTCATCCAATGTGTTACTTCCAGTTGGGTAAAGGTATCACTTTGATTTTTGTCTGGGGGAAATGTATAGTGCTGGGAGAGTAAAGGGAAGTGGGGGCTTGTATTCTGGATTTATCCAAAATGAAATAAAGTTTAAAGTTCATGGAAGATCTGTGCTCAAAACTGATGGGTAAAAGACAAACAGTTTTGTAAGAATGAGAATGCTGAAAATCTCTGAATTAATTCGGAAGCCTTATTTCATGTCATCTAGGTAATAAGAATACTGTTATCAATATTTAATAATATATGTACTATGGACTATTTTTGCCAAATTAATGAAAGAAAATCAGCATTCGCTTATACACTCCATTGCAGGGTAGATTTCCAGAATTGTGTTCCGGACTTCTGATTTAGCTGGAGTGATTTGTTTCTCAGTTTCACGAGAATTAAATTCAGTTACATTGAAAGAAGTATTTCCTCATTGTATTTGACTTCTCTTCTTCTTTGTATCTTTTTTATGTTACCTAATTCAATACATTTAAAATTTAAGATTTAGAGTCAAACTTCTCTTTCCACTAGAAAATAAGGTCCCAGAAAGACTTGCCATCACTGCAGGGGAAAAAAATACTATTTTTCCTTTGAACCCAAAGAGCACCAATACAAAGCTCTTGCATCAACGGAGCTTTTTTGGTACCTAGACAACTTTATCTTGTGAGACTGGAAGAAGAAAAGAGCTGAAAAAAATGATTTGTGCAAATCAGGCCTCTCCTCATTTTTTGCTCACTGCAATGAGGATATAGGAACCGAAAAAAAAGGTTGTGTTGCCTTATCCTTTGGAGAATTAGCAGTGCTTAAGTCCCATTTGAAATCAATAGTTTCAGTATGTATGGTACCCAGGCTTGAATGCATTTTTAAAATGAGCTTTTGTACAGCCTTCTTCACAAGGCTTAGACCTAGAAGGCCTATATAGTTGGGCAATTAGGTGGGGAATTTGGTGAACCAGTACATGGTACTGTATTAGTTTTTAAGGACATCAAAAAGCATACTACAGGTCTTGAATATGAGGTTTTTAGATCATGAATTAGCAAGTCACGTGGCACTAAGAGCCACTGTCATTGTGATATTCATTAAACATAACTGATGCAAATTATTGAACCTTAAAAATTTTTTATTTCATGTAATGACCAATTACTATTGCATGGGGCCTACAATCTTTTTTTATCAAAAGGCTGTTTGCTCCAGATAGTTTCATTTAAGTAAGAGAGCTTGCCAATTTGCACCATGGAATAATTCTGCTTTCCTACCTTGTTTGTTTCTCTCATTATCCACAACAGCACAGACCAACAGATTAAGCAAAGTAACAAAGAAGAAATATTGTGTTTAATTAGGATAGTCACTCTAGGCAGTTGAGAATTTATGCCAGGTTGTTTTATTTAATGTGCTGGATAGAGTTGGAATTAAGTATAGATTCTTTTTTTAAAAAAACAACACAGCAATCTAGTAAACCTGTTAAAATTATTCAAAATCACAATCATTCCTTTTCGTTCATTCCTTCTGAATTTCAAAGCTGATTGAAAATGTGGCTGAATGATACATTGGAGAGCGACTATAAATAATTGTTGCCCGCCTGCAGCCCTCATTTTTCTTCAGATTTCAGCCTCTTTCAGACTGAACTGCCATTAACTTTACTTATTCTTCATTATTCCTATCCTTCTGAAATCCCTGGATGACATGAATTCAGTGACAAGTGTGCTCATTTATCCAGAGCTTGAGGCTTGACAAAGCAGTTGCTCAGTTTTTCTTTTTTGAGGTGACTAAGACTGTGCAATCCTATGCAACCTATGCACACTTACTTGTGAAAAGTCCTGCTGACTATAGTGATACTTCTAAGTAAACATACATGCTCTTGAACTGCATTAAGAAAGCAATACTATGGAAAGATCTGGCAGAACGAGCAGCTTAGGATGCAGCAGATCTCTGGTTTAACTCTGACTGAGCCAGGAATCTGGTAAGTCTCTAACCTTGACTTAGCTGGAGAGATGCTGGTATAAGTTGCTCAGCTCGCTGAGGTGAGGGTGGTGTAAGTCTCCCTAAAAATAGGGTTCCTTGGGTGTGGCAGGGGCAGGTCCAAAGAGGAGGGACTTAGACTGCATTTTAAGCAGAATCAGCTCGGTCGCATGACCTGGCAACTTGTTGTAAAACACTATTTTAAAGGCTTGCTTTCCCTCTGCCAGGTTTTGGAGGAGTAGCTGCCCAACCCCACTCCTGAATGGGGTTTGGGTCTGGTGTAACTTTACACCGGATTAATTCACACTGGTTTGTTTTATGCCAGCTTTATGCACATGGGATTGCTCCCTCCAGATATTTTATTTTGTTTTGCTTGCACGGAAAAACTGACAGATGACTATGTTTGGCTGGCTAATTTGCCAGTCCAAAGAGTGTGTTTGCTTTGGGATGTCTTTCCTACAAAGCAGGAAATGATTGCTGTGTAACTGATTCCAAAAGCTGATTTACAGTCTTCCCTGCAATTCTAGTTACTTCACCTTCAAAATCCCAAATTAATTTTCTTTGGCTGAAAAATATTGTAGCATCTTAGTAGTCTCTGTGAAGCGCCTTCATTTGAAATATCCATTCAAAAACAGCACAGAGAACATTCTCAAGGAATGAGGCCCACTTATTAAGCCAGAGCTTTCCAAACTGTGTGTCATGACACATTAGTGTGTCAGTTTCAGTGTGTAAGTGTGTCACGCAAACACTTCCTCCACTCCTCCAGTTTGCTAGTACAGTGGTACCTTGGTTCTCAAACTTAATCCATTCTGGAAGTCTGTTACAAAACCAAGGCACACTTTCCCATAGAAAGTAACGCAAAATGGATTAATCTCTTCCAGACTTTTGAAAACAACCCCTAAAACAGCAATTTAACATGAATTTTACTATCTAATAAGAGCACTGATCCATAAAATGAAAGCAATAAACAATGTACTGCAGTCACACAACCAATCAATCAGTAGCTGAACTGGGTTCCACACAGTCACAAAAACAAAACAAGCCACAAAAACAAAAATGCAAAATTAATAGCAAAAACAGACAGACTGCAGCGTAACACTCAAAACGGAAGTGTGGCACTCAAAACGGAAGTGTAACACTCAAAACGGAAGCGTAACACACAAATCGGAAGCATAACACTCAAATTGGAAGTGTGGCACTCAAAATGGAAGTGTGGTACTCAAATTGGAAGTGTGGCACTCAAAATAGAAGTGTGGTGCTCAAATTGGAAGCGTAACACTCAAAATGGAGCATTTTCGGTTTCTGAAAAAAGTTCGCAAACCAGAACACTTACCAGGTTTGCAGTGTTTGGGTTCCAAGTTGTTTGAGTACCAAGGCGTTGGAGAACCAAGGTACCACTGTAAAACTGAAATACTGTGTCGTGAAATGATGCATGTCTAGAAAGTGTGTCACCAACATGAAAATTTTGGAAAGCTCTGTATTAAGCCCTCTGGTAGCCTTCATCCTAAACTAACAGGTTTTCATATCTTCATCAAGAGCTAACAGTGCCCCCCCCCGGCTGTTAGAGGCCCGCTCAGTGGGGGAGTAAGCAAGTTGGCATAAGGACCTTGCTAAGGTTAATCCATCACCATATTCGGGGAGGAATTTTCTCTTGCAAATTGGCCAGCTTGCAGGTGTTTGCCCACCTCGTGGAGACTGTCACAACAGTCCTTTATCTGAGCTACATCAGTGTAAGTCCCTAACCCTGGCTCAGCAGGCACAAGTCCTCAGAAGGGGGCATTACAGGGGCAAGGCAAGGAGAGACACCTATTCAATTCTGCTTGCTTGGTAATGTGCCTAGAGCCCAAATCTCTAAAACTTGGGCCCACACTTACCTGTAGGCTTAGCCTGCAGTAGCCAATCCCAGAGGCTCCTAAACAGAGTTTGAAATAGACATTGTGGCATAAGTTATGCCGGTGTATGTTACATTGGCTTCCTATAATTGGGATTTCTCTGTTATTGCCAAGTAAATACAGACAGGATTGCAAATTTAAACTGGTTTAATAACATTGCTAACATTAGGCAGCTTTTGTCTTGGAGCTTTAAATTTATTGGAGTTTGTTCAGGAGGGAAGCCTCAGAATTTGCCTTCTCACTTCAGACAGGAATGAGCTTGGGTATATTAGCTGTCTTCCCACCTAAGCAAGTTTAAAGGGCCAAATATTACCTGGTGCTTGAAGTGGGGGGGAGTATGGGGAGAAATTTCAAATTAGGCTTGGATAAATTCAGCCTGCATTTACCAAAACTGTCTTTTAAAGAGTGCACAACAACTGCGAATTAATAAATTTTAACATTTTCAACTAATTACAGTCGGTAATCATTAATTTGAGCAGAACAGTTTACAGTGGTACCTCAGTTTACGAACTTAATCTGTTCTGGAAGTCTGTTCTTAAACCAAAGCATTCTTAAACTGAGGTGCACTTTCCCTAATGAGGCCTCCCGCTGCCAGTGCCCTTCTACCGTTTGGCTTCTATTCTTAGACCGAGGTAAAGTTCGCAAACTGGGACACTACTTCCAGTTTTGCGGAGTTCGTAAACCGAATCGTTCGCAAACAGGACTGTTCTTAAACCGAGGCACCACTCATTAAGCAGTTGGTCCCTTAACTTTCCTGCCCTGATATGGCTACAGTGATACATGCGACGGTCATCTCCAGGCTTGACTACTGTAATTCACTCTACGCGGGGCTACCCTTGAAACTGTCCCAGAAACTCCAGCGGGTGCAGAATGCTGCAGTGAGGCTCCTCACGGGGTCCCTGCCATGGGAGCATATTCACCCAGTGCTTTACCAGTTGCACTGGCTCCCGGTGGAGTATCGTGTCAGGTTTAAGATACTGGTTTTGACCTCAGAAGCCCTTTGTGGCTTAGGGCCCTCGTATTTATGGGACCACCTCTCCTGGTATGCCCCACAGAGGACCTTAAGGTCCATGAATAATCATAGTTTAGAGGTCCCGGGCTCTAAGGAAGTCAGATTATCCTCCACTAGGGCCAGGGCCTTCTCACTGATGGCTCCGACCTGGTGGAATGCTCTGTCCCATGAGACCAGGGCCCTGCAGGATTTAACTTCCTTCCACAGGTCCTGTAAGACAGAGCTATTCCACCTGGCTTTAAACTGGAACTTAGCCTGATCTTTTATTCCCCTTCCTTCCCTCGCCCTCCCCTTTTTATGAAGATTACCCACTCTGGGATCCCACAGCTAATTCTCCCCTGATCGACTCGCTGGCTCAAATAGGACTAATTTAGCCAGCTAGCCCTGGTGATCATCTAATGTTTATTGGATGGATTTCCCCCCTAAATTGATTTTTGAATTCTGAATTTATTGTTATTCACGTTTTATATTGTATTTTATGCTTTTTTTTTTGCATCAATTAAATGTTCTAAATTTGTTGTTAGCCGCCCTGCGCCCGGGAAGGGCAGGGTATAAATAAAAAATTATTTATTTATTACATTTATTACTATAAATGAACTAAAAACTATTAATGAATGTAGTTTAATATTAGGTATGATATGACATAATTAAAAAAAAGATGTTTCCAAATCGTCCTATTTAGTTGTTTTAATGCACTTCCTCACTGAAGGTGTAAGGGCAAGAAGTATCATCAGTACAATTACTGCCAGAATATTTTATCTGAGAATTGTGAAACACTATAATGTATATTGGGCAGCAACGGATGAGGAGTGGTGGAAAAAAGGAAGAGAAGGGTTTGTTTTATTGTGGAGATAAGAGGGATCAGAACGTTTATATCTGATCATTGTTTCTGCAGAGACATGTCGCCGTTCATGGTACAGTATTGTGTTTCACTGACTCAGTCAAATGATCTATAAGAGCTCATTAATGCCCTTTAGTATGCACAGTAAGGTTGGCTAAGGCTTGCTTGAACTCAGCAAAGTGAATAGCTGGTATTTATGCATCTTCTAAGTTTATGTGAATCACAATGAAATCCACTGCAACACCAAAGGCAATATCTGTGAGTCAAGCTGGTTTTGTGTACTACGATGGCACAGATAATGCCTCTTTACCCCAGCTCCATCTGCATGTAGTTATATGGAACTGATTCATAGCTGTCAACTTTCAGATTTGAAAATAAGGGATCAGCAGCCTCAAAAATAAGGGATCAGCAGCCTCACCTGTCCCCTTGACAGTCTACGGGGTATCTAACAATCCGGGATAGCAGCGGGAAGCAGCGGGAAACGGCACTGGAATAAGGGAATTTCCCACAAAAAAAGGGAAGGTTGACAGCTATGAACTGATTGTATCAGACTGTGGATGGGGATACACATCCTGAAAGTAATAGGATGTCCTTATTTTCATCAGAGAAATGTTGGAGGGTATGCAACACCCTCATTCAGATGCATGTTCTCATTCAAATCTTCTTCTCAGGGCATTATTGCTTTACCCAGTAAATCTCCAGAGGAATTTAACATTTTATAAACTAAAAACAACAAAAGTTTGGGAAGTTAGCATCAGTTTTACAGTGTAAAAAAGCTCAGCTTTTTCCAACATCAAGGCTTTCCTCTATAATTACTAAAGAATATTTCTTTTTAGAAACCTTTACATTGTGTTAAACCTCGAATTTGGTATTAAAGGGCAGTTTATGTTTGATGCATGGATGTTTGAGAATTTTAATCCTCTTAAAGATACCATATTACTACATATGTAACATGTAGATCCCTTATAAAGCCACCCTATGAAACTTTTAAAGAAAACCAGGTCACTTCTATCCTAAAAAACAAATGGGATAATACAATTATGGCTTTCCCGAAGGAAGTGTGAGAATAATAGTTTGTGAGGTTCTTGAACCACAAGGATTCTGTTAGAACTCTCACAAAGCCAGAGTCCCTGGAATTTCATGAAATGAACTAATGCTACAACAGCTTTACCAATTTAATGGAAGCAATTATTAACCGGTATACAATATAGCATTATCTTTAATGTTTCTGGTAATATATAGGGGTTGTATCCTTTTTCTTCTACTATATGAACACACAATAAGGAATCAAAGCCATTGCTGCCTCCCTGAAACATTTGTAAGAAATTTCAAAAGAGGTGGGTGGCTCTCAGTTTATGGGGAATATTGGGAATCTTATCATTTAAAAAGTGCATCATGTATAGGAGGGTATCCATTATTTCTGTAATGTGTGAAGATACACCTGGAGGCTGGATGGGAATTAACTGGTCTGGGGCTGTATAGTCGATTAGTCCAAAGCAGGGGATAAAATTTATAAGATTCTAGTTGGTTCCATTGCTGCAGATACAGCTCAGATCAGACTTACCATTGTCAGGCTGACTTTGAGCTCAGGCCTATGACTTATGGAATCCTGTTTTTATGTGTTTTTGATAGGGAAGCAAAGTATGTTGGGAGGATTAATTTGATTTATAGTAGGGGGTCCTTTTTATGTTCCCTTTATTTGGTGTGGGAGCTGCTGCAGAGCTAAGTAGGAGATGAAAATGGCCATCCAACTGGCAAACACAATGAGCTCATTTTTGCTTTGCAATTGAGCCCGCTGATGGCAACAAGGCTTTCATTTTGGGTTGGCCTTCACAAAAGGGAATATACGCTGGCTGCTTCATTACAGTTTGTACTCCGAAGTAGACCACTTTTTAACAGTTACTAATGTGTAGCCCTGTTGGTGTTTTGTAGTATTTTTGTGCTGAATGGTCAAGTATTGATTTAAGTTGCTTAATATGCAAGAGAAGGAGAGAGAGAAGCTGAGATTAACTAGGGAGCTGGAAACTCCTACCCAGAGAAACATACCTATTTGGCTCTAGGTGTGCAGAATTGGCCGTGGCCTCGGATGGGGATACGCATTCTGCAGCTATATCTAAAAGGATGCATTCTAGATGGCTCTTGGTCTTGCCTGGATGGTCCCAGGTGAGCACTACAACCATAAGGATGTGTATCCAGATGCACACCCACACCTGTATGAATGCAAACCACAAACACACTACTTGTTAAAACGTCTCTTTGGGCTGGGTCTTGCTGCTAGTTGGCCCCAGTGGCATTGATTCGAGTTTTGATTGATGGTAAAATGAAGAGCAATTAATCAGAACACCAATGCCATTACCATTAACTGATTCAACTGAAAGGGGAATTTTCTACATTAGTTCTTTCTCCCCAAGGACAGTTTTAAATCCAGTTATTGATTCATTCCCTGCCTTGATTACACCAATGGGAACTGTACAGTATCATGTAATGCAGTGCGAATTAACCTGCTAACAATTATTGCCCTTGATTGGGAGATGCAAAAATATTAAATTGATTGGGTCACAGTTTCACACTCCCATTGAGAAACTGCTTAGAAGTGACTTTTCAGACTACTGGAGAACACCCCAACCCCCACTTAAAACAGACAGCTTCTGTTGATGGAGGAATTTGCAAGCTTAAATTACCCTGAATTATTCCCTGGCAGAATAAAAAACCTAATTCTTAACAGTAACTTTCCAGTAATGGAGGTTCTCTATGAATGAAAGTATTGTTGTTTGTTGTTTAGTCGTTTAGTCATGGCCGACTCTTCGTGACCCCATGGACCAGAGCACCTCTGTCCTCCACTACCTCCCGCAGTTTGGTCAGACTCATGCTGGTAACCTTGAAAACACTATCCAACCATCTCATCCTCTGTCGCCCCCTTCTCCTTGTGCCCTCCATCTTTCCCAGCATCAGTGTCTTCTCCAGGGAGTCTTCTCTTCTCATGAGGTGGCCAAAGTACTAGAGCCTCAGCTTCATGATCTGTCCTTTCAGTGAGCACTCAGGGCTGATTTCCTTAAGAATGGATGCGTTTGATCTTCTTGCAGTCCATGGGACTCTCAAGAGTCTCCTCCAGCACCAAAATTCAAAAGCATCAATTCTTCGGCGATCAGCCTTCTTTATGGTCCAGCTCTCACTTCCATACATCACTACTGGGAAAACCATGGCTTTAACTATACGGACCTTTATTGGCAAGGTGACGTCTCTACTTCTCAAGTATATGCTCCATGATTTTATGAGCCATTTATCTGAAGATCATGCACTTTTACAGCTAGGTCTTTGCACCAATGTTGAGACCTGACACCACCCCCAAAACTGCAGCCATCCATAATCCCTGTGCTGCATAACTTTTGCAGCAGTTGAAGAAGAGTGGCTCATAGAATCCTAAGTGTTGGAAGGGACCATGCAGGAATCTTTCATCCTACATGAGGCTCAAACCCACAACCCTGAGATTAAGATCCTCACATGCTACCAACTGAGCCATCAACCTAGGATTAAGGAAGAATAGAGGGCAAGGAAGGCTTGCGCTATAGCCAAGGATATGTGACGGTGGCCTTGGGTAGGTTCTACACAGGAACACAAACCTAGAAGCAAGAATGAGCATCCTTTTGCCATTGGTATCCTTTTGCCATTGTCTTGACCCAAGATGGGGGCACTTGTAACCCTCCAAATGTTGGATTCCTGCTCCATCAACCCTGCCCATCGGGGTTGTAGTCCTATAACAGCTGGTTCCCAACTCTGGCCTGGACTCGCCTTCCTTACTGGTTGTCATTTTGGTGGCTCTTAGAATACCATTAAGGAATAGTTGTGACAAAGAACCCTAACACCCTACTTCTCAATTCAAGTAAGATGCCTGGTGTAAGGGATTTCAGAACTTTCTTTATTCCTTTAGAGGGAGCTCTTGTTCAAGAAAGCATGGAACAACCAGTTTTGACGTGAAAGCCATCTGTGTACTACGGAAGAGAATATGACAACCCATTAGGGCTTGCATATGGCGCTGTTGACATTACTGCTGTTCAAGGGACCGCGCCAATGATCAGTCTCCAGTTATCTTTGCTGCCATACTAGTGATGGCAGCCTTATTAACGTGTTCTATGTAGAGTTACAATCCCCAGTTTGTTCCTCTGGAAGTGTATCTGTGAGTCAGGATTGTGTGGTAGGGGAACACCACCAGTGATATTATAAAGTTTATGACAATGAAAATCGGATAAGCTTGCACTTGTAAGATTTAGTCTTTCAGCAAAATCCCAGATGTTTACTCAGAGGTAAATTCTATAGGTCCTTACTTCTAGGTGCATAGGATTGCAAGCTTTGACTATACTTAGAATATTTTTTATTTAGACAAGCTTTTGGAACTCAAATGGCTCTTGTGGTCAGTAAATTCTTTCTGCCATGCTGTCTTATAATATCTAGTTATACTTCTGCATTCACTTTTTTTGAGGGGTGAGGAAGTGGGCTTATATGTTTCTGAAGAATGATGGAATTTACCTTGGCTTTAAGTATGGTGGGGTACAAATAATTTCAGTTAAAACAATTTATAAAAGCTAAGCGCTGTATATAAAAATGGTAACACGACCACAGTTCCTGCCTTTATGGGCACAGTCTGCAGTAGACAAGACCGTAAGGGAGGATGAGGGGAATTTTAAAATGGAGGAGATGCAAATGGAGAGAAGAAGAAAATATAAGAATGAGATGAAGTTTTAAGGATTCTTTTTAAAAAAATGAGGGAAGGAAATGAAGCAGTATCTCCATCAATATGTAAAGTCTATAAGAAATTATCGCTCCAGAAGATCCCATTCAATGCAGTCGTTGTCAACCTGCTTCCAGTTTTACATATTCACATTTACAGTACGTTCTGGGGTTTTGGGGGAGAAAAAACCCTGTTATGCTGGAATTGCTAGTAGTGTTTCTAAACTGTAAAGGTAAAGGTAAAGGTACCCCTGCCCGTATGGGCCAGTCTTGACAGACTCTAGGGTTCTACGCTCATCTCACTCTAGAGGCCGGGAGCCAGCCCTGTCTGCAGACACTTCGATTCGAACCGCCGACCATGCGATCGGCAAGTCCTAGGCGCTGAGGTTTTACCCACAGCGCCACCCGTGTCCCTTGTTTCTAAACTGTAGTAGTATGCAAACTGCTTTGCCATTAAGAAGAATCTACTTGCAAAAAAAAGGGGCTAATTATTTCTCAATGTGTTTAGAAAATCAAGGATTTTGGGAAACGTCAGTCAAATAAACAATAAAGATAGAAAGCTTTATATGTGAAATTAACATGATCTGCTTTTAAACATCTATTCTATTACAGCAGTATCTTATAGCACAACCCCATACATGCTTACCTGAAAGTAATCTGAAATAAGTCCAATGTGATTAACTCCTTAGTAAGTACACAGAAAAATTGTGCTGCGTGTTCCCCCCTCCCCCAAGATAAAACCAGAGGGACCTCTGGAAATCAAGCCAAGATAAATGACGGATTCATCAGCCTTCTGCACATTGGATTGAGTGACATTTTGTAGCAGGGTAAGACCAATAGTGTATAATACATCCGGAGACCTTGTGAAATATTTCTAATATCCAGATCCCTGGGATTAGATGGGTCTACTGAGAGAAGTGAAAAGCAGGGCAGAAGCGGGGCGAGAAGGCAGGACCTTGGCTCTGTACCTTACCTCTGTACTGGGTGTGTCCTGCAAATTGACAGTGTTCTGTTGTGCCCCTACCTTTCGTTTCTGCACACTGCCGGTATGGTCACGTATGGTTTCCATGTAAGCCTGGTGAACCCAGCAGCCCCATTCACAGATACTTGGAACATGCTCCCTCCCATCTCCCCGTTTCTTCTGCACAAGCAAGAACTTCACATGGCATTGCAATTCTGAAGTGTGCATGCATGCGTTTCGCCATGAAATTGTATACACATTGATTAAATCAAGCCGCTATACCAATATATTGCTTTATTTCTCGGTAGTAGTAAATTAAGGCTTTATAGTGAGTCACAGAGTACATGCCAATCTAAACATTAAAGCCCATTTGGAACCAAGTTGTGTTATCCTTTTCTGTTTAGCGCAGCCAGCAAGATACCAACTTTCTTTTAGGAAAAAAAAAGAAAACACCCTCAAATCTTGCATAAGAGACCTTATAAGTTCAAAAGGCCCAGCTCTTAACCATTTCCCCTTCAGGACAGACTTACTGCGAGCTAAAGGTGGTGAAGAGAGTAGCTGGCAAGAGATAAGAGAACATCCTACTAAGTAGTCACCTTCTAAATGGAAAGAGGAAAGAAATTAAATGGATATTAGCTGGTATAACATAGAGTTCCCCAGAATAGCTTGATTTGAGATGACCCCATCAGCCAGGGGCGGAGGAAGGGGGGTGGTGGGGGTGGTCCGCCCTGGGTGTCACCACTGAGGGGGGTGACAAAATGGCGGCCGGCACTCACTGTGGGGCCTGCAACGCACCCGAGCCATGTGTCTCTCCTGGGAGTGACGCGGTGGCTGGGGTGTACTTGGCCTTTAATGCGGCTGGATAGATATGATCAGTTTGTAGAAGGAAACTGCAAGACATTATGAGTAGGAAGGGCAGCATTGTACTGAAAGAATGGACATGTGTCTATGCATGTATGTACATATGGAAGCCTCACAAAGGTAATCCATTTCACTTAAAACTAATCACCCCACCAGCTATTCCACTTGTCCCATTGATTTTAGTAGCAGAGATTTAAGCACATCCTTCAACACTATCATTGCAAACACTGGGACTTTCAAGAGCTTCACTTTGCAGGGTCATAGGGAGCGTTACGACAAGAATTGTTTTGTTTTCTTCCTTAACATACAGATTTTTCCTCCCTGCCAGGGCCACTGATTAATTACATCATCTGTCTCCAGTGCAGCTATTTTTAAAAAACTGGAAAAGCAGAGTGTTTTCCTTCCCACAAGTCCCTATAAGAGATGTTTTCAGCATCTGAGCTGCCACTCAGAAACCAGTTGTCACCTGACCACAGGGGATTCGGCCTGAAGATATAATCACCCAGAGCTGGTTTTCATATCATATCAAAGGACCAAAAATCTGCTTTGCCAAACACAAACTGGAACAGCATTTCCCAAAATACAAAGTATCTGTGAAATGATCTTCCATAAAGAAAGGAGGAAGGAGAGAGAATTTATTGAGCTTTCAAAGGGCAACTTCTTGCTGTTAATCTGAGTATCTGTGTTTTGGGAAGAATTTGGTAGTCTAGAATGAAGGTGGCAGTTTCTCTTACATCCAGGAGCCTACCCTTGCAACATGTAGCCACGGGAGAAGAGGTTATACACAAAGCATGGGAGGCAATGGGTGAGCCCAAAAATAGCTAGCCAAAGCCCTGAAACAGAAACCCAAAGTGTCTTCTGCAACATATTGACGTTCTGTGGTGGCAGTTGTGCTGAGGTTCCTCAGGATTCCCTAAAGCTAGACAGTCTGAAAACTACTGATTTTGAGAAAAGAAGACTCCAAAATCTATGTCAGCCAGCAATTCTCTGACCCCTTTTTAGGCTCTGAGTGGTGATTTCTGAGGCTGACAGAGCCTTGATTTCCCTAAACAGCTGCTGTCCTTCAGCCATGATTTCAAACACACTGACTTAGCATCTCTGGCAGTCCTTTGACAAGACACCCACTTGAGTTGCCATGCCCACATGAGATTGCAACTGAGTGTCCATACAGGACATTGCCTTTTAAGTCTGTAACGGTGCAGAAATGATAACAACTGGTCTGACTTTTGTGGGTTTTCTTGAACTAGAGTGTACAGCATCAAAAACCACTGTTCCCCAAGGCTATGACCTTACAGGCTAATTGCTTTACTGTCTGGGAAATATCTCTCCGCCCCAGACAAAAAAATAGAAAATGAGAGTGGAAGTAATTTTAACAGCACAAGGCACCAATGCCATCAAGAAACAAATAAGATGCCTGTGACTCCTATCAGATGCTACAAGGAGAATTAAATAAAAGAGGATTTCTCTTCTCCAAACTGCAAATGTCCAGACTCACTAGGTGTGTTGGATTTGCTGTTTTTCTGTCTCAATGAAAGAGCAGGTCATATTTTTCAAAAGTTCTGGTGTCCTTCATATTTGAGGTCTTCCCTGGTTTATTGAAACAATGTGGTTTCAACTTTGCTTCAGGTTATGGAAAAGCACCTGCAATACAGCAAGGCTTCCAGGTTTTAGAAACCAAGGAAAAGGCAGTTTTCTTAAATATTTTCAATTAAGAATCCATCGGCTGAGCCTCCTTAAGTATACCTAAGAGCTCCACTCAGACTTATTACACATCCCTGGTGTTCGTGGGGCATCAGAAATATAGCCTACGTTTAATAGCCGTTGTTTGCATTATAAACAGGGGAAATATAGCTGCACTCAGAAAACTGTACCAGCTTAAAGAGGGAAAACGTGAGCTGCTTAAAGGAAATTTGTGAGAACAGAAATCCCTGGTCTGGATGCTTGTGACTTGACTCTGTAAGCAGAGCCTGTCCTGTCCTCCATTTCCCCTTCCCCTCTATGGGGATATTTATAGATTTATGAATAAACTAGAAAGAGCCTGCATGGGTAGAAAGTGAAGCATTTGAAAGGCAAGTCCTACACAGAGGGCAACAGGAGGAGGAGTGAGGAGGAGTGGAAAAAGGAAATGGGGATGAAATCGGGATGGGTGAGCACTGGCTTTGCTGAATGAATGTTAAGGAATTTCAGTCATAAGGCCTTTCACAAATGTCATAACACTTCTTATTCATGCATTCTGAAGGAACTGCCTTTAAACCTCAAAAAGCTAACGCTTCATACCATCTTTTCAGACTAATAAAAACATGATGGGCATGTATACTATTGACCTTATCCCCACTGGTGTCATTTCATGTTCTTGAGGCACTACATTGTGAGCTCGATATTAATGGAAAGTGTCATGCACGTATTGAAAGTGTAGACCTAGCAAGGATCCTACTGTGTTGTTTTGGGCCAGCCATTCCCGAAATACAGTGGTACCTTGGGTTAAGTACTTAATTAGTTCCGGAGGTCCGTTCTTAACCTGAAACTGTTCTTAACCTGAAGCACCACTTTAGCTAATGGGGCCTCCTGCTGCTGCTGCTGCACCACCGCTGCACGATTTCTGTTCTCATGCTGAAACAAAGTTCTTAACATGAAGCACTATTTCTGGGTTAGCGGAGTCTGTAACCTGAAGCAAATGTAACCTGAAGCGAATGTAACTCGAGGTACCACTGTACTACTGAGAGCCCAACCTCAACTTTTCTGTACATTGCCTGTTCCACAGAAAATGGTATAAAGTTCAACAGAATGGAATCCCCCAGGACATCTTGTATGGGGAACTGGCTTCAGGCACCAGGCCTGTTGGCAGACCAACTCTGTGCTACAAAGATGTCTGCAAAGATGACATGAAGGCTGGCGACATCAACTCTGCCCTTGCAGAAAACTGCATTGCCTGGAGACAGGCAGTCAAGTCATGCATCCATAGCAGTGACCAGAGGAGGAATGGCTGCTGGGAGGAGCACAGAGAGAAGAAACACCATGGTGCATCTGCAACAGCACAACCAAATGCCTTAATCTGCCCCAGCTGCAATGAAACATGTTTCTCCCATATTGGTCTACACAGCCACAGCTCCAATGGTTTGACTCCCCCTCCCCAGGCGCACTCCTCCATCCTCTCCTGAGACAGATGGATGCCAACAAATGATATTTTAGACAATATGCAGCCTGCTGAACCAGGGTGTAGCTTTGCTTCTAGTAAAGGTAAAAAGGTAAAGGACCCCTGGACGGTTAAGTCCAGTCAAAGGCGACTATGGGGTTGCGGCGCTCATCTTGCTTTCAGGCCGAGGGAGCCGGCATTTGTCCACAGACAGCTTTCTGGGTCATGTGACCAGCATGACTAAACTGCTTCTGGTGCAATGGAACACCGTGACGGAAACTAGAGGGCACAGAAACGCCATTTACCTTCTCACTGCAGCAGTACCTATTTATCTACTTGCACTGGCGTGCTAGGTTGGCAGGAGCTGGGACAGAGCAACGGGAGCTCACCCCGTCATGGGGATTCAAACCGCCAACCTTCTGATCAGCAAGCCTGAGAGGCTCAGTGGCTTAGACCACAGTGCCACCCGCTTCTAGTGTATTGCATCAAAGAGCAGGCAGCAATATAAGACTCAGATGGGAGTTGAAGAACTGACTGTGCCATGACAAGTTTTATGAGTTCTCTGATTGTCGCATTTGTGTCATAGGCTGACCACCCATTGGCTAAATGAAAAGAGACAAGGCTAACAGATCCTGAGGGGATGAGGAGAAGACAGGCGCAGATTGCAGGTTTGTGATTATGAATTCTAACTATAAAGGATTTACTATAGTGTAGATTTGAAATGTTTAAGAGTTTCTTTGGAGTCTAGCAGAAAGCATTGAGTCCGAGAAAACCCACGCCCTTTCAGATCGGGGATGGAAACGTGTGGCTTTTCAGATTTTGTTGGACTCCAATTCCCATAACCCTCAGCCAGCAAGGCCAGGCAAACTCCCGGCAAGTCACAGCTTCCCTGTAATTGTTTTAGAGATAAATTGTGATGGCAGGGAGGTAACGAGAAAAGAGCGTTGCAAGAGCTACAGATGCTTCTTCCAGGGGACAGAAAACTTTGATGTAATCTGAGTTAAAGGAAGGTGGCTTATGACACTCTTCAAAGAAAAGCTCTCAACAGGACTCATGACAGACACAAAGAGCAGGGAGCAGGCAATTTGTTCAGTGCTGAACATCACATTCAAAACACACCTGTGCCAAAGCTAGTTTGCTGCTGGTTGCATAATTACAATGACTCGTAATGACCAGAGTTTGTGGGTGTATTGCACTTCTGCCTTGACACCATTGTTCATTCAACTGTAATTCCAGCACCGAAAATGTAAAAAAACCCTCACACGCCCTAAAACAAAAACAGACAAACCTGACAACCTCTCAAATGACAACATGGGCTAAGTCTAGATATTATGGCCCTAATTCAGCTAAAAGGTAGCCGTGGTGAAGTTTCGTTGAAAGCAATGAGACTTGTCATGGCTTCTTCCATTTGTTTCAGTAGGATTTCCAGTACAATCCTATGCATGTCTACTTGAAAGGAAGGCTCATTGTTTCCAATGGAATTTACGCCCAGGTAAGTGTGTATAGGCCTGCAGCCTTAGTCACAACTCACTTGGGCATTTGAAGCCAAAACCAAACTGGGACTTCTGTTACTCTCTTTCCAAACTGTACACACACACACACACACACACACACACACACAACTATCTTGTAGCTCAGTAACCGTAAAGGCTAGAGAATTACGTTTTTAAAATACTAAACGCTGGCATTTTAAAGATTTGAACAAGGCCACTAAAAGGTGTCTTAGGGACCAAATGTAGATGATGCTAAGCCTCTATGTTTTCTGCTTAGGGCACACAGAAAGTACAGTTGCTGTATACAGACATTCCGTGCAAGTGTACATACAGACATTTTTAAGACTTTGCTTCCCTCAACAAGTGAGACCTGTCGCTTCAGAAAAAGGCAGGGTTGGTGTGCTCTATAATGCAGCGCTTGCAATGCCGTTTGACAAACCGCAAGGCTTCCACCGAGATCTCGCAATCCTGCACGTTCATCATCTGCAAATCAAAGCAGTTGGCCGC
The DNA here is from genome assembly GCF_027172205.1 of Podarcis raffonei. Taxonomy (NCBI): domain Eukaryota; kingdom Metazoa; phylum Chordata; class Lepidosauria; order Squamata; family Lacertidae; genus Podarcis; species Podarcis raffonei. The sequence continues at coordinate 77,044,912 of NC_070608.1, forward strand.
CACAATCTGCAGGCCTTGTCCGGTAATGCTTTCGCATGACTTCAGGCTCAGCCTCTTCAGATTGAAGCAGTTCAGAGCCAGGAACTCCAAGCCGGCGTCGGAGACCAGAGGACATTTCCCAATGTCTAGCGACTTGAGTTTTGTGCAATTTTTGGCAAGGTACTCCACTCCGTGGTCCGTGATGCCCTCACAGCCCCGTGCGTTGAGGTATCGCAGCTTGCTGCAGTACTTGGCGATGTAGCGGATGCCGACGTCGGTGATGCGGGCGCAGTGGGCGATGCTGAGGTACCGCAGGCGCAGCTCCAGCTTGGCGATCTCGCGCATGCCGAAATCGCTGACAAAGCGGCAGTCGCTCACGCTCAGCTCCCTGATGGACGTGCAGTAAATCATCAGGTAGCGGAGGCCTTCGTCGGTGATGCGGATGCAGCGCCGCAGGTACAGGTGTGTCAACTGAGTGCAGTGGGCAGCAATGGTGTGCAGTCCTTCATCTTCAAGGACAAAGCAGTCCGTCATGTCTAGGTAGCGGATAGAGATCTGTTTTCCATGTAAAGGAGACAACTTGATGGAAGCTTCGCGGGTTAGGCTGATGCATGTAACTTTGGAACAACCTAAATTCGGGGAGGAAAAGAGAAGGTGGTTATTTGTGGCTCTGCATCGATGACTACTTCTCCTTTAAGAAAATAAAATAACCTTATTTAGTGGGGTCTTCTATGCTAGGAATTTGAAGCTTCAGAACCTGTAAAAGAGTTTTGGGAAATAATCCATAGTGAATTGGAAAAAAATGTTTTAAAGTACTTTTCCAAAAAACCCAGAGTCCTTTTTGTTGGGGATAATTCAGATGGAAATTCCCAGGTGTCAAAAAAGATTATTTATGTATGCTACTACTGCAGCCCATGTTTTGTTAGCCCAAACATGGAAAATGAGTGAGATCCCAACCAAAGAAGAATGGCAACTTAAGCAGACAGAATATGCGCAGCTTGCAGACTTAACATATAGAATAAGAGAACAAGAACAACATACATTTAGAGAAGATTGGAAAACGTTTATTGAATATATGGGAAATAACTGTGCACAGCTGAAAATGCTGGCAGCATTAAGATAAATCTAACAGTGTAAACAAGTTTTGATGGATGTAATGATGGAATACTGAATGGTTTAGTTTATGTAAAATATGCAGGGATTTATGATATGTAAAATGAACCATGGAAAGAGAAGGAGGGAAGTCATTGATATTTTAAGGATGTTTAAATGAGTATTGAAAATTGTAAAACATTACACACACACACAAAAGGAATTTGAGGTTTCATGCAAGGAATATAATTAGTTAGCATCTTCAAGTAACACAAAATAGGACGTATTCCGCAGTTTGATACCTCTGTTTTGTTTTTAATTGTATGTAACAAGCAAGTAATATGTAAGTTTGGTGGAAGCTTACCTATCTTGATTGTGTCAGTAATTAATGCTATGTGTGCGCTCTGTATTTGTAAAAGGCCTCTGATCAATGTAAACAACTTTATTCTGGACTCTGGCCACTTGAGAGTTTGGATGGCAACTACACTTCTGTCCTGGGCAAACTGCTGCCAAAGTATATGGAACATGGCCACCCCTGGCTTGCACAAAACCAACTACCTGGGTTCATATTCATAAGGGAAGGAAAGACATGATTCACATGCTTGCACATTGGTCATTGCTGTAGAGGGAAGTGAGAAGCAGATGGGGCTTATCAACATGGGAAGGTAGCCCACAGAGGAGAAGCAAAGCTCTGATCCTAAACCTCAACTGCCTTGCAAGATATCTTCAGGAGAAGAAAATGCTATGGAGTAAACCCTACACAAATCTGGAGTGGAGTCCCGAAGATTGGATAGCACCATGTACCCATCCTTCCATCAACTCCTGCAGCCAAGCTGGGGCCAAACATATTGCTCTACTTTCCTTTGAACCACTTCAGCAAGGCCAAGAGGGGGTCTTGTTGTCTGGGCAGCCCAGAACCTCCAGACACACTGCCCAGGCTTGCACCTTGGGGAGGTCACTTCAGTGTTGCTAACACAGTGGTTTGACTTCGCCTCCGGAGGTGTACTCCAGTGTCGAAGCAATGATTCTACAACTTCAACTTCGTTGGACTGGTCATGTTGTGCGGATGCCTGATTATCATCTCCCAAAGCAACCACTCTATTCCAAACTTCAAAATAGAAAGCGTAATGCTGGTGGTCAACAAAAGAGGTTTAAAGACTTTCAAGGCAAGTCTAAACAAATGTAGTATAAACACTGACAACTGGGAAAGACTGGCCTGCGAGCGCTCCAATTGGAGAACAGCCTTTACCAAAGGTGTCATGGACTTTGAAGATGCTGGAACTCAGGACGAAAGGGAGAAACATGCTAAGAGGAAGGCACACTTGGCAAACCCTCACCATGATCAACTACTGCCCTGAAACCTATATCTTCACTGTGAAAGGACGTGTGGATCCAGAACTGGCCTCCACAGTCACTTATGGACTCACTGCTGTGTTCATGGAAGACAATCTTACTCGGCTACGAGTGATCGCCAAAGAAGAAGAAGATGACTCCACTGTCTCTCGAGACAGACAGATGCCAACATCAACACTGGTCTTTAGAGGGGCCCAGGTGATGTAACTGATTCAAGCCAGTACCAAAAGGCTTTTGCCTACACTTTGGTCTGTATGATCCAAGTTGCTTCTCCTAAGGAATTATGATGCAATGGCAGAGGGTTAAAAGGAAGGTTTAATCCATGCTGTGAGAGCTGCAAGCAACTTTGCATCATGTGTGTTGTATCTTCCATGACGCAGCATGACCTATGAGCACGGCCAATGTAGCCTGCAAATGTCAGGAAGATTTCTCAGATGAATATCATCTATTTGGGGACTCCGCACCGCCTACAAGAAAGGTAGGTAATTCACCCACCACCTTGTCATAGAAGATCTTTCTGCCTGTGGTTTAAATATAATGACATTTCCCTGTGGCCGAAACCACTTTTCCTGTCCCAAACAATAAAGATGTAAAAACCTGCAGGCTCATAGCAGTTTTCCACAGAGGAAATGTAAAGGATTTGAAATGGAAGGAGAAAGTTTCAAGAGAGCTGAAAGAACTTTGGCCAGCCTTTGAGATAATGGTTTGCAGTCAAGCTCACATGTATAAGAAGCCTGCCCAAAACTGATCTCTCTCTTAAAAGTGGGAAAAAACTGAATGCTAACTTCTGTGTGGTTTTGACATGAAAATATTATTTCTAGGATACCTAATTGAACAGAACCTGAACGACTCAAACAAGGCCTTGGGAAACTTTCAAGCTGTCAAATGGTCACAGTAATATTCATAGAATAACTGGCTATTATTACTATTATAAATAAATTTGTATACCGCCCTATACGTGCAGGTCTCAGAGCAGTTCGGAGGATAATAATATAATAAAGGTAAAGGGACCCCTGACCATTAGGTCCAGCCGTGACCGACTCTGGAGTTGCGGCGCTCATCTCGCTTTATTGGCTGAGGGAGCCGGCGTACAGCTTCCAGGTCATGTGGCCAGCATGACTAAGCCGCTTCTGGCGAACCAGAGCAGCGCACGGAAACGCCGTTTACCTTCCCGCCAGAGCAGTACCTATTTATCTACTTGCACTTTTGATGTGCTTTTGAACTGCTAGGTGGGCAGGAGCAGGGACCGAGCAACGGGAGCTCACCCCGTTGTGGGGATTCGAACCGCCGATCTTCTGATCGGCAAGTCGTAGGCTCTGTGGTTTAACCCACAGCGCCACCCGCGTCCCTAATAATATAATAATTTAATAATAATTTATAATTTATACCCCACCCATCTGGCTGGGTTTCCCCAGCTACTCTGGGCGGCTCCCAACCAAATATTAAAAATACAATACAGTATTAAACATTAAGAACTTCCCTAAACAGGGCTGCCTTCAGATGTCTTTTAAAAGTCAGATAGTTGCTTATTGCCTTGACATCTGATGGGAGAGCGTTCCACAGGGCAGGCGCCACTACCAAGAAGGCCCTCTGCCTGGTTCCCTGTAACCTCACTTCTTGTAGTATACGTAATCAAAACAAAAACAACCCATTAATGCCCCCAACACATTCTAAAAGGGCGTTGGAGGAGAGTTTTTGCCTGGTACCTAAATGTGTATAATGAAGGCACCAGGTGAACCTGGTTCATGCAAAGGACAGGTCTCACTGCATGGTTACAAATAGATTCTCAGAAAAAAATGCACCTTTAGCAACATGCACACATTTGGAAACATGCAGGTGTACTCAATATATGTGCTGAGCTTGATGCACACCACCTGCCCTTGCATGTTCAGTCTGTTCCACGTGATTATGGACACCAAACTCACTCATCCGCTCCCTTTTTCTGCCTTAATGCTCGCTCACATAAAAGCTATAGATTGTGTGCACCTGCTCATTCAGGAGAGTTCTCACACCAACAGCAATGCAATGGATGACTCTGCTCAAGAACATGTGGAAAGGAATGTGCAAATCTCATGTGCGAATCTCCTGGATAATTCTATCTGCTTCCTGTCACATATGTCTGGAAGTGAGCCAAAGTGGTTAAATCATCCATGCACACAAATACACCATTGTCATCTCTTTTGCTATTCATCGTGAATTTATGCAGCTACTTTCCTTTCCTTTATCTTATTTATGATTTTCAGTTTTATACATTTCAATAATTTTACCACCATTTTAACATACAAAAACTTATGGAATATGCAGGAATGGCAAAACTTACTGGAAGAATAAGAAATCAAAATAAGCTTTTTATAAAAGAATGGAAATAGTTTATGGACTATTTACAAACAAACTGCAAACAGATAAGAACATTGGCAGGATTATTGTAATAACCTGCAGTTTTATAAAAGTATATAATTAAAGCAGATGAATAAATGAGCAAATTAAGTTAATTTGGATATGCAGAAAATAGTAAAAATAAATTTAAGAGGGGGAAGGAAGTCAAGGTTTGAAATGTTATAATGATTGTAAAATTAGTGAAATGTATAAAACTGAAAAGTATAAATATTTTTTTAAAAATAAAAACCCCCAGCTACTTTTAAATCCCATTGATATTTGTCTGTAACCCGGTGGGACCAGAAATTCACGGAAGACTGGAGTAAATTTACGGACTACTTGAAAAGTATTTGTGAAGATCAGACGACGTTTGTAGGTTTGCAATAAGTTTTGTGAGGAGTATTATTGGAAATATTGCAAAAATGGAGAAGGGGAAGGATGATTTGTTAAGAGATATTCTGAGCAATATAAAGTTAAGAAATGCATAAGAACTGGTTAAAACGGTGGATCATCAGAGGTGCTGATGGAAGTCTAAAAAGATTGTATAAGTGATAAGTTTTGTGGTACATTTTATAATTTATATGTTAAAATCAATAATTTTGTTTAAAAATATATTTGCCTGTAACACTCACTGGGTACTCCTGGTGTGTGGTTCAATAGGCTATAGATGCTGATATGCATCACTGTATTCTTCGTATCCTTTTGATATGGCAATAAATTGGGCTCAGAGCAGGCAGTTGAGACTTGGTCTGCCAAGCTGCATTAAGAGGAACCGGAATGATGTGCACATTCCTTAGCTCAGACAACCTCTCCAGCAGAGGGCAGTATTGCACACACCGTTTAGCACAACGTTTTGAATATTTGAGAATTAATTCAATCTCATTCTGTTGTAGCAACTGCAATGAAGAGAACCCTGTAGAAACTAAAGACTTGGATGGGCAAAAGTGACCATTGCAGCTTCTCTCAGCTTCCATATTTTGAAGTTAGGGAAGTTTTAAGTGAAGGAAGTTAGGGTTTTGAAAAAGACCCCATGAAAATAAATCAGCATTTTAATGAATATTTCTCCTGATCTGCACATTTTGGTGTCCAATTTTTCCTAATCTATGCATTTTTGCAAACCAATTTCCCCATTATAGTGCATTTTTGTATGTTATTTTCACTAATATATGTACATTTACACTAGTATATGCATTTTTGTGCACATTACCTGTCTGAACAACTGCATCATAATATTTGGGAACAGCAAATTTCAAATGATGACTTTGTTTTGGTTCATGTATTGTTTTGGAAAGTGCAAGTCTGGTAAGCCTGCCTTTAAATGCAACCTGAACTGAATTTATCCCACACCCCTAGTTGTATTACAATAGCTAGTCTTTTAAGGTACCACTGGACTCTTTGTTAGTTTTGTATACCTGAGGCAATTTCTGCCTCTGCAAACTATGGCTTTAATTGAAAAGACACATGAAAGACAAGCCCCCACTAATTTAAGCATAAGGTCACTTTGGAGAGATGAGGATTAGCCTTGAAGGTTTTTTTTAAAGATCTGAAAATAGAAAAGAAAAATGCATCAACTAGAACACAAAGGAGTTAATATTGGGATTTGCCTTTTAAGCATTCCATTCACACACAAGCAAACCCATTCATCCATCATTTTTTCATTTTCCTACACACAGAGACTAGAATCGGCATTCCATTGCAAATATCAGGTACCGCTGAGCAGATACAAGTCTGAACCCTGGCATCCGCAACAAGAGGGCTTTAGCCCTTTGCCCCATGATGTGGTCCTGATCCGGAGAGCTATGTTGAATGGTTTATTTAAATGTAAAGGTTCATCATTGTTGCACCCGATGTGTATGTCTTTAAGGGGCCAGAGCAAGGGCCAGAGTAAGATAACGAGACCCAGCTTTACAGCTGTGAAGCCTAGCAGGTGCTGCTGAGTTGTATTTGATTAAGGTGTGTCAGCATTTGGGTGTAGTATATAAGGAGCAGCACCTAGCTCTCCCATTACCCTGGGGGATGGGTTGGTGGTTGGGTCTGGTTTGGTTGTTAATGTATTTAGTGTAAAAGGAGTTTTTGTTTTTCTTATTAAAACCTAGTTTAAGTTATTTTTGAGTCCTTTATTATTTTTTAATGCATGGTCTCCCCAGCAAGCTCTCTGCGCTACTAAACTGCAAACAGCCAACATCTTTGGTTATGGGCCCAGCTGCTGAGTGGATGACTGCATATTTTTGGACTCTGAGAAAGGTTTGAAAACTCCTTCTCCTGTTAGCGTAGTTCTGTGGGTCTGGAAGAGTTCCAGAATGGTTGACCGGGTTCCTGAAGCTGAGAAGGCTCTGGTCTTCCCACAGCTAACAGATGAGAACTATAGTTTATGGTCTTTTCGGGTGGAGGCGCTTTTGACCTCTAGAGAAGTATGGACCTATGTAACTGATGACCCTCCTGACCCTGTGACTAATGCTTGGTCGAAAGGAGATGCAAAAGCCAGGGCGATAATTAATTTGGCAGTCAGCAACCAGCAAGTAGTCTATATAAGAAATAAGAAAACTGCCAAAGAAATGTGGGACAGTCTTGCAGCAGTGCATGTTAGAAAAGAGTCAGCATCTGCATTGACGTTTTTCAAGCAGTTGTACCAGACGAAGTTGCAGCCTGGTGGTGATTTGGCAGCACACTTGAGACGTCTGGAGGCAATACGCTGCGAATTAATTCGAAGGGACATGGAGATACCTGATATTCAGTATGTTTTTATCATTCTTTGTTCCCTTAATGAGGACTTTGATGGTATAGCTAGCCAGATATCTGCTGTTCCACCAGCACAATTAACTGTGGAAGGGGTGACGGCAAGATTAATGGGCGAGTTGGACAGAAGGGAGGCTTGTGCCATAAGCACTCCTATTTCCAGAAGTAATGAGGAACGCCATATGCAAACCTGTGGTGATACAACTGCATTTAAAGCTGCAAAGCGTTGTTGGTTCTGCAATAAACAAGGACATTTTGCAAAGGACTGCAGATCCAAAAGAAAGCAAAGTACTCCCAAGCCTGTTTCTGTTCGTCAGTCACGGTCGTCAGCCCAGCAGCCGACATCGTATAGTAGAGACAGAAACGAGCCGCGAGTTTTCCATGCTAGGACAACAGATCGTAAAAGACTTAAACGTGCCAAGTGGAAGTCTTTTGTTGTGGACTCAGGAGCATCTCAGCATATTTGCAACGATCGAAGCTTGTTTATTTCTTTCGAAGAGGAAATTGGTAATGTACATTTAGCCAATTCACAAGTCTTGCAGTCGCTTGGCAGGGGTACTGTTAAACTTGACTCTTTAAACATTACAATAGCGAACTGCATTTACTGCCCGTCAGTGGACAATTTATTATCAGTATGGTGTTTTGCTCGTCAAGGCATAACTGTGCGTTTCTTAAAGTCAATGTGTGAGTTTTTTGATGGGAACAAACGTCTATTATATGCCCGGGAATCTGATGGTTTATATAGACTGTATTTTCGCACCTACTCCCAATCGCCTATAAATTGCAGAGCAGCACAGTCAAGCCAGGGGTTGAGGAATGTAAGGCCACATTCCGGGTGTGTCCATGAGGCGCACAGAATTCTGGGACACCTGAATTTTGCTGATGTAATTAAGACAAAGAATATTGTTGATGGCCTCAACTTAAAACCATGTAAATTCTTTATGCAATGTCTATCCTGTTGCAAGAATAAGATTAAGGTTGCACGCAAGGGTAGATGCTCAGATAGGAAAGTAACTGAGCCATTTGAGCGTGTACATTGTGATTTAGTTGGGCCACTCCCACCATCATTAGGAGGTTCTAAGTACTGGCTTACTCTGATAGACCAGTATAGTAGATATTGTTGGACTTATGCAATAGCTGAGAAGTCCCAAGCATTTGAGAAGTACAAAGTTTTTTGCAACTGGGTAAAAACGCACTTTAACAAACCAATTAAGAACCTGTTTTCTGACCGGGGTGGGGAATTTGTTTCTGAGGATTTTGAGAAATTCCTGGAAGCGCAGGGGACTACTCATGAGTTATCTTGCCCCCGAAGTCCCTGGCAAAATGGGCTTGTTGAAGTTGTGCAGCGTGACCTACAGGCAGGGGTTAAAACTTATCTGCACGATGCTAATCTGCCCAAAGACTTTTGGGCTGAAGCGCTTAATGCTTTTTGTTATGTTAGAAATCGCAGTTATCATTCTGGTTTAGATGTCACCCCCTATGAGAAGCTGTTTAAAAAACGCCCTAATCTGAAATACCTACGCATTTGGGGTTCAGATGTAATAATGCATTATCCCGCTAAGCAGAAATTGGGTGAACGTAGTGTCCAGGGAAAATTAATGGGCTACCAGCAGGGAGCGTACAGAATTTACATACCAGCAACTGGCAAATTTCATATTACCAGAAGCATGATACAAACTGTAAATTGGAATGGAGTTGCTGTCTTCCAAGATACTGATGGTATAGATAATACTGAGGAAGAAGAGGAAGAAGCAGCAGCAGCAGGAAATGGTGCTTCTGAATTAATGGAAAAAGACAAAAAGTCTGTTGAATCTGATTTGTTTGATGATTTAAAGTCACAGGCACCCAAGGGGAGGTTAGATTCTCTTGAGTTTTCTGACCGTGAGCTTAGCTTACAGGCATCTCTTCAATCTGACAATGATTTACAACCTGAAACTAGTGGTTCACTTAGTCCCATTAAGTCTGAGGAGTCTGACTCTCCTTCCGGACTGAGACGTTCAGATAGAAAGAGACAGAAGCCACAACGTTTTGCAGATGAACATTTTAATACTGTGTATGCCAATAAGGCAGTTTTTGAGCCAAAAAGCTACAATGATGTTCAGAAATTACCTAAGCAACAAGCTGCAAATTGGTATAAAGCTATGAACTCTGAGATAGCTTCTTTAAAAGAGCATAACACTTGGTCTCTTGTACCACAAACCCCAGATATGAGACTTATTGACCCAAAATGGGTTTATAGAATTAAAATGAATGACAAAAATGAAGTTGTAAGGTACAAGGCAAGATTAGTTGCTAGGGGTTTTCAACAAATTCCAGGCGTAGATTATGATCTGTGTTATTCACCAAGTGTAAAATACGAAACAGTTAAGCTTATGTTAAAAGATGCATCACAATGTGGAAGAGTCCACTATGCAATGTTTCTCTGCTCTTAAGAGAGTGGTAATGTACCTTAAACACACCAAACATTATAGGTTGCAGATTACAACATGTATTGACAAAGGTTTTGAAATTTTCTGTGATGCATCTCATGCAGTGGAACAAAATAATTGCAGGGGTGTGTCTGGTATGGTGTTTTGTTATAACGGTTGTCCATTTGAATGGAAGTCCCAGACACAAACCATTATTTGTCTCTCCACAACAGAGAGCGAATTATGTGCATGCGTTCAGGCCACTCGTGATGTAGAATGGTATCTGCAAGTATTTGCAGACCTACAGATGCAAGTAACACTACCAGTAAAAGTTTACCTTGATTCCCAGAGCGGACTTGCTATCCTGTGTTCAGAGACCAATACGCAGCGCACTAGAGTCTTACGGTTACGTTTGCAGTTTGTAAAGAAACTAATTGCTGACGAAATGATTGTATTTGAATATGTTCCAGGTGACAATCAAATTGCGGACATTTTTACTAAAGCACTTCCAAAGGTTACACATGAAAGACATGTACAAAATATGCTTTATGTTTTTGTTCCACAATGATGAACCGCAGGGGAAATGTTGAATGGTTTATTTAAATGTAAAGGTTCATCATTGTTGCACCCGATGTGTATGTCTTTAAGGGGCCAGAGCAAGGGCCAGAGTAAGATAACGAGACCCAGCTTTACAGCTGTGAAGCCTAGCAGGTGCTGCTGAGTTGTATTTGATTAAGGTGTGTCAGCATTTGGGTGTAGTATATAAGGAGCAGCACCTAGCTCTCCCATTACCCTGGGGGATGGGTTGGTGGTTGGGTCTGGTTTGGTTGTTAATGTATTTAGTGTAAAAGGAGTTTTTGTTTTTCTTATTAAAACCTAGTTTAAGTTATTTTTGAGTCCTTTATTATTTTTTAATGCATGGTCTCCCCAGCAAGCTCTCTGCGCTACTAAACTGCAAACAGCCAACAAGCTATGCCTGCAATGTGCATTACCAAACAGCAAGCAAAAAGAACAAAAGCTGTTGGGTTAAACTTCCTATTCCCTGGAGCTAGCATGGACGTTGAGGAGGATGGGGTGTGTGTGAAGAGGAGAGGCCCTGGGGGCCAGATGAGAAGACTTTGGGGGCCACAATAAGCTTATTCTTTACTTATTTATACCCTGCCCATATGGCTGGGGCTCCCCAGCCACTCTGGGCAGCTCCCAACAGAATATTAAAAGCACAATAAAACATCAAGCATTAAAAACTTCCCTAAACAGGGCTGCCTTCAGATGTCTTCTAAAAGTCAGATAGTTGTTTATTTCCTTAACATCTGATGGGAGGGTGTTCCACCGGGTGGGCGCCACTACCAAGAAGGCCCTCTGCCTGGTTCCCTGTAACCTCACTTCTCGCAGTGAGGGAACCGCCAGAAGGCCCTTGGAGCTGGACCTCAGTGTCCAGGCTGAATGATGCAGGTGGAGACACTCCTTAAGATATACTGGGCCGAGGCCGTTTAGGGCTTTAAAGGTCAGCACCAACACTTTGAATTGTGCTCGGAAACATACTGGGAACCAATGTAGGTCTTTCAGGACTGGTGGTATGTGGTCTCGGTGGCCACTCCCAGTCACCAGTCTAGCTGTCACATTCTGAATTAATTATAGTTTCCGGGTCACCTTCAAAGGTAGCCCCACGTAGAGCACGTTGCGGTAGTCCAAGCGGGAGACAACTAGAGCATGCAACACTCTGGTAAGACAGTCTGCGGGCAGGTAGGGTCTCAGCCTGCGTACCAGGTGGAGCTGATAGACAGCTGCCCTGGACACAGCGCCTCTTAGTTGAAAAGCCAGTGTGGTGTAGTGGTTAAGAGGGGTAGACTCGTAATCTGGTGAACCAGGTTCGTGTCTCCGCTTCTCCACATGCAGCTGCTGGGTGACCTTGGGCTAGTCACACTTCTTTGAAGTCTCTCAGCCCCACTCACCTCACAGAGTGTTTGTTGTGGAGGAGGAAGGGAAAGGAGAATGTTAGCCACTTTGAGACTCCTTCGGGTAGTGATAAAGCGGGATATCAAATCCAAACTCCTCCTCCTCATCCCTGACTTAAGCAAAGTTCTCCACCCAAATTTAAGCACAGATATATTTTCTATTACCTGACACATCCAAGTGTTCCAGGTTGGGACACAGCGACACCACATCGAAGACCGCCTCGTTGGAAATATTGTAGCAACCCGAAACCTCTAACTGCCTCAGTTCAGGGCAGCATTGAGCAATAGTATAGAGTCCTCTGTCTGTGAGCCGCCTGCAGCCACTAACAATTACCGTCTCCAACATGAGACAGACGTTGGGCGTGTCCTGGCAAAGTCGCCTGGTCAGCACCTTCAGGGCTCTGTCCACGTTGATTGTCTCGCCTGTCAAGCGAATAGTCCTCCAGAGATGTGGGTCCCAAGCAAGATTATACCAGCGGCGACACACACGGGCGCAGCGGCACAGCTGGTTGGTAGGCAGGAAGGAGAATATCTGGATCACCGAATGGTCCGGCAGCCGGTCGATGTTAGCCCGTTCCTTCTGAAGTCGGGAGGCAGACCGGATGAGAGGATGAGTGAGGCGGGTTGGAGGAGGCGAGTGAACCATCGCGATGGTCTCCCCGGTAATTGAAGAGGACGATGTGGAAGATCCACGGCCATTCTGCAAAATGTGCGAATTTGGCGGACATATTAGCGCTGGGCTGGGCGTGCTGAGAGTCCGCATGCTCAGGTCCGAATCTGAAAGAAACCAAAACACATAGCGATGAGAATGACCCATGTTTTGGAGGAGCCCATGTTTTAAAATATCATGAAGTCATCAGAAGGATTTGGATTCTGAGCAGTAGAAGATGCCCCAAAAAACTGATTGATGGTGCTAATCGAAATCAGATATTGACCCGATTTGGCCATGACTTATGTCAGGAACGAACCAGAGCAAGCCTTGGGCTTGTATGCTCTCCTGTGTTCTGTTGGGACCAGGAGTCTGTAAGTTCTTTCTTTCTTTCTTTCTTTCTTTCTTTCTTTCTTTCTTTCTTTCTTTCTCTCTCTTTCTCTGTCTCTCTCTCTCTCTCTCATAGTATCTTATAGTTTTTGTGTCACCTGGAGTCATAAACTGTGGTTACCCCTAACTATGATTAATGTCTTACAAGCCAACAGTTTCCCCCCAATAAAGTTTGAAAAAAGATATACAAAAGTTAATGTCAAAATTTCCAGTATCTTTTTATATCAAAGATAAAAGAAACTAATCTAAATAAAAACAAAACAAAGGAAAACAAAGAGGCAAAGAAAAAAGAAATTCCAATTCTTTGTCGGTCAGCTATATATGTAGAAAATTATTCAAAACATCCACTCCAATATTACACCCAACAATTCCACTTTCTATAAACCAATATTTTCTACCATCCTCAAACCCAAATATCACAAGTCCATTTTCTTTTTCATGTAAAAAGTTGCGAAGGGGTTTCCACCCTTTAGTTAATATTGACAACGATTTTTCTCAAACTAAACACATCAACTTCACCAATTTGTAAGGCAAAACATGGGCTATGAATCTGACTTTTTGAAATTAACCATAGTTGGTATTAACTATAGTTCTCAGTTCAGATGACACAGGATTTCCTTACCTTGATTTCAGCAAGGCATTTGACAAGGTGCCCCATGATATTCTTGTAAAGAAGCTGGTAAAATGCGGTCTTGACTATGCTACCACTCAGTGGATTTGTAACTGGCTGACTGACCGAACCCTAAGGGTGCTCATCAATGGTTCCTCTTCATCCTGGAGAAGAGTGACTAGTGGGGTGCCACAGGGTTCTGTCTTGGGCCCGGTCTTATTCAACATCTTTATCAACGACTTGGATGATGTACTCAAGGGCATCCTGATCAAATTTGCAGATGACACCAAACTGGCAGGGGTGGCTAACACCCCAGAGGACAGGATCTTTTTTTTTTTTTATAATATTTTTATTGAACAATTTTTTTATATAACAGAAACAAAACATACATGAACAAACATTCAACAATAATAAAACATAAAACAAGTACCATTTCATGACCCAATTTCTAAACCTTACTTCCTCGACCTCCTCTTACTTCCCGTTTCTGTATTCCAAATTCTTACAGTTATTCAGCGAAATCTTGCCTTATTTTATTATAAATTTATGCTAATCACCCTTATTCTCTTTGTCATAACCATTACTGATAGTAACCATTTATTTTAATCCAACATCATTCTAACTGTCTCCAATTTTATGATATTTCTTTAAATAGTCCTTGAACTTTTTCCATTCTTCTTCCGCCGCTTCTCTTCCCTGGTCTCGGATTCTGCTCGTCATCTCTGCCAAGCTCATATAGTCCATCACCTTCATCTGCCATTCTTCCATTGTGGGTAGATCCTGTGTCTTCCAGTACTTTGCAATGAGTATTCTGGCTGCTGTTGTAGCATACATAAAGAAGGTTGTGTCTGTCTTTAGCACCCCCTGGCCGACAATACCCAAGAGAAAGGCCTCTGGTTTCTTGGGGAAAGTATATTTAAATACCTTTTTCAGTTCATTATAAATCATTTCCCAGAATGCCTTAATCTTCGGGCATGTCCACCAGAGGTGAAAAAATGTGCCTTCCTTTTCCTTACATTTCCAACATTTATTATCAGGCAAATGGTAGATCTTTGCAAGCTTGACTGGGGTTATGTACCACCTATAAATCATTTTCATTATATTTTCTCTTAAGGCGTTACACGCCGTAAACTTCAACCCGGTGGTCCACAACTTTTCCCAGTCAGCAAACATGATGTTATGACCAATGTCCTGAGCCCATGTAATCATAGTTGATTTAACCGTTTCATCTTGTGTGTTCCATTTCAGCAGCAGATTATACATTTTTGACAAATTCTTAGTACTGGATTCTAACAGTTCAGTCTCTAATTTTGACTTTTCCACCTGGAAGCCTATTTTTCTGTCTAGTTTAAACACTTCATTTCCCAGAGGACAGGATCACACTTCAAAACGACCTTGACAGATTAGAGAACTGGGCCAAAACAAACAAGATGAATTTTAACAGGGAGAAATGTAAAGTATTGCACTTGGGCAAAAAAAATGAGAGGCACAAATACAAGATGGGTGACACCTGGCTTGAGAGCAGTACATGTGAAAAGGATCTAGGAGTCTTGGTTGACCACAAACTTGACATGAGACAACAGTGTCACGCGGCAGCTAAAAATGCCAATGCAGTTCTGGGCTGCATCAATAGGAATATAGCATCTAGATCAAGGGAAGTAATAGTGCCACTGTATTCTGCTCTGGTCAGACCTCACCTGGAGTACTGTGTCCAGTTCTGGGCACCACAGTTCAAGAAGGACACTGACAAGCTGGAACGTGTCCAGAGGAGGGCAACCAAAATGGTCAAAGGCCTGGAAACAATGCCTTATGAGGAACGGCTAAGGGAGCTGGGCATGTTTAGCCTGGAGAAGAGGAGGTTAAGGGGTGATATGATAGCCATGTTCAAATATATAAAAGGATGTCACATAGAGGAGGGAGAAAGGTTGTTTTCTGCTGCTCCAGAGAAGCGGACATGGAGCAATGGTTCCAAACTACAAGAAAGAAGATTCCACCTAAACATTAGGAAGAACTTCCTGACAGTAAGAGCTGTTCAACAGTGGAATTTGCTGCCAAGGAGTGTGGTGGAGTCTCCTTCTTTGGAGGTCTTTAAGCAGAGGCTTGACAACCATATGACAGGAGTGCTCTGATGGTGTTTCCTGCTTGGCAGGGGGTTGGACTCGATGGCCCTTGTGGTCTTTTCCAATTCTATGATTCTATGATTCTAGGAAGCTGCAGTTAAGTAAAAGTGGATGATTCCAAATTCCTCCTCTGGACTGCATGCTCTGTCAAAACTATGATATACTGCAAAGTAGGAACATAGCTGTTAGAGTCACAGGAATGACTAACAGAACATGCATTTTATTAACAGATTTCTATATCGTAAACGAGGGATGTGGGTGGCGCTGTGGCTAGGACTAGGACTTGCCAATCAGAAGGTCGGCGGTTTGAATCCCTGTGACGGGGTGAGCTCCTGTTGCTCGGTCCCAGCTCCTGTCAACCTAGCACATGACCCGGCCACATGACCCGGAAGCTCCCTCGGCCAATAAAGCAAGATGAGCGCCGCAAACCCAGAGTCAGCCATGACTGGACCTAATGGTCAGGGGTCCCTTTACCTTTACCTACACCATAAACACAGATATGTACTACCAACTCTTCATCCTTAGATATAAGGAAATAGGTACAAAAATTCAGCGATAGGGAAGTGTATGGTTTTTCCTAAGCATGTATTTAGAGGGCTTTCCCAGGAAACTACTGTCAGGTACACTACAAGATGTACTGAGAAGGGAAACCCTCCCACATTTCAGTTCATCCTGTCCATTTCCCCCTCCTAGATCCACTGGTACACAGCCCCTGGTCACTTTTCCCAAAGGGAATGTGGCCCTCAGCTCTGAAATGTTGCTTAAATGTAAAAGGGACCCCTGACCATTAGGTCCAGTCGTGGCCGACTCTGGGGTTGCGGCGCTCATCTTGCTTTACTGGCCGAGGGAGCTTCTGGGTCATGTGGCCAGCATGACTAAGCCGCTTCTGGTGAACCAGAGCAGCGCACAGAAACGCCGTTTACCTTCCCGCCGGAACGGTACCTATTTATCTACTTGCACTTTGACGTGCTTTCGAACTGCTAGGTTGGCAGGAGCAGGGACCGAGCAATGGGAGCTCATCCCGTCGCGGGGATCCGAACTGCCGACCTTCTGATCGGCAAGCCCTAGGCTCTGTGGTTTAACCTACAGCGCCACCCGCGCCCCTCGTTGCTTACTCGTCAAAGCCATTCAACAGGGGATTTTTTTTATAACCAAAGGAAGAGGCTTGCTTCCAGATAGCCTTACTGGCATTGATTCTTGACACAGTTGTAAGCAGGGTGGATTTGATTTAAATAAAATCAATTTAAATCACGATT
This sequence comes from Podarcis raffonei, assembly GCF_027172205.1. NCBI lineage: Eukaryota > Metazoa > Chordata > Lepidosauria > Squamata > Lacertidae > Podarcis > Podarcis raffonei. Next base: position 77,061,836 of record NC_070608.1, read on the forward strand.
TAAATCACGATTTAAATCACTAGTCAGTAAGACTTTATTTATTTTATTTTATTTTTGCAGAAGACTCATTCTTGCTTAATATTTACATCCAGAGGAAGGTTTTATTTTTGGAAGAATAATTTTTCAGAGTAGTTTTTACAGTTATATCAAAAATTATTGATTTGGTTATAACTATTAGAAATACATAGACACATAATTATGAAATTATTGTGTGATTTAATATGTTAAAATTATAAGAAATTATTGTGAGGTTGAATAAAGAGGCCAAATAAAAGGTCATGCTCAATCTCTACCCACAAATCCCCCAGCCCCCGCCAGCATCTGGCATTGCTTTAAGCGAGCAGAGAAATTAAAAGTTGACAATTGGGCGAGGCTTCCTCCGAAACCTCTTAATCAGCTCTTGGCAGAGACGCTCAGTCATGTCAGACACTTGCAGATTTGAGGAAAGGTTGACCTTTTACCTTGTCATGACTAAGACTCCTTTTCCTATCCCAGATCAGATAACAAGGTGGCTTCTCGTGTCAGCACTGTACAATGTTTCTTGTGTTAGCACAGGGATCAACATAAGGCTCTCAAATGCACAACTACACCCTTTGGGCACCATAACTATAAAACAATGCAGTTTTCAAGTTATAATACTGTCACCTGCTCCAAGATGTCTACATGTTTGCTGGTACAATGCAGAGCAGGCGCGGCAACTCCTAGGAGAGTTCCTCACCATAAGAACATAAGAATATGCTTGTAGGATCAGGCCAGCAGTCCACTGTTCTAGCATCCTGTTCTCACAGTGGCACAACAGCAGTCTCCCCTCTTGGGGTTTCCAGCTACTCAATATTATCTTTCCACAAGGGCCAACACTGATGCCGAAATCCAGCATCGCCTGAGCTCTGCAAGTGCAGTTTTCTCCCCACTGAAGTGCAGAGTGTTTGACGACCAGGACATTCACAGGGAAACCAAAATGCTTGTTTACAAAGCTATTGTACTACCAACATTACTGTATGCTTGTGAAACATGGCCCACTTATAAACGCCATCTCCAACTCCTTGAAAGATTCCATCAATGGTGTCTCCAAAAATTTTTACACATCACTTGGGAAGATAGGAGAACTAATGCCAGTGTACTGGAAGAAGCAAAGATCACCAGTGTCAAAGCGATGATTCTTCAACATCAACTTCGTTGGACAGGCCATGTTGTGCGGATGCCTGATTATCGTCTTCCAAAGCAACTGCTCTATTCTGAACTTCAAAATGGAAAGCTTAATGATGGTGGTTAACAAAGAGGTTTAAAGACTCTCTCAAGGCAAATCTAAAAAAATGTAGTATAAACACCGACAACTGGGAAACACTGGCCTGAGAGCGCTCCAATTGGAGAACAGCCTTTACCAAATGTGTCATGGACTTTGAAGATGCTCAAACTCAGGACGAAAAGGAGAAACGTGCTAAGAGGAAGCCACATTCAGCAAACCCTCACCATGAGCAACTCCCGCCCAGAAACCTATGTCCCCACTGTGGAAGGACATGTGGATCCAGAATTGGCATCCACGGTCACTTATGGCTCACTGTTAAAACTGTGTTTATGGAAGAGAACCTTACTCGGCTACAACTAATTGCCAAAGAAGAAGATTCGGGAGCATCCTGACTCTGACCATAGTGTGAAGTGAACCAATAAAGCACCAGTCCTTCTTCAGACCTTTTTAAATATTTCCCAAGCATTCATGCCCTATCACTGTCTCTGCTAGTTTACAGTCATACAAAGAACAACAGCTTTAATGACAGCGTGGTATTGGTAAAGTATAGCAGGAGGGCAATTTAAAATTGCCCTGTGTGCTTTAAACATTATTTTCCACCAAACAAGATAACTGGCTTGTTTTATCAAGGCACTTAATTGCAACACTTGTTTAAAATCCTGGGATGTGTGTATTTATATTATGGGGAACTCAACATTGAAAAGGCAGGCCATTACTTTCCCCTGTGTGATTATCGGAGCTATTTCGCACGATGATTATAATTATAGTTTCCCTCCAATTCTCAGGATTGTTTGTTGACCCTGAAATAAGGAGGAGGAGTGGTTGTTTGATGAAGAATGTGCAGCTATGCAGCGGTGTAAGCCCTTGTTCTCTGTACCAGATGTGAAGATTTAGTGCCATAATGAGAAGAGATTGTGTATAAACATGCACTGCGGAGTCAAATATTGAGGTCAGAAGTGCAGCACGTGTGCATATTGTATATTATTTTAATTTTTAGCCCAGCTTTCTGCACCCACCTGCCCATGGTGACTTGCGACAGCTACAAAATACCTTTAATAATATTATCAAAAACAAGTACCCCCAAAAGCAAGAGCAGGAAAAAAGAGCAGTTGATGCAAAACCACTATCACTCTTCGCCTCCCAAAGATGAGCAACTGAGATGCAGTGACAAAATTCTGTCTCAATACTTTTCATTCATTCAGCTCAATGGGGAGAGGAGAGCTGAGCCTTGTAACATGTGGTCTCATTCAAATGCATTTACTTACTAAGGATCTCCTGAGGCTCTGGGTTGGTACAGTATCAGTGAACAATTGCATCAAAAGGGTTGTCAGGATTTACTCCTTGCCTGTACTTCCAGATTCTTAATGGGCACCTGTGAGATCGTACGGCACGTATGGTGGTGGAGACAGGTTGGTTCATATTGACACCAATGTGCGGCTGATGGTTGGGTACTATTTGCTCACTTAAAAAGCAGTCCTTATAGTTAAAGCTATGGTTTCCCCAGTAGTGATGTATGGAAGTGAAAGCTGGACCATAAAGAAGGCTGACCGCCGAAGAATTGATGCTTTTGAATTATGGTGCTGGAGGAGAATCTTGAGAGTCCCATGGACTGCAAGAAGATCAAACCTCTCCATTCTTAAGGAAATCAGCCCACAGTGCTCACTGGAAGGAAAGATCGTGAAGCTGAGGCTCCATTACTTTGGCCACCTCATGAGAAGAGAAGACTCCCTGGAAAAGACCCTGATGTTGGGAAAGATGGAGGGTACAAGGAGAAGGGGACGACAGAGGACGAGATGGTTGGACAGTGTTCTCGAAGCTACCAGTGTGAGTCTGACCAAACTGCGGGAGGCAGTGGAAGACAGGAGTGCCTGGCATGCTCTGGTCCATGGGGTCATGAAGAGTCGGACACGACTAAACGACTAAACAACAACAACAACAAAGCAGTGTTTTGTTTTCCAGTCTCTTTAAACTGGAGGAGGACCTGGGAAACCTGACTGGGTTGCCTGTGGGCTGAACCCAGCCATGAGCTGAATGAAAATAAATGCTGTGAAAGAGAAACAGAGAAGCAGAAGTGATAAATAATAGACTTGGAGATGGAATCATAGAATTGTAGAGCTGGAAGGAACCACAAGGGTCCCTGCAATGCAGGAATTGTTCACCCAACACAGGGCTCAAACTCACAACCCTGAGATTAAGAGTCTCGTTCTCTCCCAACTGAGCTACCTCAGGCTTGCATGAAAGGCCGAGAAGAGTGTTTTCTTTCACATATCTTGCTTGGGTGTCTGGCACCTTGCTGAGGACGGCTGCACTGAGGAAGAATGGTGGGGGCCACCCCCTCCCCCTGATCCTGACTCTTCCCAGGAAGAGGAGGACAGCATAGATTTGGAACAGTGGTTTGCAGAGGGGCACAGTTCAGAAGGCAGAAGCTGGGAAATACTGGATAGGGAACTACTAGCAGAAGAAACACTGGAAGAGAGAGAGTTGACACATTCACAGTCTCTGGACAGCATTCACCCCCCCCCCCTTCTCCAAAGACACATAGAGCTCAGAAAGTGTTAGAACAGAAAGCACAGAGGGTACAAATTCAGATTACAAAATGTAGGAGTGATGTAGATTAATAGGGACGGAGGGGGGGAGTGACCCTTAATTGGGAGCACCGCCATTTCTAGAAGATGTGTTCTTTGCTCTCTCGCTGTGATTATTAAAGATTCTAACTGGTAAGGTGTTCCTTTTGTTTGATCTCTTATCCACTGACATGGGGGAAGAAGCCTGCCATTGGGCCACTCACTTCCATTGCAGCAATGGATGAACTGAAGAGTAGAGGCAATGTTTTTCCTGACCCATAACTCTTTGACCAAGTAGCTGTGGTGGCAAGTTGAGTGACTGGATCCCTGGATCACCTTTCCCCCTCACACAATCGAGAGTAGCAGAACCAAGATTCCTCCACCCTCTGGCTGTGTTGAACATCCCAGTGCCTGGGGACACGAACTCTGAAAGTTCAACCACGTGACCGTAAGACACAAGAACTGCACTGCACTTAATATCTATGACACAGTGGAATGACAGGTCAGACCAGAGCACAAAACGTGAGGAAGGTTTGGAGTTCTTTTGTGAAAATCTGGATTTAATTTCTTCCTCCGCCAGTTCTGTCCCTTGCCACTTGGCAAGAATGATTTTTGCTTCCCGTATTTTGAATAGAACTAAAAATACCACAGTTGCCTTTGTTTAACAAACAAAAAGCAGCAATCTGCATATGCGAAGTCTGCCAAGACATTTTTGGTTTTGCATCAGCATCTTTAACAGTGCCAGCGCAGCAACTCTGCAAAGGGTTTGTCATTGCCGCAAAGTCACTTGGATACAGACATATCAAGGGGAACAGTTATGTTTATACATACAGTGTGTGTGACTTAAAATAAATACACATGGTGAAAGCGAATCTTGCGAAAAGACCAGACTAAGTTTTTTTCCCTTAATTGCTGTAATTATTGCAGGAATTACATAAGCAAAACAAAATGCTAATTAAGGTTTATCTAAGTAAGGTTTATCTTTTGCCAGACAGCTAAGCATTGTCCTGCTAAGAATTCATGATCCCTGAGTATGGTTCCTTACCAGTAACACACTAGTAAGACCAGCAATATAACCTTGCAGTGTGCAGCTGTTTTTGTACAGGGATCTGCCTGGCCGGCCCCAAATATGGTAATATTGCAATACCAAAGTTGTGAAACCTCCTGATCAATTTGGTTGCCGTCTTCCGCACTTTTCCCAGCTCTGCAATATCCATTTTGAGATGCAGCAACCAAAGCTGTACACGGTATTCCAAGTGCAATCGCAACATAGAAATATGAAAGTAAAATGCCTGTTATATTTCTGGTTCACTCATTAGGAATACTAATTCTGCTCCTCGGTGAACAAGGGACAATATTTGACTTGGATCATGATGTGACCTCTTGCTGTTGGTTCTTTAGTACGGTGTTTTCCAAACTTGGGTCTTCAGCTGTTTTGGGACTACAATTCCCATCATCCCTGGCCACTGGTCTTGCTAGCTAGGGATGATGGGAGTTGTAGTCCAAAAACAGCTGGAGACCCAAGTTTGGGAAACACTGCTTTAACATATCAACTGTACAGACACACAAGGAAAATGGTATAAATGAACCCAGATGTAATTCAGTTTACATTTACGTATGGCTATTTACTGGGGGGGGGGGGTTGCTTTACTCCTAGGCTGGTACACATTACCATTTTACTCTGGCTCCAGTAGACTTCCACCATTGGCATTTGAAGCCATATGCACATGATGTTAGCCACAAACCAAATCTACCCTGTAGTATCTTAATCCAGTTTGATGTGTTTTCCCTCAAGCCAGCTTTCATTCAGTTTGCAAATGCAAGCCATGTTCACTTAACATTTAAGCAGAGGTGTGTACATTTGAGATAGCCATTGCAGATGTCCAGATGACAGCTTCAGCTCATCATTATCATCATCTATGTATGGAAGTGAGAGCTGGACCATAAAGAAGGCAGAAGGCTGATCACCAAAGAATTGATGCTTTTGAATTATGGTGCTGGAGGAGACTCTTGAGAGTCCCATGGACTGCAAGAAGATCAAACCTATCAATTCTGAAGGAAATCAGCCCTGAGTGCTCACTGGAAGGACAGATCCTGAAGCTGAGACTCCAATACTTTGGCCACCTCATGAGAAGAGAAGACTCCCTGGAAAAGACCCTGATGTTGGGAAAGATTGAGGACAAAAGGAGAAGGGAACGACAGAGGATGAGATAGTTGGGCAGTGTTCTCGAAGCTACCAACATGAATTTGACCAAACTGCGGGAGGCAGTGAAAGACAGGAGTGCTTGGTGTGCTCTGGTCCATGGGGTCACGAAGAGTTGGACATGACTAAATGACTAAACAAGAACAAAATTATTTATACCCCATCCATCTGGCTGGGTTTCCCCAGCCACTCTGAGCAGCTCCCAACAAAATATTAAAAACACGATAAAACATCAAACATTAAAAACTTCCCTAAGCAGGGCTGCCTTCAGATGTCTTCTAAAAGTCACATAGTTGTTTATTTTCTTAACATCTGATGGGAAGGCGTTCCACAGAGCGGGCACCACTACCGAGAAGGCCCTCTGCCTGGTTCCCTGTAACCTCACTCCTCGCAGTGAGGGAAGCGCCAAAAGGCCCTCGGAGCTGGACCTCAGTGTCCAGGCTGGACGATGGGGGCGGAGACGCTCCTTCAGGTATACTGGGACGAGGCCATACAGGGCTTTAAAGGTCAGCACCAACACTTTGAACTGTGTTTGGAAATGTACTGGGAGACAATGAAGGTCTTTCAAGACTGGTGTTATATGGTCTCAGCAGCCACTCCCAGTCACCAGTCTAGCTGCTCAGGAGTGTGGGGAGGTGGCGGCGGTGCTTGGGGGCACAGGGAAGCCGAACAGGCAACGCGCATTGGGTGTCGCCATTCCTGCTTTCTGCTTGGTGTGCGCAGCAGCATGCAAATGCAACTTGAAGCACAATGTGTGTGGGGAAACCTTGCTGTGTTTTAAGCCCCTAATGCGTACATACCCTTAGCTACACTAGCAACCACGCCAACTTCCCCTTGAAGTTTCTGGAGCTGTTCCCTTTGTGCTATTATAAATACATAAGAGCGAAATCACAGAGAATGTAAACTTGGCGGGGCATCCAAATGACAACAAAACAACCAAGACTCTCATGGAGTCAGGCTCTTTTATGGGATGCAAGTCCATCCCTCAGTTGTCCACCCTTTTCTCATAAGCGTATCTAAACCTAAATAACGAGGACCCTACATTTACGAGAGCAATTAGTCTTTGTTTAGAAAGGCCTATTTGTCTGTCTCCTATATTTTTTAGTGTTTCCCAACCCCTTTTCTTTGCCTAAAGCAAACAATTCACTGTTTGGATTTTTAATTGAGAGCTGGCCACAACCCATGTTTGTTTCATGTAAGGAAATCTCTTTTCACATACAAAACGATGTGGAGATATCAAATTTTCATGAGACCTGGAATGCCAGCTTTATGAGGAGAGACTATAAGAGAACATATGTTTCTGACTCAGGCCTTTGCAAGGGTTTTCGTTTGCAGCTTCACTGAAAGAAGGGGATAAGGATGTTTGGTTTAGCAACTTGGCCTGGGAGATAAGCACTCTGACCCAGAAAGCGCACTGACACACAAATACAGCTCCTGCGTAAACAGGTCGCCCTCAGGACTTCACCAAACTGGTGAGCTTTGACTGTCATGCAGATAGTTCCATGTTCCACTGTGAAACGCTTTTGCTTTTTATTTTTTAACCAAAGAGAGAGACACAAATATTAAAAGGGATTCTCTGCTTCTTATCCAAGTCCTGGGACATTATGCAGAGAGATGTGGGGAAGCCACAAACATCTGGTGCATGAAGTCTTAAGAGAGCTGAGTTGGGGTGGAAGGAGGATGAGCAGGGCACAGTTGCATAAACATAGGAACCCCAAAACTGCCCTGACCAGAAGTGTTAGCTTGGACCCATGACCATGAGTGCCCAGGGCCATGGGTGCCATGAGGTGTGCCTGGCCCTGGCGCCGGAATTTGTGGGTGCCCAGCCGCTTCATAGGAAATTTTGTGGGTGCTTGGGGATCCAGGGCCCCAGGGCCCCAGGGAACTGGCACCTATGGCCCTGACAAAAAAGAAAACAGCAGAGTCAGCTAAGGAGTTCAGGAATAATAATAATAATAATAATAATAATAATAATAATAATAATAATACTGTAATAATAATAATAATAATAATAATAATAATAATAATAATAGTAATAATACTGTAGTAATAGTAGTAGTAGTAGTAGTAGTAGTAATAATAATAATAATAATAATAATACTGTAATAATAATAGTAATAGTAATAATACTGTAGTAATAATAATAATAATAATAATAATAATAATAATAATAATAATAAATTAAATTATATCCCGCCCATCTTGATGGGTTTCCCCAGACACTCTGGGCAACTTACAACATATATAAAAACACAACAAAACATTAAACATTCAAAAACAAAATATCCTATAAACAGCAAACGAACCAATAAATCAATAGAAACCAATAACAAAAATAATGAAAATAACAACAGTTTAGTTATACCCAAATTAATATAACCACCAACCCCAACTAAATATTTAATCAACACCAACCCGACAAAAACGAAACAGAGGAACCAAAATTAGAACAGTTTGAAACATTTTAAAACATTTTAGCCAGTTGTCCCAACACAAGAGTTGTTCCAGCAATGTCCCTCTGGCTTCCCAGGAGCCTCTTTTAGCTGTTCAAGGTGAGTCTGGGCTTCGCCACCTATGCCAGGGGGAAATAGGCCTTGCAGCAGGGAGCAGTCTTCTTTCCAGCAAGGAAATTAGTTGTGTGTCCTTGTTTCTCAATTTGACCCTTTTACATGTTTTTGTATGTTTTGTGGTATTTTATGTATTGTGACTTGCCATTATTTTTATTGATTATAGTTTAGAAATCATTTATTCTAACTGTTTAATTATTATTCAATGATCTTTAACTTTATGGTTTATTATTATATTCAAAGGGATTGTTGAATATTGCTGTATCTGATATAAGTTATTTTCAAGTTATGTTTTTCTTGTGACTTTTTTGTATTGGATCAGGCTGTTATCAGGTATGTGATCTACGCTATTTTGTCTATTTCTTCAGCTTTCAAGCCACCTTGTGCATAGTAATATAGAAAGGCGGTATACAAATTAAAAGTGAAATCAAACAAAAATGAAAATTGAAGAAAGATGCTGACAAGTTGGAACGTGTGCAGAGGAGGGCAGCTAAGATGATCAAGGGTCTGGAAACCAAGCCTTATGAGGAATGGTTGAAGGAGCTGGACATGGTTAGCCTGGAAAAGAGGAGACTGAGAGGAGATATGATAGCCATCTTCAAATATCTCAAGGGCTGTCACATGGAAACAAGCAAACTTCTGTTCTCCTGCTCTGGAGGGTAGGACTCGAAACAATGGCTTCAAGTTGCAAGAAAGGAAATTCCGACTAAACATTCGAAAAAACTTTCTGACAGTAAAAGCTGTTCAGCAGTGGAACAGACAACCATGAGAGGTTGTGGACGCTCCTTCCTTGGAGACTTTTAAGCAGAGGTTGGATGGCCATCTGTCATGGATGCTTTAGTTGAGATTCCTGTTATTAAATATACCAAGAAAAAAGCACACCAAGAACTCAGGCCAATGTACGTTTCAATAGTGGGAGTGGTCCCTACTCGCAAATCAATAGTCAATAGTAACAAAAACTAATCCGTTCAAAAGTATGTATTCTGACAAGGATTACAAACTCACATAGAGATTACAAACTCTAACAGAGATTACAAACTCAAACTCATAATAATATGTATAACACAATAATTCGTTACAGAATTAGAGATAAGAGTTTATGAGCAGAGATGAGTTCATGTTAGTCCATAGTCAGATTCATCATGGAGGTTTTAGTTTCAAACATCGAGTGGAAGTCAGAAGTCAATTATGGATTACAAACCAGGACAGGGCCCTGTTTCGATGTATTCCCCTTCATCAGCTAATTTTTAAAGGGTTGTGTAAGTTTGAAGACTTTCGGATAAATACATCCTGTTATTTTCTATGTTTCTCAAGGATAACAACTACGTGTGGGTAGATCAACGTGTATCTTGAGCTTTTCTGTGTGTACTGTTGCTCTCTGCAGGGTCTTTATCTCACGATACTGGCTAATAACAACTGTTGAAAGCAGCACTGTTTGAAACAGAGCTACATAAGCGACCTAACTTGCAATTTTCTTACGAGCACAATTGTTTCTTGGGTACACAGCTTTCGTCTTATGGCACAGTCCTTCGAGGAATAGCGAAGCTGCCCACACACTATTTTATGCCAGGAAAGGAGCAGTCCATTTATGTGCTGCAAGCTCTGAGGTAGACTATTCAGTGAATTGTTCGCATTGACCTTTACGGATGACCTTTCTGACCAGCGCAGAAAGGTCAGGCCTATTCTTGACAACGAGACTTTAACAGCATTGCCGAGGAAAGCAACTGAGAAAACACAAGCATGTTTTGAATGCTTCCCCATGTGGCTTGTTTAGGAGGGAGAAGAAGCCCACCGCTGATTCCTGGGATTTTATTTTATTTCTAAGTGTTTTAAGTTCTGTGGTACTCTGCCGAGTTTGTGGAAATGTGCATTCTATTTCATTTTATCGCTCGTACTCTTTGAAGCCACTGGGATCTGCTTATCATTTGGGTAAAGCGAAGAGCAACTGTCCACATAAAGTCACAAAGTTGCAGGCTATACCATGCTTGTACTATTCAAAAAGTATATACAGAAGCATTAACTGGGATATTGTCTCCATAAAGAGGCTTTACAACCAGTCCATCATTTTTATAGGTTGCAATCCACTGTTGAACACTGTCAAGCTAAGTATAGTGGAAGTGAAGAGAGAATTTATAAACAATACGTAGATGCCATATATCTCGTTTTGAGTGTGGATCTGAATCTTCTTCGTTGGCGATCACCTGAAGCCGAGTAAGATGATTGTCTTCCATAAACATGGTCTTAACAGTGAGTTCATAAGTGACTGTGGAGGCCAATTCTGGATCCACATGTCCTTCCACAGTGGGAACATTTGTTTCTGGACGGGAGTTGATCACAGTGAAGGTTTGCCAAATGTGCCTTCCTCTTAGCACGTTTCTCCGTTTTGTCCTGACTTTGAGCGTCTTCAAAGCCCATGACACATTTGGTAAAGGCTGTTCTCCAACTGGAGCGCTCGCAGGCCAGTGTTTCCCAGTTGTCGGTGTTTATACTACATTTTTTTTTTAGATTTGCCTTGAGAGAGTCTTTAAACCTCTTTTGTTGACCACCAGCATTACGCTTTCCATTTTTAAGTTCGGAATAGAGTAGGTGCTTTGGGAGATGATAATCAGGCATCTGCACAACATGACCAGTACAACAATCACAACAGAATAAACAAACTTATTCCGCTTCTCTCCTCCAAATATATAGATATGAGAGAGAGAGAGAGAGAGAGAGAGAGAGAGAGAGAGGTGTAAAAGGGCTTTTTGACTCAAGACTCTGGTCTTGAATGTCCATGTTCGTAATGATTTTACTTGAATCATATTGTTCTGAAATGTCAATCCAAATTAAGTCAACCCCATTTTAACCCTCACTATACACAACTTAATTCTGTGGCTAGTTGCTGTGGGCTGCAATTTAGTATACCAATATCATATATGATATCCAGACAACATGCTGGAGTTTATACACCTCGTTTTAATTAAAAAGTGAATAAATGGTGGAATTACACAATGGATATGGCATTGTCTTGCTTTCTAAATGCTCTGTCTCACTGTGGAATTTTATAATATGCAAAGCACTCAGAGAAAGGTAAGTAGGCTTAGGCTGCAATTTTGAAAGCACTTACTAGGGAGTAAGCCTCATTGATGATGGAGGGCACAAGGAGAAGGGGACGCCAGAGGACGTGATGGTTGGATGGTGTTCTCGAAGCTACAAACATGAGTCTGACCAAACTGCGGGAGGCAGTGGAAGACAGGAGTGCCTGGCGTGCTCTGGTCCATGGGGTCACAAAGAGTTGGACACGACTAAATGTCTAGAATCATAGAATTATAGAATCATAGAGTTGGAAGAGACCACAAGGGCCATCGAGTCCAACCCCCTGCCAAGCAGGAAACACCATCAGAGCACTCCTGACATATGGTTGTCAAGCCTCTGCTTAAAGACCTCCAAAGAAGGAGACTCCACCACACTCCTTGGCAGCAAATTCCACTGTCGAACAGCTCTTACTGTCAGGAAGTTCTTCCTAATGTTTAGGTGGAATCTTCTTTCTTGTAGTTTGGATCCATTGCTCCGTGTCCGCTTCTCTGGAGCAGCAGAAAACAACCTTTCTCACTCCTCTATGTGACATCCTTTTATATATTTGAACATGGCTATCATATCACCCCTTAACCTCCTCTTCTCCAGGCTAAACATGCCCAGCTCCCTTAGCCGTTCCTCATAAGGCATCGTTTCCAGGCCTTTGACCATTTTGGTTGCCCTCCTCTGGACACGTTCCAGTTTGTCAGTGTCCTTCTTGAACTGTGGCACCCAGTTGTCTAAACAACAATAAGCCTCATTGAACTCAGTGAGACATATTTCCAGGGAAACATGCATTGGATTGCACCCACAAACTTGCAAACTATCTGGCTTCAGAAAAAGAAATATGTTGTATTATGGACAAGGAGCAGAAGAATAACTCAAAGGAACATCAAGAATATAGGGAGCAGGGGACGATGGCGATATGTGAGCGAAAAACCTAAGATGTGAAATACAATAATAGCCTTTAAAGTGTAATCCACGCTAATAGTCACACATCTGAGTATAGATGCACATTGTGTTTAAGTAGGTGGTCTCCCATTTAGTCAGAACCTGAACAAATAAAGGTTTTGTGTCTCCAGAGAGAAATCTTAAAACCTGGTCCAACACCTTAGAAGAAGCCAATGTAAAGAATTTTTGATCTGATCACAGCAGCAAAAGCACACTTTTGTTTTTCAAGCAGCTTTGCAGCAGCCTAAAGGAAACCTGGAGACTATGAAGCCATTACTTGTTGCAAACACAGTATTCCATGTGCAGCACAGGTCACAGGTATGCAATCCACAAAATATGACACCTGCTGACAAAACATGCATACAATACAGTCACAGCTTACACTGGGGACGCGGGTGGCGCTGTGGTCTAAATTACTGAGCCTCTTGGGCTTGCCAATCAGAAGGTCGGCAGTTTGAATCCCCACGAAGGGGTGAGTTCATGTTGCTCTGTTCCAGCTCCTGCCAACCTAGCAGTTTGAAAGTACACCAGTATAAGTAGATAAATAGATATCGCTGTGGTGGGAAGGTAAATGGCATTTCCATGTGCTCTAGTTTCCATCACGGTGTTCTGTTACACCAGAAGCGGTTTCATCATGCTGGCCACATGATCTGGAAAGCTCTCTGTGGACAAACGCCGGCTCCCTCGGCCTGAAAGTGAGATGAGCGCCGCAACCCCACAGTCGCCTTTGACTGGACTTAACCGTCCAGGGTTAATTTTGAAATTTTAGATTGATTGTAAAACTAATGAAATGTGGAAACTTGAAAAGATATATATATATGGAAAAACTACAGATTAAGGCTGCATCACTCCCTACATTTTTTTCAAGTGTGTGTGCATCTAATATTTCTTTAAACATACAGTGTACCTCAGGTTACAGGCGCTTCAGGTTATGTGTTTTTGGGTTGCGTACCTCACCGAACTCGGAAGTACCAGAATGGGTTACTTCCGGCGCTTGCGCAGAAGCGCTAAATCGCGCTTTGTGCATGCGCAGAAGTGCCGAATTGCGAACTGCGCATGCGCAGACGCGGCGCTGCGGGTTGTGAACACTGTGGGTTGCGAACGTGCCTCCTGCATGGATCACGTTCGCAACCTGAGGTTCCACTGTACACCTAAAACTGAAGCATCACTCAAAAAGAAGTCTGGGTTTGACTTTTGAGATAGCAGATTCCATTCCTCAAGCTTTGTCTCCAAGTCTTGTTTTTTGAGAACTTACTAAAGGAGCAAATAAAAGTTCAGTTATGAATTTCAATAACAAGGGCGATTTATACCTCAGAAACATGTGAAAAACTGGAGCTTTTCCCTTCACCAGAACTTTGAAGCAGAGCAATCACTCAAAAATCTAAGCTGAGCAATTGAACCCAATCTCCTCAGGATAAGGGAACAGGATAGCAAATAGAGAAGAGGCAACAATTGCTAACCATTTTTGGTTATTTGTTCATTTCACTCCAGTAACATTTCTGGGCACAGAGAAAAGCATCTGGTATGGGCCCCAAGGATTTTTCTGTGATTACCATGACAATAAATACTTTCCTCATCAGATGGAAAGTGTATGTGTGTGGGGAAAAATATGTTTCATTGTTTCCCTGCCATCCTAACCCTGGGGAGACTTGCGCTGACAATTAAAAATGGTTGGCTTTGGTAGCACAACGAAGGTGGTGGCTGACTGTGAGAGCATCTGTGTTTGGAAGAGGGGAGGAAACCACAACTTTATTGACCTATCATAATCTTCATCTTCATTATTACCATATTCCTTGATAGAATGTAGTAAAGAGTACAATTTCAACCACTTTCAGTACATTTTATGCCAGTCTTAAATGAATCCCATTGTGAAGTCATAACGGCAACTGCATCACAGTGACCCCTCCTCCACCCTGTGCACATATTCAAGGCTATCTACTTCCCAATAAAGATCTAATTTAAGAAGATGCAAAGAATGTTACTGAAGAAGTATTCACATCTTAAAACCACAGCTACACCAGAAAACAACAACAACAAACATGCCTTCACTGCTACGTTGTTCTTTTCTCTCTCTGGTGGAATTTACACACATATAAAAACCATTTTGAAAATGCGTGGTTTTTTTAAAAAAAGACCAACAAGTGTTTTTAAAAACACATTGAATTTTCCATAAGGCTCACCATTGCCATCTAGTGTCACATTGTAGATTGCACTTAAAACACTCTTAAAACGTTTTATTTGCTTCACGATCTGTCCTTCCAGTCAGCACTCAGGGCTGATTTCCTTCAGAATGGAGAGGTTTGATCTTCTTGCAGTCCATGGGACTCTCAAGAGTCTCCTCCAGCACCATATTTCAAAAGAATCGATTCATCGGCGATCAGCCTTCTTTATGGTCTAGCTCTCACTTCCATACATCACTACTGGGAAAACCATAGCTTTAACTATACAGACCTTTGTCAGCAAGGTGATGTCTCTGCTTTTTAAGATGCTGTCTAGGTTGGTCATTGCTTTTCTCCCAAGAAGCAGGCGTCTTTTAATTTTGTGACTGCTGTCACCATCTGCAGTGATCATGGAGCTACTACTACTAATAAATTATTTATACCCCGCCTATCTGACTGGGTTTCCCCAGCCAGTCTGGGCAGCTTCCAACAAAATATTAAAAACAGAACAAAACATCAAACATTAAAAGCTTCCCTAAACAGGGTTGCCTTCAGATGTCTTCTAAAAGTCGGACAGTTGTTTATTTCCTTGACGTCTGATGGGAGGGTGTTTCACAGGGCGGACGCCACTACCGAGAAAGCCCTCTGCCTGGTTCCCTGTAACCTTACTTCTCGCAGTGAGGGAACCAGAAGAAGGCCCTCGGAGCTGGACCTCAGTGTCCAGGCTGGACGATGGGGGCGGAGACGCTCCTTCAGGGCAGCTCTGAAATGGGTGCAAGTTACAATTATGAACCATAAAAGTTATGGCCTTGAAGGAAGAGGGACAGGCCCCAAACAGAAGCTGAATTAACAAGAGGAATGCTCCATATGTTCTCTTCCCTAAACACTTTAAAGACGTCCTAGCAAATAGAAGGAGAAGAAATGGAGGCAGTGAGAGATTTTACTTTCTTGGGCTCCATGATCACTGCAGGTGGTGACAGCAGCCACGAAATTAAAAGACGTCTGCTCCTTGGGAGAAAAGCAATGACAACCCTAGACAGCATCTTAAAAAGCAGAGACATCACCTTGCCAACAAAGGTCCGTATAGTTAAAGCTATGGTTTTCCCAGTAGTGATGTATGGAAGTGACAGCTGGACCATAAAGAAGGCTGATCACCGAAGAATTGATGCTTTTGAATTATGGTGCTGGAGGAGACTCTTGAGAGTCCCATGGACTGCAAGAAGATCAAACCTATCAATTCTTAAGGAAACCAGCCCTGAGTGCTCACTGGAAGGACAGATCCTGAAGCTGAGACTCCAATACTTTGGCCACCTCATGAGAAGAGAAGACTCCCTGGAAAAGACCCTGATGTTGGGAAAGATGGAGGGCACAAGGAGAAGGGGACGACAGAGGACGAGATGGTTGGACAGTGTTCTCGAAGCTACAAACATGAGTTTGACCAAACTGCGGGAGGCAGTGGAAGACAGGAGTGCCTGGCATGCTCTGGTCCATGGGGTCACGAAGAGTCGGATACGACGAAACGACTAAACAACAATGTATTGTGACTTGCCATTATTTTTATTGATTATAGTTTAGTAATTATTTATTGTAGTTGTTTAATTATTATTCAATGATCTTTAATCTCGACTAAACGACTAAACAACAAAAACAACAATACATGAGTATCCACAGATTTCTTAGCCAAATAAAAGAAAAACTTACGTCCACATTGCAAGTATTTTCTCATTTGGTTTGGAATTCTTAACCGAAAAGCAACACAGTTGATAGAGCTCATTTGCTAAGGCAAAGAGTGAAGGAGCTGGGAAACTTAGGGAGGTAATGAATGAAAATAAATGGAATAAGATTTGTTTCAGTCGTTTCTTGCTCAGAAGAGATGGCTGCATGAAGTGATGTTGCTTTAGAATAAGCAGCAAGCTTGGTGTTAACTAACGGAACAAAGTAGGTTTCTCATTTATATTGTACTTCTCATTAAAGAGAGATTAAAGTGAAGGTCTCCTGCCTCGCTAAGAAGTGGCACATAACACAAAACAGTTAATGGGCCTCTTATTTCTGAATCTGCGAGGCAGCAACTATCTGAGGACTCTGTTTTCTTTACTCCCCCCAATCGCCTCATGTAATTATGCTAAGAACCTCACTGGATTTAAGATGATAAAGGAGCTTAGTATATTTATATAATATATTAACAAGGAATTATGTTTCCATGGAAGAAGAAGAAGTATTCTTTATCAAAGCACTATGTTCATGGCACAAATAACGGCTATCACCTTATTAAAGCTGTGGTTCTTCAACCTGATTGCAATGAAGTCTTCTGTTCTGCTTTGCATGTTTTTTATGGATCACCAGGTTTTCTTATTTAACAGCCAACCTGTGTTGAGGACTTCCACATCTGTATGCTTTTTTATGTTAAAATTTATATATGTGTGCGGTTATCCTTTGTGGATGTGGTCCAATGGAGCCATTATATATCTATATATCTCAATGTTAATAGACAGATGTAGAAAACCATGCACACAGCCAGGAATTTCAATTTTTATCATTCCTAATTCAACTGCTGCATTTCCGCAATAATGCCAAGTTACCAAGCCTAAACCACAAAAGTACAGGTTAAAATTCCATTTAGGTTGTAAGTGTCTACACTGTTAGCAGCTGGGCGTTCTCTAGCAATGGACTGAATTGAGTCGTAAGTTGCAAATCTTCTTGCAGAGGATACATCACATCTCAAAGTGCTTAATTGTGTTTGGCACTGATAGCTATTCATACTGCCAGTATGAAAGATTCGGAAGAAATGGAACAAAAACTGGCTAGCTGCCTTCGGGGCTGTTTTCTCTGGCCGAATTGTTGAGAAATAATACTAACACCACTTGAGTCAACATATATTGCCATTAACTATTTATATCCTCATTGTACTCGCCCAAGAACACCCAAAACTTTTAACACACCTCAAAGGCTATGGTAAAAGGTAAAAGGTAAAGGACACCTGGATGGTTAAGTCCAGTCAAAGGCAACTATGGGGTGTGGCGCTCATCTCGCTTTCAGGCCGAGGGAGCCAGCCTTTGTCCACAGACAGCTTTCTGGGTCATGTGGCCAGCATGACTAAACCACTTCTGGCACAACATAACACCATGACGAAAACCAGAGTGCACGGAAACGCCGTTTACCTTTCCGCCACAGTGGTACCTATTTATCTACTGGCACTGGCGTGCTTTCGAACTGCTAGGTTGGTAGGAGCTGGGATAAAGCAATGGGAGCTCACTTCATCATGGGGATTCGAACTGCCAACCTTCTGACTGGCAAGCCCAAAAGGCTCAGTGGTTTAGACCACATCACCACTGGCTCCCTAGGCTATGACTACATTGTGGGCCTGTCTACATTTGAGCATTATTTAGCTGTTAATCCACTCCCCGCCTGCCCCCCCCCACTGCCATATTCGAATTAGACCAGAGAAGTTCATACTCACACATAACTGAATTTGTTACAAGAAGTAAATTTGGTCTTTCCCATGTTGCTTTTTGTGTCTGCGCCTGCCCAAGAAGTGTGCAAATGGGCTCAATTCAAGGTCTTGGTTGTGACCTTTAACTCTTTCTAAAAGGCCTAGAACCAGTGTCTTCCTATATACCATATTTTTTCAGTGAACCACAAGGACCGCCCACTCCAAATGAACCTACCCAGACCTTGAGATCATCATCTGAGGCCCTTCTTCATGTGCCTCCTCCTCAAGAGGTCCAGAGAGTGGCAACACGGGAATGGGCCTTTTCTGTGGTGGCTCCTCACTTCTGGCATGCGCTCTCCAGGGAGACTTGCCTGGCACTGTCAATCCATATCTTTAGGCACCAGCCAAAAACCTTCCTCTTCTCCCAGGTCTTTGAGTAATTAAATAATCTGTGGCCTTTTAAACTGTGTGTGTGGTAGAGTATTGTTTTGGTTTATTACTATGTTATGTATTTTTGTGTTTTTATATTGTAAACCGCCCTGTGATCCTCAGATGAAGGGCGGTATAGAAATTTAACAAACAAACAAACAAACAAATAGCCTGAAAGTCTATTTCTGAGACTCTTCTCTCTTTCACACCATCAAAGGAAATATGGCCAGTGGATTTGAGAGGTTGTGACACATACAATGTGGAATAACGTCCCGTAGACAAGTATGCCTACCTCCTTCCTTGCAGTGGCGTAGCGTGGGGGGTGCAGGGGGGGCCGGCCGCACCGGGCGCAACATCTGGGGTTAGGGCAAATCCACGGGTTAGGGGGCACAAATCCACGGGTTAGGGGGCGCAAATCCACGGGTTAGGGGGCACAAATTACTTGCCTTGCCCCGGGTGCTGACAACCCACGCTACGCCACTGCTTCCTTGCCTACTTTTAAACAGGCTTTGGAAACTTACTTATTCCCCTCGGCTTTTTAAAGAACTAGATTTTTAAAATGTGCTTTGGTAGTTTTGTTTTTGATTATGTATGGGTGTGATTGTAAAGAGTTTTAAAATGCTATAAGCTACTCTGAGTATATTTTAATACAGAAATGCAGGATAGAAATAAAAAAGCAAATAAATCATTAGTTTGTTTTAGGATACATGTTTTCGGTCCAAAATATGGGACTTCACTAGGGAGAAGCAAGGCCACAAGCTCCATGCAAACCTGATTCTCTACGTTTGCATATATATTTGTACCTGATATTGGGTTTGTGAGATCTAGGATAAAAAAGTGTGAGTCTGGAGAGAGAGAGAGAGAGAGAGAGAGAGAGAGAGAGAGAGAGAGAATTCAGACCAAGCTGACGAGTGCTATTAGTTACAAGTAAAAGTTTTTAATATATATGGCTCCTAAAATCTCTTAAAAACATTAATCAGGAATAAAAATTTCAAAATCTACAGCTATGCATGTACCTAAAAACCCAACATCAGACACAATGCTAACTTGGAAGGGTATTTTGTCAGGTGGGGGAAAGAGAGAGCAGTACAATGAACATTTATATGAACAAAAATGAAGACAAGGATGCAGTTTATTCCAGAGCAAAGTCGTGCTGAAGCCAAGGCCAAGCGAGGAGGTGGTATGTGTGTGAGCTGCCTTAGAATGTGAAGGGAGTAGATAAATAACAGTTTAATGAAGAACAATTTTCCCGGGAGTGAAGGCTTGCCAGTTTTCTACACGTGATTGGAATTCATGATTCCGTGGCTTTGGGCTGGATTTGATTACTTCTAGGCTGAGTGAATCTTTCTGAATTTCATCCTCCTTCATCTTCCTACTAAGTGCATAATATTAGTGATCTACAGAGCATTCATTCATTCATTCATTCATTCATATTTTCTCCTTAAAACCACAAAGCATTACCAATAAGAAAACAACCTCACAGTTACACAAATCCATTAGATATAATTGCATCGGTCAGTTTCCTTCAACACCAATACAGCAATCTGCGGCAGTTCAGTCTGCATATTTTTGTAGGAGTAAAAGGCAAAGGAGGTGAAAGCTGAATATGGGTATAAAATTTACAGCATGGTATGGTTTAAGAGAAAATTATATGAAAATGATATATTGTTGGTATCTAACATTGAGATGTATAAATCTAAATCAAATAAGTGTTGGAAATGTAACAAGAAAGAAAGTTCTTTTTATCATATGTGGTGGTCTTGTAGTAAGGTTAAAGCTTACTGGGAAATGATATACCATGAATTGAAAAGGATGTTTAAAATAACTTTTATTTAAAAAACCCAGAAGCTTTTCTTTTGGGAATTATAGGGACAGAACTACCTAACTTGTATAGAAATCTATTTATGTACGGTACTACAGCAGCAAGAATGCTACTTGTGCAAAATGGAAAGAAGCAGAAATCTCAGAAAAGGAAGAATGGACACAAAAACTTATGGAATACACAGAAATGGCGAAACTTACCAGAAGAATAAGAAATCAAAATAAACTTTTTATAAAAGAATGGAAATGGTTTATTGAATATTTACAGATACATTGTAAACAGATAAAAACCTTAGGAGGTTTATTGTAATAACCTGCAGTTTCACAGGAGTATATATTTACAGTAGATAATTAAATGAACAAGCTAAATGAATTTGGATATGCAGAAGATATCAAAACAAATTTAAGAAACTGCAAAAAGAGGGGGAAGGGAGTCAAATTTTGAAATGTTAAATTGATTGTAAAACTAATGAAACGTTTAAGTTTGAAAAGTATAAATAAAAATAAAATAAATAAAATAAAATAAATAAAAACAGGCACTGAGCTTTCTGTTGGGTAGACCATTCATCAGTTCCCAGCAAGTTCTGAGCGAGATATTTGAGGATTACATCCTTCCCAGTGGAACCATGCAAAGGCACAGAGCCCCGGCAACTGAGGCGAGGCAGCGGGTGGGTTGGTTTAGTGGGCATGTGGATGGAGGCAGCAGGCGACGAACCTGTTGGAGCTGGGCTCCATTCACCCTCTGCGCAGGCTTTATGTGTGCCCCAGCTGCCCAGTCCACCAGGAGGCGCAACACTTGCCCCTCCCTGGGGCACTGGCAACCCACGCTACGTCACTGGATTTTACTGTAGCTCTATCAAGCACTGAGGGACGTGGGTGGCGCTGTGGGTTAAACCACAGAGCCTAGGACTTGCCGATCAGAAGGTCGGCGGTTCGAATCCCCGCGACGGGGTGACCTCCCGTTGCTCGGTCCCTGCTCCTGCCAACCTAGCAGTTCGAAAGCACACCAGTGCAAGTAGATAAATAGGTACCGCTCCGGCGGGAAGGTAAACGGCGTTTCCATGCACTGCTCTGGTTCGCCAGAAGCGGTTTAGTCATGCTGGCCACATGACCCGGAAGCTGTATGCCGGCTCCCTCGGCCAATAAAGCTAGATGAGCGCCGCAACCCCAGAGTTGGTCACGACTGGACCTAATGGTCAGGGGTCCTTTTACCTTTATCAAGCACTGAGAATCATCAGCCCATCACTCAGTGAGTGTATCTGGAACTTGCAAAAACTAGCAGTATTCTTACTTTCACGTGCCATTAATAGCTCTTGAAACATTTTATTCTGGGAACCAAAGTTACTGGTAAAATGTTTAAACTTAAAAAAAAACAAACCTGGCCCAAAATGTAAAGACCCCATCCGTACCTCATTAAGTGTGCAGCAACTGCAGACACCAGTATTTTGTTATCTACAGGCATAAGCCGGGGTGGGGGCTGAACTCCACTTAATAAAGGAAAGCATGCATGATACGGGGTGGAAAAAACTCGTGTGCTAAATTATTTCTTCTCCAAACTGTACTTGGACTTATACGCTGGAGAGAGAAAGATTTCCAACCAAAGTTTTTGTGTGAAGTTTGGCAAGTTCATTCCTGTGTGTATGTGTGTGTGTGTGTGTAGCAGCATTTGGTATTTTGCCATCCCAAATAATATGGGAAGAGACTTGCCAATAACAGAGAACAATAGTGGTTCAAATAAAAATACAAGAGTTTTCCAGCGAGTCATACAACATGCTGAAAGTGCTTACTTCAACCCAGATCTTGTTTTTGGCTCTCTCTGGGACAAAACCTTGTCATGGAACTTCTTGCGTTTTAAAAGTGGTTTGTGACTTGACACCAAACTATAAATAAACACACGCTGATTTTATAATTTGCAGGAAAAGAGAAATAAATAAACCTTAAGATTCACTACTCATAACAATACCCTTTCATTTCCAAAACCTTTCCACTCATTCGTTCTGTTGCAGATCTATCAGGTCTAGTAAAGAAAGGTCAGAAACAAGACAGACAGAAAGAAAATGCAAAGGATTGCAAACGGGGAATTCTAGCAAGAAGAGTCGGGCACCTTTACCCTCTGTGTCGCTCTTAGTGGTGCAGTGGAGAAGGAATTGTGAGAAGCACAGTTCCTATAGATTTTTGCAAAGCAGGAGCAATGACATCATCAGCCACAGTGCAGGACTAACTGACAGACTCTCTTTCCCCTGGCAAGTGCATAAAGCGATAACAAGGTTTTCGAATGTTACTCTTTGTGGCAAATCAGCTTGGAGGAAGTCAGAGAACAAGGAAAATAACCAAGCAGAAACTAGATACTTATTTCCTTTGATGGGCTTCCTACTTTGTACTAGCAGTTTAAGTGGTAACACTTCTCTGCAAGATTGTTGACCTTTCTAATTAAAAGCTAAAGTTGCGTTTCAGCTGGCTGAAAAACTTTTGTTAAAGCACAGTGTGTTTTACAAGCTGAACCTCTACAGTCAGAAGTAAGTACCACTGCATTCAATTGGACTTACTTCTAAGAAACTAAGGTTGCAGTTATGCCACATGGCTCACTACGGATAGGGACCCAGGCCTTCCCAGTCCAATCCACCGTGCTAACTGCTACACTCTTGTCAGCAAACTATTCTGTGACTGTCAGCAGACTCTAATAAATTGGATATTATGCTATGTTTACTGCTCTTTTTTTGGGGGGGGGGTGATTCACTTTAAATATAGGCAGCATTCAGAAAGGGCTTCATTCCATCTTCCTGATATTTCCGCACCTGTTAATTTTCACATTTTATGCTAGCTTTAACGCAACATAAAAAGCCGATTAACCAGAAAATCGTGGGAGTTTTGTGCTGTAATGTTACATGATGAAATTTGGAGCGGCATTCTGCCACGCAGTTCTTTCCCATCATTTGAAATTCAGCATGACTTGGTGGGACATCAATCAAAAAGCCATGGTTCTATAATGCCATGTAAAAAGAACCTTTAAATATAGGATAGCAGCAGGGCTTTTTTCAACCGGAACTCAATTCCGGCGCTTCACAGGTGGGCGCCAATAACAAGGGAGACGTTCATGGTGAATTTCTTCTTCTAGAAAAATAGCATTGGATAGGAGCACTGGCATTATAATCAGGAAAACCAACACAACAATCCCCATGTCTGAATTAACACAACAGCCTGTATTTTTTGACTCTCCTTGGGGGCTTGCTATAGACTCCCCCAGAAGTGTGACTTTGGGAGCTGTCAAGATGAGGTCCTGCACTTCAAAATTTAGTGCACTGCTGGACACAATGGCTATTACATGGTCGATGGATAGATGCTGGTATCAGAGGACAAGAGAGGACAATAAGATTCCACTCGGTCCTCTAAACTTGTTGACTCTGGCCTGGCTCCTCAATTTGGGCAAGACTGCCAGGTTAACAGGCTGAGTTACTTGTGAAGCGTCTACTTCTGCCTGCCTCCAGGCCACCAACCCAAGCAGGCAGGTAGGGAAGAAGGAAAGGCGGCATTTCCTTAAAAAGTAGCCTTTTCTTCTTCAGGTTTTCACCACACAACAAGGAAGTAACTTTTAGAAGGATGGCACTTTGTCTAATCAGGGCTATAGGCTGCATTCGCATGGCAGCTTAATCTATTTCCACAATGTTTCCCTAACTATGAAGTTCCACATTCTATTTGAGCTTTTGCATGAAGCTACTTCCAGAGGGACGCGGGTGGCGCTGTGGGTAAAAGCCTCAGCGCCTAGGGCTTGCCGATCGAAAGGTCGGCGGTTCGAATCCTCGCGGCGGGGTGCGCTCCCGCTGCTCGGTCCCAGCGCCTGCCAACCTAGCAGTTCGAAAGCACCCCCGGGTGCAAGTAGATAAATAGGGACCGCTTACCAGCGGGAAGGTAAACGGCGTTCTGTGTGCTGCGCTGGCTCGCCAGATGCAGCTTGTCACGCTGGCCACGTGACCCGGAAGTGTCTGCGGACAGCGCTGGCCCCCGGCCTCTTGAGTGAGATGGGCGCACAACCCCAGAGTCTGTCAAGACTGGCCCGTAAGGGCAGGGATACCTTTACCTTTACCTTTACTTCCAGAACTATAGTAGCACTTATTTCCATCTTATTTGCAAATGGATATTTTTTGGGATGCACAAAGCATGGAAATGAGCGCCATACTTTGAGCTGTAATACACTATAGTTCCAGAAGTGGCTTTTAACATTGTGTGAAAGCTCAAATACAATGTTGAACTGAACAATCTGGGTAAAGTTGTGAAAACGGAATAAATTGCCATTCAGATGCAGCCTAGATCTCTAAACAGGCTGGCACTGTAAAGTTAGGGCTGCCATACGTCCAAAAATTGGGCTGGAAAATTGCATTTGGGTGGATCTTTGGCAAATTGGCAAAAATGCCTGTGAAAACATATGGCGGGGGTGGGGATTATGGGTTAAAAATAATTTCAAAATAATAAAAAGGCCAAAAACTTAGATTTTGGGGGGATTTTTAGTTTGGGGAATATCCCAACCCTAGTAAAGGCAATTTCGTTTCTTTTGTATATAATTTTAATTAAATTTTCTGTTTTACAATTTAAAATACTCATTTTACATCCTTAAGATATCAATGACTCCCCTTCTTCTCTTTCCATGGTTCATTTTACAAATCATATATCCTTGTATATTTTACAAAAACTACAGCATTCATTATTCCATTATTGCATCCATCAAAACTTATTTACACTGTTGAATTTATCTTAATGCTGCCAGTGTCTTCAGCTGTACACCCTAGGAAAGGCAACTTCCTTTTTGGTATATAATTTTTGTTAAACTTTCTGTTTTACAATTTAAAACACTCATTTTGCAACTTCCAAAAAGTTAATTCTGCGGAGTAGCAAAGGTTTTCCTGCTGCCCATTACGAATGGCTTTTCAACGCCTTCCTTGCAAGCTGATTGCAGAGTAATCATTAACCCCTTTCATGGGTGACATAACACTCAATTTAACATGCTGCTGTCATTGTTGGAATGTTACTCTTTGTGGCATGATGTAAGCCATGGAATGTGGCAAGAATGCCTGATGTGTTGAGCGGAGAGGAAAATACAAATGTAGACTCTGCAGCAAAGCAATATGTGGTTTCCCCAGCTGTTGATGAGGACAAACCACAGCTACACTGTTCAGCATATACAGACTAAGGCTGCATCACTGCTCAACTACACCCAGGGCTGCCATATTTCTGGAATTTCCTGGGCATAGCCTGGATACATCTGTCAAAAATGGCGTCCGGGCGGAATTATCGAATAGCAGCTTAAATGTCCAGGAAAACCCGAGTGTATGGCAGCCCATATCAGAAAAACTTCAATAGGCAAAAACTTCATTTTTCCCCCTGGAGATTTTGCAAACAAAGTTCAGCAACTTTGTCCCCCGACCTCCAAAGAAAGTTCAACAACTTTTGTGTCTGGGTTGTCTTTCTTTTTTCCTTTCAAGTTTTTATTTATACTTTTCATTAATGTCACAACCGTTTTAACATTTCAAAGTTTGACTTCCTTCCCCCTCTTTATGTGGTTCCTTAAATTATTTTATATATATCTATCTTCTGCGCACCCAAATTCATTTAATTTGCTTGTTTAATTTTGTTTCCGGATTTTTACTTTTTGAAATTTGGCAGCCCTAGCTACACCTAACTGTGAAAGCCATCCCCACGTTTAGTACATCCGGTGCCAGATTTACATATAAGCTAAACAAGCTACAGCTTAGGGCTCCACTCTCTTGGGGCCCCAAAAAACATTTAAAGGAAAAAACCACACACACTGGATGTACATTTCCAAAATATAAGTTTAAAAACAAATAAAATAAAACCTACATACAGCAACAGTGTTTTGTGTTGTGTAGGTTCCTATGATGTAAGTAATGGGCCCTGTCTGCTATATAAAGGGCCCCATTACCTTCAGTAGCTTAGGGCCTCATCAAACCTAAATCCGGCTCTGAGTACATCTATGAGTAAGATAGCTGGTGACAGCCCACAGTTTCCCAGAGAGCTGACAGTGGCATGCTAGAGGTATCACTTCACATGGCGTATGCAAACATGCTTCTTGATTACAGTTTCATCTCAAGATGTTCCACTGCACACCCAGCTGGCTTCAGTCAAAAGCCATTAAAAATGGACAGTACCTAGATCTGCTCCTGAAAAAACCCAGAGGAACCAGATTTATTTCCCAGCCATCCTATGCCTGGCATCCTTCCCAGATGAATGTGCCACACATGTAGAGCAATCTCACCGCTCCCATCTCCAGTTAATGTGCCGTTCAGGGAGGCAGTGGTGAGGGGGCCACAGCGGCATGACCACTACAGCAGGGTCTGGACCTGTGAAGGCCTGGAAAGCTTAAAGACCTGTTCAGACTGCAGGGGACACACGTTTTGTTGTTGTTTAGTTGTTTAGTTGTGTCCGACTCTTTGTGGCCCCGTGGACCAGAGCACACCAGGCACTCCTGTCTTCCACTGCCTCCCGCAGTTTGGTCAAACTTATGCTGGTAGCATTGAGAACACTATCCAACCATCTCATCCCCTGTCGTCCCCTTCTCCTTGTGCCCTCCATCTTTCCCAACATCAGGGTCTTTTCCAGGGAGTCTTCTCTTCTCATGAGGTGACCAAAGTATTGGAGCCTCAGCTTCAGGATCTGTCCTTCCAATGAGCACTCAGGGCTGATTTCCTTCAGAATGGAGAGGTTTGATCTTCTTGCAGTCCATGGGACTCTCAAGAGTCTCCTCCAGCACCATAATTCAAAAGCATCAATTCTTCGGCGATCAGTCTTCTTTATGGTCCAGCTCTCACTTCCATACATCACCACTGGGAAAACCATAGCTTTAACTAGACACACGTTTAGCTCATGTGAAAACGGCGGTACCTTTCCTCCAAGTCTCGCTTCTTTGGGAGCACAAAACCACAAATTGAAAAGCACAGAAAGTTGCTGTGGAGACCTACCAGTATTGGCAGTGGTGGACATGGAGTTAATATTTCAGCAGCGCCTGTGCAGTGCTAAAATTCAGTCCCCCAACTTTCGCGCTCGGTGCTACAACATTGTTTTGGCACCGGGTGCAATCGCACTGCTTGTGCTACCCTAAAGCGGCCTCTGCTATTGGTCATAAACTCTGATAAGAGAGAGCCAGAAAAGGGCAGAGATCCATTTGGGGAGGAGAAAATGTCTCCCACAATTATTCTGCAGAGGGTTTAATTGTTTGTGAGATTTATATCCCCGCTTTTAAAATACAAATTAGTACTCCCAAGGTGGTTTACAATCAGCAATAAAATACAGGATTGTGCATTCCCAGCTCCTTCCCGTTAACTTTCCCCTGTAGCCTGTAATTGACTACTGCTAGACATTTACTTCTGGCAACAGTTCAACTAACCAGTGTATCAGAGTTGTTTGGAATTCCAGCTTTTTACTCAATATTGTTCAGACTGAAAAAGAACCAATGACATCGATGCCTCATCTGGTATACATCAATGGCAATCTAATCAAGTGTGTAAGGTCAGCTCTGTCCGCAGAAGGCTTGGCCAATACTCACTGCGACGTAGCCCTTTCGTAAATAATAATAATAATAATAATAATAATAATAATAATAATAATAATACAGATCTGAAATTGTCTGAGCATAAGGGGAAGTGGGTTGCACCTTCAGATCAAAGATGCTCTGACCGCTCATGATTTTGCACTTTCATAATGAAAACTAGTTATTCACGATGAATGCCTTGAACAAGCAACATACCTGTAGAAAACAAACCTAGCACCGTGACTCAATGTATGTTTATTGCATTATTAAGGAAAATATGGGAACATATTCTGGATGGCAAATTGAACAGGGGATGAAAAATAAAAGGCACTGCCTGGTTTTGAACAGGAGAGGGTTTGGAGAGTTTGGATTTGATATCCCGCTTTATCACTACCCTAAGGAGTCTCAAAGCGGCTAACATTCTCCTTTCCCTTCCTCCCCCACAACAAACACTCTGTGAGGTGAGTGGGGCTGAGAGACTTCAAAGAAGTGTGACTGGCCCAAGGTCACCCAGCAGCTGCATGTGGAGGAGTGGGGACGCAAACCCAGTTCACCAGATTACCAGTCCACCGCTCTTAACCACTACACCACATTGGCTCTCAACAGGAAATTATACACTGTAGCAGGGAAAGGGTAAAATAATGTGGCCTGTGTTTTTTAGAGTGGGAATTTTGGAGAGTTCAGTGGTACCTCAGCTTAAGTACTTAATTCGTTCCAGAGGTCCGTTCTTAACCTGAAACTGTTCTTAAACTGAGGTACCACTTTAGCTAATGGGGCCTCCTGCTGCCGCCGTGCCACCGGAGCACGATTTCTGTTCTCATTCTGAAGCAAAGTTCTTAACCTGAAGCACTATTTCTGGGTTAGCAGAGTGTGTAACCTGAAGCGTATGTAACCTGAAGCGTATGTAACCTGAGGTACCACTGTAATCAGAATGATGCACAATAGACAGAACCATGGTTCGCAGTGGGGAGTGATATGCTGCTGAGTATGTGATACACAAAAAATGATGGGGAACTGCTATTCCAAAGCACTGCAAGAGAACACAGACGTACTTTTGTGGATAGATGTCCCAAACATATATTGCCAGTGTTTTGGGTGAGGGGCAGAACTGGGTCTTGATAAAACAAGATTCTACAAATCATTTCATGGGATCTTTCGTTTATTGTTTAAAAAGTATAGTGACATGGAGTTATTTTAAAGATATTAAAAAGAAATAAAGCCCAGCAGATGTTTCTTTTTAGACCTGTCAGAGCTTTGCAGGTCTGTATTTTCATTTCTCCCACGAGTCTTCATTCCAAGTAATAAATCATTTGAGCACAGTGAGCTTACAATTCACATTGTCTATTGTAAAAGAGAGTAAGGGCAGGAAGGGAAGAAGAAAACATGCATCACTTCTCTCTTTTTTTGCAAACTTGTAGGAAGAATAAAAGGTCTGTATGATGGTGCCTACCAAGTCACCGTTTTGCTCATTGTTTCTACTTGAATTTGTCTCTTTCAACTAGCGTCAGCTGACTGGATCTATGGTTGCAAGCATAGCTTTTTGGGGAAAGCTTTGGGACACAAGTGAGTGTGATGATCACACCATTGTATGCTGAAGTACAGCTCCTGTGATCTTGACCTAAAACAAAGTAGTCATTGTTCTCAACACAATAGCAATGTTTCTGAGAAGGAGGGAGGAGACAGAACCATAAGGTCTTTTCCCCTGTGATAAACCTTTGGCTTTGTAGCGAAGAAGAGGGAAGAAAATATTTATCCTTTCGGAAAGCCCTCTATTTTGTGTTTTCATTTCAACACAGACACCAGATGAGAAGTTTCTAAAGAGAAGATTTCCCCCAGAAACAAGGTAGATTGTTTGAGAGGTTTGTTCTTAGGGCTGATTCACACACTTACATTTGACAAATCAATGAACTGACTACACTGAAAAGCATTAGGCACAATTCAACGCAGAGTAAAGTACACTGAGGACCACAGAGTTCAAGTATGTGTAACCCCACACTGTTAGAAAAACTGACTGTATCAATCTGGTATCAGGATCAAATACCCCTCAGGAAAGACATGCTGCTAAAATACTTGGTGGAAATTAAGTATGACACCATTTGAAAATTTTAAAACAAGCCTTCATTCTGAATTGTCCTTTTTCAGTAAAACCATATAGTTGTACTTAAGTCAACTATATGTAAAATACCCCAACAATGTAAAGTGCAAAAGCCTGACTCCGCAGGTTAAACCCATAAACATTTTGTGCCAATAGCATACATGCAACATAATTACAACATCCACAGAATTGAAAAGGTGAAGGTAAAGGACCCCTGGACTTAACCATCAAGGTCAAAGGTGATTATGGGGTTGTGGCGCTCATCTCATTTTCTGGCTGAGGGAGCTGGCATTTGTCCACAGACAGCTTTCTGAATCATGTGGCCAGCGTGACTAAACCACTTCTGGTGCAATGGGACACCGTAACAGAATCCAGAGCACATGGAAACGCCATTTACCTTCCCACCTCAGCGGTACCTATTTATCTACTTGCACTGGCATGCTTTCAAACTGCTAGGTTGGCAGGAGCTGGGACAGAGCAACAGGAGCTCACCCTGTTGCGGGGATTCGAACTGCCAACCTTCTGATCGGCAAGCCCAAGAGGCTCAGTGGTTTAGACCACAGTGCCACACGCGTCCCGTTTCACACAATTATAATAGTGCAATAACTATGAGTTGTGAATTACCTAAAACAGCCACTAACCTCACAGCCCGTGCAACCATAACACACACTACTCAGTGTATCCTATGCACAACTAGCACATCTCATAACTGCATGATGAATAGACAGCCAACAGGATCACATGAAATATACAGTTGATGCAATTTTGTCATTGCATCTGCCACAGAGAGGACACCTTTTCCTTTACTTGGTGTAAGCATGAGCAGGCCCTACCAGTTCTGAGGCTGCCTCTCTCAACGTCCTAGGCCATGTTGGGACCTAGGGTTTGATCTACTGAAGATCTGGGTCTACTGGAAAAAGCAATGTTTTGTGACAGTCGAACCATAGTGAGTTGTTCAGCCGTCAAACAATACAGGCATTTAAACATGCAAAGTGCATGATATAATCTACTTTTTTAAAAAAGCAAAACAATTGAGCACTGTTTGATCATGCATTTCAAAATGTGTATGACGACCATCTGATCACAGGTGTCTGCACAGTCTTTAGTTTTAGTATAATAAAGAATGATCTCAGCCTTCAAATTCTGGCCTGAGATCCCTACGCTGAAGAAAGGGGAATCACTCTTTCCTTTATTTGGCACAAAACTTACAAGTGTAAAATTTTCTTGAAAACCAAAAATGTTGCTGCTGACACTTCTGGATTTGCGGCCAAAGAACTTGGGGGAAATTTCTTACATTTTTCCCCAATGTGCCAATCAGTTTTTCTTAGCTAATCCCACAGCAATATATTTTGCAACGATATTTCTAGAAGCAGAGCAAAATGGGCATCTAAAGTTTCATGAAGTGAGTTGCCAATAAGTTTTGCCAACTGATGAGGGTACACGTTGTTTGCAAATATTTGTGGATGCAGTTGGAGTCACAGAAACCCCAAACGCTAAATGAGTATAATTTATACAAAACGATAGGTATGGCAATGACAACAAATTATCCTGGGTCAAAAGGAAGGTTTTAGCTGGAAAAATGTTTTCATAAAAATCAGATTTATATTTAGTAAACATATGGGATACCTTTTTACCCCATGTTGGGACACTTTTGTCCTTTCAACACCTGAGTTGTTGCTGCTTACCTGGGCAGGGTGACATGTCATTGTGTGTAGAATTTACTGAATTCTAGGGCTGTGGTTATAGATTTTATCCCACCTGTCATCTGTATTGGATCTGACATGTATCACCTGTTATAGTTCATTTTTTTTATATATAATATTTTATTCAGTTTTCACAACAAAGAAATTATAAGACAAACAGTAAGAAAAACACAAAAATAAACTCAAAAGCACAAAAATACAAAAATACAAACAATTAACATAAGGTAGAAAAAGAAAAAGAAAAACAAAAAACCCTCTTTTTTCTTTTATCCACTTTAGTCAACTTATTATCCTGACTTCCTCATGCCTCCCTTTTTTGTATTCCACTTAAAAATTGGTTCAGCAAATTCATATACTATTGGTTAGTCCTTAATTATTTTTCCTCACATATATCACATATTTTAACTTCAAACTTTCATCTAATCTCAATCCACTCTTACGTAATCTTTTGCTTTATTTACTAGAACCCCTTCATTTCATTTCAATGTCATCAACATTCAAAAATTTTACAATGTTTCTGTAAATCACCTGTTATAGTTCAGTCACACATGATCTTCACTACTTGGTGCTGAACTAAGTAAGTGATGAACATGCAGATATGAGGTATCCATAAATTATGGTTTTCTGAACCTCTCTCTCTCTCATGTAACTGACTGAGCATCCTATGTTATTATAAATTAGGGGTTGTATTCAGCTAACTTTTACTCCAAGTAGATTCATCTAAATTAATGGACCTAAGTTAGCAATTTCAATGGGTTTGTTCTGATTAAAAGTTAGTTGACTACCATCCTGGAGGAAAACGTCAATCAGGCTTAACGGACTACTCTTTGGATGACTAGAATCCCTTTAAAGAGAAATGTAAAAAGACAAATCATAGGGATATCAAACTTCTAGTTTTTTGTTTCATTAGCATTTTCTTTTATCCCAAATGCAATGTTGCAGCTATAACTTTTATATATACTGTATATAATTTTTTATTAGTTTTCAATTACAATAATCCAATAATAGCCTCATTATAACAATGCCAAATTATAATACAATTACTAATACCAATCATTCAGATACCAAATCATATAATTTAGATGCCGCCGCCCCCGGCATGCTAGAATTGATGGTTTGATGATTTACTTTCTTTCTGCGTTCCAAAATCTCAAAATCTTATTAATTTCAATTACACTCCGGTCAATCGCAGCTATAACTTTAGCTTTGCTGCCAGGGTAGTAAAGAACCATGTGATGATCTCCAAAGAAAAAAATTAATACAAAACCAAAAGATAACCAACCACTCGAAGTTTCACAAGACCATCTGAAATGTATTAGTCAGATCTTGCTCAAAAGATCATCCCCAAAGCCAATATGCTTTCAGAACTGAAACTTGACATCGGTTTTCAGCTGTTTCTACAGAAAATGTACCCCGGCACATATCAGTTCCAACAAGCTCTTCCAAGAGGTCTCACCTTTAGGAAAATCACTAGTTTTTCACCATCTCCAATGTTCTCAACATTCCACAGACAGTCTCCAGTTGCGATCGCTTCCTAAGGGAAAACTGCCAAGCATGCCACAGTCAAGCCGCAACTTAATGTGTGTGTGTTTTTGTCCCAGCGTTGATCATTCTAAATCAGCATCAGCAATGCTCACCACCACAGCCGGCTAAACAGCACAGAGCGCAGAACAGCCACATTTTATAGGTTAGCACATACCAAATATATAGCGGTGGAAGACAAGCCTGAACAATATAGAGCCTTGGGGAACTGCAGTTTATGTAAGCAGGAGCCAACGCACATTAAAATTTCCCAGTTCCTCCCCACGTTACCAAGCAAGGAGTTTGAAACATGGACGCTGGAATATCCCTGGATTCATGCTGCCAGCGAAGGCAGTCAAGTGGGAATGTTTGTCTTGCATTGCTCCACGTGCTTTCCTTACCAGTGTGCATCAAATATTACTCACTGAGCAGTGAACTCCATTTCTCATCCAGAATCTATGAATTGTGCTTCCAAAAGGATTTGGATCACACACCAGCATTCTACTAGAATTACCCCTGAATCAACAGAATTAGCTATTTCCTTTCCCTAATGGTTTCAGCAAAAATGTGAAATGTAGACTAGTCCTCCTAGATCTGTGACCGCGCTTGTTATTAAAATGAGAATCTCATTTTTAAAAAATTTCCATATAAATAAGATTAAGGTTTTTCCAGGCAACTGTACTGGAGAGATTGTGCGGTTTTGATACAGACTGGGGGGACTGGGGAATTATGGCAGAGAAAGGCATTACTGATTCACACATACGACTGTAAAACCAAGTGATGACATGCGTGCATGAAAATGCCATCTCAGATCAAAATACCACGGGCTCAATATTAACTCACACACAGTGCTTTTCAGTAGAATTAGTCCATATACTGAACATATAAAACTCATATCTGCCAAGTGCCGGGGGGGGGGACATTACATTTTTTCATGCAAGATCATGGCAGCCATTTAGGGTGCTGCAATCTTACACACTCCCCCGTCCCCCAAAAAGTGCTTTTTTCAGGGCAAGTGTGAGGCAAAGGTCATGTGACTCACCTAGAAGTGCATTCCAGAAAATGCACGTCCTGGTTTTAGGCTTAAAAGAGTTGGACGGTATGGAAACTGCCCTTATATGAAGCCAGCCCATTGGCCCATATAAACCTGTACTGTTTCCAGGATTTACATATAAACTAAACAAGCTATAGCTTAGGGCCCCACTTTCTTGGGCCCCCCCAAAAAAAAATTAAAGGAAAAAAAACCCTGGATGTATATTTCCAAAATATAAGATAAAAAACAAGAAAACCTACATTCAGCAACAGTGCTTTGTGTTGTGTAGGCTCCTATGAGCGTCTCCACCTCCATCGTTCTGCCCGGACACTGAGGTCCAGTGCTGAGGGCCTTCTGGCGGTTCCCTCGCTGCAAAAAGCCAAGATACAGGGAACCAGGCAGAGGGCTTTCTTGGCAGTGGCACCTGCCCTGTGGAACGCCCTCCCACCAAATGTCAAAGAGAACAACAACTACCAGACTTTTAGAAGACATCTGAAGGCAGCCCTGTCTAGGGAAGCTTTTAATGTTTAATAGGTTATTATATTTTAGTGTTTTGTTGGAAGCCGCCCAGAGTGGCTGGGGAAACCCAGCCAGATGGACGGGGTATTATTATTATTATTATTATTATTATTAATAATAATAATAATAATTTAAGTAATGGGCCCCGCCTGCTCGCCTGCTCCCTAATAATATCCCTGGTTTGCTCATTTCTTTATATAGGGTGCCTACATTCTACATGTGCAAATGGCTTTAAATACCTATTAGGTCCATAAATTATTGGGACGTGGGTGGCACTGTGGTATAAACCCCTGAGCTTTGGGCTTGCCGATCAGAAGGTTGGTGGTTCAAATCCCTGTGACAGGGTGAGTTCCCATTGTTCGGCAATGCGAACTCACTCCATCACAGGGATTTGAACTGTCAACCTTCCAATTGGCAATCCCAAGAGGCTCAGGGGTTTAGACCACAGTGCCACCTGTGTCAAAGGTAGCAACAGAGGAGGCCCTGAAGACTAAGGCAGTTATTGACAGTGCTATCTTATGTATGTTTACTCAGAAGTCTGCCCCACTGAGTCAAATATGGCTTATTCCCAGGTAAGTTTGAACAGAGCTCCAGCCTAAATTATTCTATTAGCATAGCACAGTTTTTGCCCTTTCAGAAGAGCTCTTTCCTTCCAGGTGCCTTCCCAACACCACGACCCCGCGACACTTTCTGTCCGTGAGGAAAAATTACGTATCATGTTTTAAAGAGCTCAGAAGCAAAAACTGCTTGAAAAGCAATACTCAAAAGGTAACTGCAGCTCGGCTACTCACGGAAAGATGCGGATACTTTTTGAAATGTTTGAGATGGGAGAGGGGTGGGACTCAACGCAAGATTCCCCCTCTTCCAAATTTAATTTCTCCTTTACCGCTGCCATAACATTATGGAAAACATATGAGTGAAGCAATACACGGGGATTAAAAAAGCTTGGTTTTAACATCACATATGTTGTGCACCAGATACAATTATCCTTTCAGAATGCATTACAGATGGTGCTTTTACCGAATGGGTGCAAGATGTGTTTTCGGAGGGGGGGGGGAGAGCTGGCAAGAAGAGTTGGCAAGAGGGCACCCACAAGCAATGTTCCTGACTGCCTTTTGCAAGCCCAACAGTTTTTGCACATGGCGTCGTCTTTTTCTCAGGGTGTTTTTGGCAGCTGTGCAGTCCCCCTCTTTGGTTTGGGCTTCTAATTGAGCGTTGCCATGGAAACACTGGCCGTAGGACATGCTGCGCCCCACCCCAATTAAATCATAGGTTTAAAATGATAAGAAAGGGAATCATATTTGATGTTGACAACGATGATAATTCAGAAAACAACACCCTCCTAACAACTTTTGTCAGCCTGAAAACAGAGGCCAAGTTGTGTTTTTATGACACCAGAGAACTAATAAAAGGAAGCTAATATCAAATTCCACATGCTCTGTCAAATCTGGAGACTACACACATTCTTTACTGATGTAGTATATAGAGTATAACCACCACCTATATATGTGTGTGTGTGTTTCATTGTACTTTCAAACAACCTGATATGGCAAGTCACACTGAATGCAGGAATAGCACTGGGCATCATCCACGTGCCTTAGTCAGATTTTTTTTGGGGGGGGGGTACAAGCAGTAGCTCCCAAGCAATGTTCCTAGCAACCACAAGACTTATTTATTTAATCTATTTATTAAACATATTCTTAGCCCTCCCTCCATCTCAGTAGATCCCAGAGCACGAGACAAAATAGAGGCTACATAAAAGTACATGAAACCAGAGCTGGCCCAAGACATTTCGGCACCTGAGGAGAACCCCAAAATGGCACTGCCCTCCCTGCCAGGGAAGAAGGGGTGAGTAAAGATCTGCATCAGGAACAAGGGAGGAAGAAAGATCTTCTGCCCCAGTGGATTGTGCCAACTGAGGCAGTCGCCTTACCTTGCCTCATGGGTGGGCCGGTTCTGTATGTATAGACTGTAAAAACCAGCTTAAATAGTAAGAGCAGCTAAAACCACAGAGCAGCCTAACCTACCATCAACACATTAATTCATGAAGACACGGAAAACGCCTGGGCAAGCAAGTAAATCTCGCTGCCAATACGATAACATTGTTGGAGCAAAGCACACATCATAGATTCCACAAGCACCATGTCATGACAGCAAAAGCCCCTTCTCATGTAACCACATTCCACACCTCACCCAACAGTGCTACATATTTTCATCTCAAGATGTTTCTCAATCAGAAGAGTGGTAGCATTGGACATGTTGACCAGAAGAGCTCGTTCACAATTACTGGTCTTAGACTACAAATGTGCAGCCACCAGGAAGTTATTAGGCACATTCTAGAGTGCTTACGTTCTCACTAACATGGTAAGTTTCTTCCTTGGTTTTATTGCTTCAGTCTGCAGGTGGGAGCTCACATTACGTCAAGCTCATTTATGGAATTCACTTTCACAAGATGTGGTGATGACCGCTGCTTTAGTTGGCTACATAAAAGATTAGACAAATTAAGGGAGGGGAGAAGTCTGTCAAGGAATACTAATCGAGAAGGCTACATAGGCGCTCTCCAAATTCAGAAAGAACATGACAATGAATACCAACTTTGGGGGAGCGACGTTTTGCTTCTACACTCCCTAGAAGGACCTGGCTGGATACTGGGGTGGCAGAAATGGAAGAACCACTAGCTGGATTCAGTTCTTGCAGGTCCAGGTATTATGCTTCCCAGTCCCCAACCCAGATAATAAGAGACCAATAAGGCTGGTTTTGGATCAAAACAAGCCACAACTTTATTGAATACAGATGAAAGAGGTTTGGCTTGGGCATGGGGCAATTGAAATACTTCTGGCCCACCCACCGGAAGTGACACATAGGTCAATCCAGGCGGGGGTTCCTAAGACTTACATGAAATAGGGCGGCCCCCGCAGGGACCACCATCTAGGGGAGTGTCTTCAGCCCTGGCCCCGCCTGGGCACATGGACATGACCACTCCCTCTGGATCCCTTTAATGGGATACCCAAACATTTGGAGGGGCAGGTGGAGACTGCAACCTCCCCTCCATCCAAAACAATGGATTGCCCCAACGCCCAACCGCCATGGAAGTACTACTAGTTGGATCCAGTTCTTATCTGCTCGCTCACAAACAAAACAAAAGCGAAACTAGTTCTTATAGTTATTGATATGCAGCTTCTCAGGATAAAACATCCTTCCAGGCACCTTACAAGTAACAATGAAATCTGTATGCGGATGATACCCAGCTCTACCTCTCAAATCAGAAACAGTGAAGGCGGTGAAGGTCCTGTGTGAGTGTCTGGAGGCGGTTGGAGGATGGATGGCGGCTAACAGATTGAGATTGAATCCTGACAAGACAGAAGTACTGATTTTGGGGGACAGGAGGCGGGCAGGTGTGGGGGATTCCCTGGTCCTGAATGGGGTAACTGTGCCCCTGAACGACCAGGTGCGCAGCCTGGGAGTCATTTTGGACTCACAGCTGTCCATGGAGGCACAGGTCAAATCCGTGTCCAGGGCAGCTGTTTACCAGCTCCATCTGGTATGCAGGCTGAAACCCTATCTGTCTTCAGACTGCCTTGCCAGAGTGGTGCATGCTCTGGTTATCTCCTGCTTGGACTACTGCAATGCGCTCTACGTGGGGCTACCTTTGAAGGTAACCCGGAAACTACAACTAATCCAAAATGCGGCAGCCAGACTGGTGACTGGGAGTGGCCGCCAAGACCATATAACACCGGTCTTGAAAGACCTACATTGGCTCCCAGTAGGTTTCCGAGCACAATTCAAAGTCTTGGTGCTGACCTTTAAAGCCCTAAATGGCCTCGGTCCAGTATATCTGAAGGAGCGTCTCCACCCCCTGAGGTCCAGCACCAAGTTGGCGAGAAGCCAAGTTACAGGGAACCAGGCAGAGGGCCTTCTCAGTAGTGGCACCCTCCCTGTGGAACGCCCTCCCACCAGATGTCAAAGAGAACAACAACTACCAGACTTTTAGAAGACATCTGAAGGCAGCCCTTTTTAGGGAAGCTTTTAATGTTTGATGTATTACATTATTTTAATATTTTTGGAAGCTGCCCAGAGTGGCTGGGGAAGCCCAGCCAGATGGGTGAGGTATAAATAATAAAATTATTATTATTATTATTGTAAACAAAATCACAATAAATATTATCAAACACATACACACGGGTGTCAGAAGTCTTTGCACAGTACAGTTGGTGGCTGACGGGGCTTGGGGTAAGGACAGCGAGGGGAGGAGACATTCCAGTTGGCACTTGTCTCCTTTGCTCTCACTGAATCCTTCCCACAGGGCAGATGGAGGTAAATGGCTCTGTGGGAGCAGCAGGCTCCAATGTCTTCATTGCCTGCCTTCCTCACTTACATTTCACATGTCAGCTGGGTAATTCATAACAAAAACAGCCAGCTCCTACACATGGAATGCTAGCATGTCAGGGAAAATTCTAGGCCAGAATGCTTTCCCCCAGGGCCGACCCTGCCATTAGGCAGAAGTGAGGTGGCCATGACAGCCACCAGATACTGAGGTGTGTAGAGTAGACAGAGCTGTGGGTGCGACACAGGCTGCTCCCAACACCCTAAGTACAGTGGAAGATGTTGTCCTGCTATCAGTGTTGAAGTAAAATTCAGCTGCCAGCCTGGTCTGCTCCTGTAGGGTGGAGGCACAATCTTGACATTTGGCTCAGGCAGCAAAATGACTTGGACTGGCCCTACTTCTCCCTGATCTCTGGCTTTCAATGGGCAGAGAATTTTGTTGTTTGGAGGGGGATTCAATAGCATGAGCCCACACCTGCTTTCTGAAGTGGTACATTCCAGTTTGCGTGCAGTGGCCGCTAAGCCTGACAGGTCTCTGGATGGTTAAGTCCAGTCAAAGGCGACTATGAGGTTGAGGCACTCATCTCACTTTCAGATTGAGGGAGCCGGTGTTTGTCCGAAGAAAGTGTTCTGGGTTATGTGGCCAGCATGACTAAACTGCTTCTGGCACAATGGAACATCGTGACAGAAACCGTAGCGCATGGAAATGCCATTTACCTTCCCGCCACAGTGGTACCTATTTATCTACTTGCACTGGCGTGCTTTCAAACTGCTAGGTTGGCAGAAGCTGGGGCAGAGCAACGGGAGCTCACCCTGTCACAGGGATTTGAACTGCCGACCTTCTAATTGGCAAGCCCTGGAGCAGCCTTTCTCAACCTGTGGGTCCCCAGATGTTGTTGAATTACAACTCCCATCACCCCTAGCTAGCAAGGCCAGAGCTCAGGGATGATGGGAGTTGTAGGTCCTTCTGACAATGTGTGCACTGCCACAACTCATGGCATTGTGTGTCATAATGATGCTGCACAAAGGCACTTGTGTTTTGCAGCCGATGTTTCATGCTTCCCCACGTGATAGGAATTTCCAGGGTAGCTTCTCAAAGGGTCGGTTCCCTTGCGTGTAAGGGAATCTTATGATGTTTTTGGCATATTTACAGATATGCAAGTTAAGCAAAGCAGGCAGACACCCAAAAACTGCTCGTCTGTAAAACAGCAGCCTTTTCTTGAAGGAAACACCATGGTCTGTCTGCAGTCCGAGGCTGGTTTCTTGGCCATTCAGTTAGGACTCCTACTGCTCAAATGACACTACAAAATGGCCTCTTCCAGCCTTCACTTGAGCAGACTGGGCACATCACAAATTTCAGCAGCTACGAACCGCCAGGCACCAAAGCCCACAAAACAAACACCAGCTAAAGTTATGCAACAATCATGAGGAACGTTTAATCCAAAGATCATGCTTGGAACATCTTGTTGTAGCTACTACACAGCTCAGTGCTTTGAGGGGTCTGTTATTGCCAGAAAAACAGGGGCTGAAATCTGCTGGATTTTCATTTTGAAAAAAGCAAAGTGAACACAAATACTAAATAATCATACCCAATACTGGAGCATACCATTCAAAGGTGTGTGATCAATACATTGTCACCTTTTAAATTATTTGCTCATCATATTGAGTTTTGAAAAAACATAACCATATTTAGACTCAAAATGTCAATGAAGACTTACTGGTCCTATTTTTGCTTGTCAAATGATGGGAGCTGCAAAAAATCTCTTTAGTTAAACCCCCTGACTATCATTTATGGGTGAAACTACATGTTACAAACATCAAGCGGCTGTCTGCCCAAATGGCAGCCCCATGTTAAGTGTAAAGGTAAAGGTAAAGGGACCCCTGACCATTAGGTCCAGCCGTGGCTGACTCTGGGGTTGCGGCGCTCATCTCGCTTTATTAGCCGAGGGAGCCAGCATACAGCTTCCGGGTCATGTGGCCAGCATGACTAAGCCGCTTCTGGCCAACCAGAGCAGCGCACGGAAACGCCTTTTACCTTCCCGCCGGAGCGGTACCTATTTATCTATTTGCGCTTTGACGTGGTTTCGAACTGCTAGGTGGGCAGGATCAGGGACTGAGCAACGGGAGCTCACCCCGTCGCAGGGATTCAAACCACCGAACTTCTGATCGGCAAGTCCTAGGCTCTGTGGTTTAACCCACAGCGCCACCCACCTATGTTAAGTGTAGTTTCTAGTTTAACTTACATAGTAGCCTGATGTCCTCATAATGTCCCTACTTCCACCTGCAGCCACCAATGGTGTGTAATAGGAAGGAGAGCACTTGTCCTATAATGATGTCAGGACACAGAGTAAATTGAGCGAGATGTTCCTGGAATGGAAGGGGGGGCAGAATTTGAGATATAGCTGCTATTTTTAGATGCAGTCCTTTAGAATGTTTGCCCCTACCCCAAATGTGCTCAGTTTCTGGTAACACATCAAGTAATCTCTTAAGATGATATGACCTTAATGTGGGGCTGTTGAGTCTCACATTGCAATTATATCATGTTGGGTTGCCGAAAGTCACGGTGAAGAGAAGGGAACGAGAAAAAGAAAAACCAGTGAAATGATAGCATTCTTTGGCTAATGAACAATTTCCAAATGTTATGTCTGGTTCCAATATATTTGGTGAGATTTGTGAGACCATAGGCAGCAAGCCCACCTTAAGTGCATGATCACTGAGAGAACTTCTCCTTAGATATTTTTTCCTTTCATTCGGATGGAGTATTGACTGCCGCCTGTCAGATGTATCACAGCATTGTAACGAAGGAGCTTGGACTGTTTAGTATTTCAGTCTAGAGTGATCTGCCAAAACAAGACTGACCTTATTTAAAGCGAATAAAAATCTCACCATGTTATTACAGTAGTCACTGCAACTCAGTAGCTTTTCCTTATAAATGTATAGACCAATCTTTTTCTTAGCTCTTTTTGAGTTCTGCACTTGTTCTTTCCTTTCCTGAAACTGGGAACCCGCCAGTAAAGACGATACTGAATACCCGCTGGGATTCACAAATGCTCCTTCAAGGAGCCCAGAAGATTTTCTGGCCATAGGGGCGCATAAACAAAAATGTGGTTGACTTCCTATGGTGACATAGGATAAATGAAATGAGAGTGAACCACTATGTTCAGCAAACGCACACAGATTAGACCCTACTGAGATGGTTATCACCTCCGAACAGGGGAGGGCTGAACAATTAAATGGTGACCTAGGTGAAAATATCCTGCCTTTCACAGAAGAGGATATTGGGGAAAGCATTTCAACCAGATGTGTTTGTTAAGTTTGTCATTGCTCTTGTTTTTAACATGGAGGAACATTTTAATACTGTAATCCCCACCCGCCTTCGGATGTGGTACAAGATCTGCACTGACACCAAGAGCTTTTTCTGTACCTTTAGATCAGCTGAAAGATGTGCT
The DNA here is from genome assembly GCF_027172205.1 of Podarcis raffonei. Taxonomy (NCBI): domain Eukaryota; kingdom Metazoa; phylum Chordata; class Lepidosauria; order Squamata; family Lacertidae; genus Podarcis; species Podarcis raffonei. The sequence goes on from NC_070608.1 coordinate 77,104,440, forward strand.
TTCTTTATGGCAAGGTCGCTAAAGCCTACACGGTCCCCCATTATACCTGAAGGAGCGTCTCCACCCCCATCGTTCAGCCCAGACACTGAGGTCCAGCTCTGAGGGCCTTCTGGCGGTTCCCTCACTGCAAGAAGTGAGGTTACAGGGAACCAGGCAGAGGGCCTTCTTGGTAGTGGCACCCACCTTGTGGAACGCCCTCCCATCAGATGTCAAGGAAATAAACAACTCTCTAACTTTTAGAAAACATCTGAAGGCAGCCCTGTTTAGGGAAGTTTTTAAAGTTTGATGTTTTATCATGTTTTTAATATTCTGTTGGGAGCCAACCTGAGATGGGTGGGGGTATAAGTAAATTATTATGATTATGATTATCCATCTGGCTGATACCAGTTCATGCAGTATAGGGAAAAGGTACTTGCTTATTTTTTGAAACACCTCCTTGACTGCATTGAAAAGGGATGCCTGCAGGAGGCTTTCTACATGTGTAACCATATTTGTCTATCTATTTTCCACTGCTGTAGCTTCCAAACCTATAGGGGGGAGGGGATTCAGTTACAAAAGGTTCAGCTGTGCACACTTTCCATGCACACATATAAAGGGCTCCTTCTAGATTGCAGCCTTGGTTGTACACTCTAACCTCAAACCAGGCATGGAGAAAGCTGCGGAACAGGTGTCCTCAACACGATGTTTTCCAAATTATATTTTCTTGTATAACTGGGAAGGAATCACTACGCTCGCTCTCTCCTTCTCTCTCTCTCTCTCTCTCTCTCTCTCTATATATGAACAGGATATCCGAGTCTATGAAATTCTATTTATAGAAATCTACAAAGCACAGATGGAGTTTTACGAATGTACCCAAAAAAAGAAAAAGGAAAAAAAAGTCAGTTGATGGGATAAAGAGAATGTATTTCCTGGAAGTATGCCATTTGTATCTTTTTATTTAATTTGTCTAAACCTTTTCCTGTGTCTGACTTGGGTCATTTGCTGCCACCTGTTATCTTGAAAATGATTCTGGCATGACTTGATCACTTACAGTGAGAGGGGGCCTCTTGAAGATTTCAGATGGTGGTCCTGCTATCTCGCGAGAAGATCAGATCACAGTTATTGAGGGCAAATGTGCATGTTGATTCCCATCTGCGCTTGGCAGCCAAGGTAAAAAAAAGAATTCTAAAAAGGAACTCAAAACATGTCCGTGCACATTCTGAGTCCGCCTCTCCCTCCAAACCTTTGCAATCTGCACAACAGATGGACCTATCAGCAGACTGAAAGCTTCTTCAGCCATTAGCCTCCTCCTAAGCTTCACATAGCCCCATATATGTTAATTCATTAACATGCTCATTGTTCACCTCATTTCATCTCCACCCCTGTGTATGTTTTTAAAAGAGTTGCACAACCATTCCAAGGATTAGGGAGTGGAAGGTTGGGTCCTGGATGTCATAGACAGCAGCCAATGGATGCTCCCTACAGATAGGTCTGTGATCGCTGTCACATGCCGTCATCTTCTAAGTGCCACAGGTAGAGCTGGGTGCAGGGTGGGGACCAAAGGTGAACAGGCTACCTCAGATGAGCGTGATGTGTCTGGCACCAGAGGTTCTACCCCTCCCATAACACCCATACACTCCGTTTCCCACACCCCAGGAAATGGCTTCGACTGGCTGCCTAAACCAGGTGAGTGTAGCGGATGAGTTTCAAACCCTCAGTGAGTTAGGGACTTCCCCTGCATGGGAAGACAGGCTCCAGTGGATTGAGAAGACAAGACCAATAGTGGGTCCAATGGTCAAGAAGGCAGTTTCTGTTACGAAAAAGGAGCAATGCAGAAGCGAGCTCCAGGTGGCTGGAATGGTAAACAGGAAGCTGATGTTGTGGGACTGTACCGTGGGAACCAGGGACAGTCTATTCAGTGCACTGAGCACCGGATGTTAGCTCAGAGTGTCACATGACCCTGTACTGGAAGTACATGGGTGGAGTTATTCTCTCTCTGCAGTTGTGATGAGAGGGTACAGACATGATTTCTCTGTACTGCTGGAAAGACAGAAATAAAAGCATGTAAATATATTTCTGTCTGTCTCTTTCCCCTCCCTGGGAGAGGAGGGGGAGGAGTGGTGTGTTCTTCTTCACGTTGGGAAGAATCGCCGAGTAAGACCTCACCTTGATCTTGCCGGGAGTCGCAGACAGGAGGTCAACAAGGATTCAAGCCGGGCACCTGGAGGGTGGCCAAATTCCTCTGCGCTTCGCTGGCTCTGCTGGCTTGAATTCAACAGTTTCTGCACGTGCGGTTGAAGGATGTTAGAGGCAGAAGGGGCTTGTCAACTAGGGAAGGAAGCCCATCTAGCAGAAGGAAAACTCTGTGTTGCAGAATATCTTCAGGCGAAGAAAAGGCTTAGGAATAAACCCTACACAAATCTGGAGCACAGTCCCTAACACGGTTGGATGGTGGCTGGTATGCCTCCTTCTGGCAACTCCAGCATCCAAACTGGTGCCAAATGTGTTGCTTTGCTTTCCTTTGGACCACATCAGCAAGGCTGAGAGGGGTGTCTTGTGGCCTGGGCAGCTGAGGACCTCCACACGCACTGCCCAGGCTTACACCCCGGGGAGGTCACTTTGGCGCTGCTAACACAACAGTTTGACTTCACCCATGGAGGCACCCTCCATTGTCTCTCGAGACAGGCAGGTGCCCACAACGAATAGGTCTTCTCCATTCAAGCTTTGCCCACTGAAAGCCTGTACAACTGCTCTTTTGTTTAAAGAGCTCAGCTCAGCAATATGGTTGCTTTCAAGGCAGCAAAAGTGCCTTTGCCACTGTCACAATGTGCTCAGAGCTGAATTACCGTATTTTTCGCTCTATAAGACGCACCAGACCACAAGACGCACCTAGTTTTTGGAGGAGGAAAACAAGAAAAAAAATATTCTGAATCTCAGAAGCCAGAACAGCAAGAGGGATAGCTGCGCAGTGAAAGCAGCAATCCCTCTTGCTGTTCTGGCTTCTGGGATAGCTGCGCAGCCTGCATTCGCTCCATAAGACGCACACACATTTCCCCTTACTTTTTAGGAGGGAAAAAGTGAGTCTTATAGCGCAAAAAATACGGTATATCCGAGAAGCCTACTTACATTGTGTGCTTGCATTCTACCTTCCCATCTAATCAACAGGCTTGCTCATTTTTCTATGATTTCTATTAACACGCTTTGCAGGTTTTTCTATTGTTTCAAAATATATTCTAGACAGTTTGTAAAGCACACTAATATTTTCCAGGATCCGTCTCTAGAGGAAACTACCGACTTTGACTAGTGTCGAAACTGACCATCTCTGTAAGGAAACCCCACTACATAGACTTGGTACATTTCTTGTTTTCCTTTCTTAATTCAGTCCCCAGTTCTCCTCAGGCGTCTACATTTGTACAAATGTGAACAGCACTCGTCTGCCACCATCCTGGATGCTTGCGGTGTCCCTGTTATTTTTCCATCTCTCTCCTAGACATGAAGCGGTAATATTTTTGGCAAACGCAGACTGTTAGAAACAAGGATTTTTCAAAGAGAGAAAAGGAAATTACCTGCTAAAAAAATTAAGGCTGCAGATTACTCAGCAGCGCACCAAAGAAGCAGAAAGGAAATTGAAGAAGCAGGGCCTTTCCAACATCAACGTAATATGTTACTTCTCATAACATCCCATTCCCCAAGTGAACACTTGCATCAGGGCTACTCCAAACAAGTAACAATGTGGGTGAGGTGAGGTGGATCCCCACTAGAGACATCAGTGGAAGCTGAGCAGTGTCCAGGAATGATCAGAAACTACATTCTTCCAGGTCTCCTGTCTCTGTACCTTTGAAATCTCCCCTTCGTGCACAAAAAATGGGAAAATTAAGGACTTAATCTGTGCCGACAATCACAAGCAAAATAGGCATTCATAGGAGACAGTCTCCCTCTCAAGTCTTTCCAAAGCTTCTAAACGTTTTCCTCGAACAGTTCCTACAATGAAATCCCTTACAGAGCCAGTGAAGACCTGCATGCTGTATCTCCTATATAATGTTTTTCCATGACCTCTTCTAAAACTAAGGCGAATGCAGCAATTCATTATGGACCCATGCAGAGGCGCTCAATAGAAAATGGAGGGAAAGCTGAAGTTACTTGCTAACATGTTGAGTTTACCACAATGGAGCTAAGTGACAAGTTGTTTTTTTCTGATTATATTGTTAGAGTGCTACCTCAGGTTACATACGCTTCAGGTTACAGACGCTTCAGGTTACAGACTCCGCTAAGGCAGAAATTGTACCTCGGGTTAAGAACTTTGCTTCAGGATGAGAACAAAAATCGCACGACGGCGGCGGCAGCGGGAGGCCCCATTAGCTAAAGTGGTACCTCAGGTTAAGAACAGTTTCAGGTTAAGAACGGACCTCTGGAATGAATTAAGTACTTAATCTGAGGCACCACTGTACTGTTATTGGAGACCAGAGAAAAGGTTTAAGAACCAATGAAATAAATGCACAAATCTGCTTTTTTATCCTAACTAGCCCGACTTAGAAATCTTTTCTTTACCCATTTTCTGTTCTCTCTCTCTCTCTCTCTGCTTCCTATCACTTATAAAGTGGAAAGGAAGTTTCCCCTGCTCCATAAGTTCACCTATGTAATGATTCAATGTACCCATAGAATGAGGGGCGTTACCAACACATTCCTATGTAACAGATCAATTACTATCCCGATCCTTTGCCACACTTTCCCAAATCTGATATTAAAACTCAACGCACTTTAAAGCTCCTCAGTTCTACAGAATGTTTTTGAAATTGGGGAGTGAAAACCTTTTTGGGTCCACGGCTTCCTTGACCAACTACAGTGGTACCTCGGGTTACGTACGCTTCAGGTTACACACTCCGCTAACCCAGAAATAGTGCTTCAGGTTAAGAACTTTGCTTCAGGATAAGAACAGAAATTGGGCTCCGGTGGCGCGGCAGCAGCAGGAGGCCCCATTAGCTAAAGTGGTGCTTCAGGTTAAGAACAGTTTCAGGTTAAGAACAGACCTCCGAAACGAATTAAGTACTTAACCCGAGGTACCACTGTACATTTTTTCTGAGGCACCTATGTGGGGCTCAGGAGCCGAGTTATGTCACCCCTTGCCTGCGGAAGGTGGCAGCCTCTCACCGATTTTCAAACGGAGTGTTCCCTCAGCCTCCTCTCCTCTCCCCTCTCCTTGGGAGTCCTCTGGGCAGCCGCAGCTGCTGCCCCTAGTCTCTGAGCTGCCCCCGCCAGCCCCAATTACAGATGCCCCCTTACACTGCCCCACAGGGGCCTGGAAAGCACCCACTGGCCAGCCCCAGAGGCACGATTCACCTGGGGTGCTTGTAGCCAAGGCTGCAACAGACAGTTGTGCAAGCCTTTGGGAGGCAGAAACGTGAGGGGGCACCAGAGGAAGGGAGGGAAGGAAAGGGGGACAGAGGCCAGTGTTGCCCGTGGCACCCCTGACCATCATTCAAGGCACCCCAGGGTGCTACGGCACAGTGGTTGAAAACAACTGAGTTATATGATTGCTTGTCCATGTTCTTCTTTGTGTCCCTTAACTCCTGTGACGAGGCCAATTTAATCCTACAGATCTGTATATTTTATTTATTCATTATTTAACAAAATTTATACACCGTTTGCTTGTAGCAAAATTTCTAGGCAGTTTACAAGAAATATTAAAAACAATTAAAAACATTTTAAAACAATCACAATTAACAGCAACGGAGATTAAAGCACGTCAGCATCTACGTGTCTGGATAGGCTTACCTATGCAAAATGCTTTAAGGAAGCGCTGAAAGGACTATATATTTATTTTTAGTTAACCAAAATGCATGTAAGGTGTTGATAAATAAGCTGAGAATATTTGATCTTGTTCATCTGCAGCATAATCAGTCTGGACATTCAATAGCACTCACTAAGTAGACAGAAGGCTTGTTAGCATCACGGAGGAATGTTGTCAAGCCAAATGGCCAGCTGTCTCTCTGAAACAGGAGCTCAGTAGGTTTTCCACACAGGCTAAATCTTCCAGACAATTGAAACTGCAGCAAATATTAATGAAGGCTGCCGTTTCCCCAGGCTTTGGTACTTTCCCAAAAATGATTTTCAACTTAGCATGCTAGGAAAATAGTTCGAGAAACAATATCTTCTTAAAAACAACAACAACAACAACAACAACAACAACAACAACAACAACAACAACAATAATAATAATAATAATAATTTATTATTTATACCCCGCCCATCTGGCTGAGTTTCCCCAGCCACTCTGGGCGGCTCCCAATCAGTGTTAAAAACAGTACAGCGTTACATATTAAAAACTTCCCTGAACAGGGCTGCCTTAAGATGTCTTCTGAATGTCAGGTAATTATTTATCTCTTTGACATCCTCATGACTACTCAGGATTCCAATTCTGCATAGATTTGCTAACCACACTGGACTTCCTAATGCCGATATTGTTAGGATATTTCCGTTCCACCTTAAAAGGGAGCAGGATGTTTGTGTCACAGCCTGCGTATTTCCTGTCTCACAGGATGTTTCTGTTGTGTCTTCGCTTTCGTTTCTTTCTTGTTGCCTGAGCAGCCGGAGCAGGCGGTCATGTTTTTCTTTGTTCTGACCAACGCTGAATAAACTGTAAATATGCTCTCCTGCTGTGCATCTTTTGCTGGGTGAATTCTGCTGATAGAGTGTGCACCAGCCTAAGAATGTGGAACAATCTATTCTTGAGGCTTCGTGTCGCTGATTGCTGATACTGCGTGTCTACAGGAGATCAATGGATCGTCCGACAGGAGCTTGGGGCTCAGATGGACTTTGTCTCCCTGGCAGTATCCCAACAGATATTGCTTGTTGATGCATCTAATAACTGACTCCAACTGGGAAAGGTTTTTCATCCTTTTCCTCTTCACTTTGTTTGCCGGCTAAACACTTTTGGGCCACTGCTCCCTAGGTCCCATAAACTCACCCCCAGCGGCCCCCTACCCCACCCTATCAAAAGCATTATTCAGAATAGCAGCTTGCAGAACCCACTAAGGACAACAGCAACGCAATAAAATTCAAAATTAATTGCAAAACAATGATTTGCACATTTATTCAAGATTCAGTTAAAACTATTTAGCTTAATCAATTCAAAAAAACTGATGACCTTGATCTGACTTTTCAAAGTCTTATAATCATGTGCATCTTCAGCACCTCTCTGTCACTCCCTTGCCTCTCAGAGCCCCCCCCCCCCCCGGAAACCACTAAACTAATTTGATGGCGAATTTTGGAGCATCGAATGCTTGTGCACTATTATGATATTTTATTATGGGACAACATGGCTACTTTTATTTTTTGCGTATTATTGTATTTTTAAAATACGTAATACCTGATAAATATCACATATTTCTCTTGAGCAACGCACAGTTTCATATTGCCATGAGACTTTGGGATAGAGCAGAATAAATGAATTTAAAGGTAAAGGGACCCCTGACCATTAGGTCCAGCCGTGGCCGACTCTGGGGTTGCAGCGCTCATCTCGCTTTATTGGCCGAGGGAGCCGGCGTACAGCTTCCGGGTCATGTGGCCAGCATGACTAAGCCGCTTCTGGCAAACCAGAGCAGTGCACGGAAACGCTGTTTACCTTCCTGCCGGAGTGGTACCTATTTATCTACTTGCACTTTGACATGCTTTCAAACTGCTAGGTTGGCAGGAGCAGGGACCGAGCAACGGGAGCTCACCCCGTCGCGGGGATTCAAACCGCCGACCTTCTGATCAGCAAGTCCTAGGCTCTGTGGTTTAAGCCACAGCGCTACCCGCAAATGAAGATTTGTTTAAAATCTCAAAATGTTCTAACTCACTCAAATGCACATCTTTTTACAACGGTGCAACCCTTTCACAAGAATAAAATGGATGGATTGCTTATTTATCCTGATTAAGCTATTAAATATTTCAGGCTTTCTTCAAATGGGATCTCCCTCTATCCCTTTGCTCCTCTAAACAGAAGCATATTTAGTGCTCAGTTTAAAATCCTGAACTGTTGTTTTTAATAAAGTTGTAAGAAAGCTCTCTTGGGAGAATAATAATAATAATAATTTATTATTTGTACCCCGCCCATCTGGCTGGATTTCCCCAGCCACTCTGGGCGGCTTCCAACAAAGATGAAAGATACACTAAAATGTCACATATTAAAAACTTCCCTGAACAGGGCTGCCTTCAGATGTCTTCTGAATGTCAGGTAGATGTTTATCGCTTTGACATCTGATGGGAGGCCGTTCCACAGGGCGGGCGCCACTACCGAAGAAGACATATATATTTCTAATTTGCATATCAGTATTGAAAGATTGGTTCAATACTTGGACACCAAAAAGTTTGTATTGCACATCTGCCTAGGTTCCCATATAAAATTAATACAAACTTTCAACGAATGTTATATCGAACCATAATGAGCTAAATATACAAGAATGAGATCTTGTTTCTAAGGGAAAATGAGCAGTTGACAGAAGTGTAGTTTGCCACAAAGAGCTTGGTTATCACAAGCCAAGTGAGATCATCAGATTCCAGGATTTAAAGAAAACTGACTTGGAAGAAGCCGCAGTTGGGACGCAGTGCTTTTATTTCTGCTGCATAAAACGTACACATGTACATATTTATGGCATAAGTAAGAAGCAGGAAGGGGTGGCCCCTGGGAGTTAAAGCATGCATGTTAGATGGTTTCATTTCAGCAGCTGGAGTGTCAAATAAAGAGAAAGGAAAATGTAACCCAATCCTCCATCAGCTAAAAACTGTTCCAAGCTTGCAGCTACTAAATTGCTCATTGCTACCAGTTTTATGGCCTCTCCTTGGTTCCATCTTCATTTTGTGTGTGAGGTTTACATCTTTTTGCGGCTGACATATTTTCCTCCGATAAACCACAGCTGCATTCACACGCCCAGATACACACCCCAGCGAGCCAAAAGAATCACACGAAGTGGCATTGCGAACCATAGAATGTCTCGTTGATGTTCACTTACGTCTTCAATTTGCACACATTTCAGCTTCGGTTATGGACCAAAGCACATTTACACGTCGTGTAAATCCCAAGTGAATTTCCTGTACAGCTTCCATCTGGCTAGGCTAGAATCTCTTCCCATTTTGGAACGCTTAATTCCCAGCCAAAATACAACGTCCCTTTGTTCCAGCTGATTACACTAAGCTCTCCTGAGATGCAAATACAGGTTTTAAAACTGACAGCAAAAGAGTGTGCAGCGTTCCTTAAATTGAAATTCTTCTGTGCTCGCTTCCATAATCCTCTGGCCAAAAAGAGAGAGGTACTTTTCTTTCTTTCTTTAGTTTTCCTAATGTAAAGCATGGTGTCCTCTTGGACATGTGGGCAAAGGGCCCAGAGATGATGACTGACATCTCTCACTTTATGCTACACACCTGAGAAGGAGATGCTTGTGACATCATCAGGGTTCTCAGGTGCTATTGGCTCAACAGGACCCTCGCAGGCTTCTAGTCATGAGCCAATGTCTGCCCTTATCAGATGCTGCCACTGGCCATGCTTGTGCGGAACAAGACTAAAGAAAATATTGGTAAGGAGAACTTAATAACACTTAACTGCTACTGCCACCAAACCTGAACCCAAAGAGGAGAACTATCACACGCTAGTGAACAAGAATATTATTTTTTTACTGGGGGGAAACATATAAGCCAGGCTTCAGTCATCAGTCTTCAGTCCATGTGTTTTAAAATCACATGAAGAAAGAGTGTTGGGCAGATAACTGCTGGCCCTGGTTCCTACCTTTCCACTGGGACAATCAGAATGTCGGTGGTTTGAATCTGTACAACGTGGTGAGCTCCCGTTGCTCTGTCCCAGCTCCTGCCAACCTAGCAGTTCGAAAGGATGCCATCGCAAGTAGATAAATAGGTACCACTGCAGCAGGAAGGTAAACAGTGTTTCCATGCGCTCTGGTTTCCGTCACAGTGTTCTACTGTGCCAGAAGTGGTTTAGTTATGCTGGCCACATGACCCAGAAAGCTGTCTGTGGACAAACACTGGCTCCCTCAGTCTGAAAGCAAGATGAGTGCTGCAACCCCATAGTTGCCTTTGACTGGATTTAAGCATCCAGTTGTCCTTTACTGTACCTACCTTTCCAGGGGTTGGGACGTCTATGGGGTGCAGCGCTCATCTCACTTTCAGGCCAAGGGAGCCAGCGTTTGTCCACAGACAGCTTTCTGGGTCATGTGGCCAGCATGACTAAACTGCTTCTGGCACAACAGGACACCATGAAGGAAACCAGAGCACAGGGAAACACCATTTACCTTCCCATCGCTGCAGTATCTATTTATCTATTTGCACTTGCATGCTTTCAACCTGCTAGGTTAGCAGGAGTTGGGACAGAGCAATGGGAGCTCACCCCATCGCAGGGATTCGAACTGTCAACCTTCTGATCAGCAAGCCCAAGAGGCTCAGTGGTTTAGACCACAGCGCTACCTATGTTGCGCGGGACTTCCTAGCAAGATGGTATATGCAGGGGGCCCTCACCTTCAGAGCACAGTGCTTCGGTTTATAAGGGGTGAGATAATAGTTAAAGTATCCTGGTCCCAGGCTGTCTAGGGCCTGTTAGGATATTTCTGTTCCACCTTAAAAGGGAGCAGGCTTTCTGAGTCACAGAGTCTGCGTATTTCCTGTTCACAGGATGTTTATGTTTTCAGTTGCTTTCGTTTCTTTCTTCTTGCCTGAGCAGACCGGAGCAGGCGGTCATGTTTTTCTTTGTTCTGACCAACGCTGAATAAACTGTAAATATGCTCTCCTGCTGTGCATCTTTCGCTGTGTGAATTCTGCTGATAGAGTGTGCACCAGCCTAAGAATGTGGCAATCCATTTCTCAGGCTTCATGTCGCTAATTGCTGATACTGCCTGTCTACGGGAGATCGATGGATCGTCCGGCAGCCGGCTTGGGGGCTCAGATGGACTTTGCCTCCCTGGCAGTATCCCAACATTATACACCAAAACCAGCATCTTTAACTTTGCCAGGCAGCTAGTTGGCAGCGAGTGCGATTCTTTCAACAGCAAGGAAACATGTTGTTGACATCCCCGTGAGCAGTCAAGCTGCTGCCTTTTGGAACAGCATCAGCTTCCAGACTGACGTTAAGGGCAGCCCCACACAGAGTGCATTGCAGTAATCCAGCCCGGAGGTTATCAGGGCATGGGCAATGGCATCCATATGTGGGAGCCTGATCATATGCGGCTTTTAAACACGTCTGAAAACCAGTATTGAAAAGGAGACCATCTGGGAGACATCTGTTCAAATCACCATTCAGCCAAAGTTTGCTAGCTAGCCTTGGGGGAAGCGACTATCTGCCAGGCAAACCTACATCATATGGGGAAAAGGGGATATATCCCATGTATGGCATCTTGTACTCCTCTGAGGAAGATGGGATGAATAAATATGCAAACAGGATGGATATGCAGGACAAGGGAGGCAGCAGCATTTGGCAGTGTCTTGCTGACAGGGAAGAAGAGTTTGGACTTGATATCCCGCCTTTTATTCCCCTTGTTGTTGTTGTTGTTTAGTCGTGTCTGACTCTTCGTGACCCCATGGACCAGAGCACGCCAGGCACTTCTGTCTTCCACTGCCTCCCGCAGTTTGGTCAAACTCATGCTGGTAGCTTCGAGAACACTGTCCAACCATCTCGTCCTCTGTCGTCCCCTTCTCCTTGTGCCCTCCATCTTTCCCAACATCAGGGTCTTTTTCAGGGAGCCTTCTCTTCTCATGAGGTGGCCAAAGTATTGGAGTCTCAGCTTCAGGATCTGTCCTTCCAGTGAACACTCAGGGCTGATTTCCTTCAGAATGGATAGGTTTGATCTTCTTGCAGTCCATGGGACTCTCAAGAGTCTCCTCCAGCACCATAATTCAAAAGCATCAATTCTTCGGCGATCAGCCTTCTTTATGGTCCAGCTCTCACTTCCATACATCACTACTGGGAAAACCATAGCTTTAACTATACGGACCTTTGTTTACTCCCCTTAAGGAGTCTCAAAGCAGCTAACAATCTCCCTTTCGCAAGCTGCAACCATGTGGCCTGGAGTTTTACATAGCAATGTGTTGGTCCCAAAATGTCCACAGGAGTGGGATTTAGCTGAAGGTGGCTTGTTCTGTCTCCTTCTTCTGAAACCTGGTGGGAAGCAGGAGATCTAATCTCAAAGCCTCATATTGTTTAGAATCCCAGGCAGCGTGATATCAGCGTGGGATCAAGATACTTTCTTGAATGAGAGAAGAAATATACACTAACTTCTCCTCAAAAAGGCGTTAGGATTTTCTCATCTAAGGTGACGCCATGAGAGGGAACAGCAGTACCGAGAGGTTAGGTGACGGAACCAGCAGCCACCATATGAAACAAATTATTTTTATTATTATTATTTTACATCTATGGAATTAATATAGGAAGCAAAGCTTGCCAAAACTAACTTTCAAATTCAAATATTGAATGATAAAGCCTGCAATTTTTCTTAATATACGTGCACGTACATCATACACAAAGGATTCCAAAAGATTCGCCTCCGGGAATTAAAATGACTCAATTAAAGCATTCATCCCAACTTCAAAAACATTAATATATATGTTGTCTTTCTGGAAAGAGATAAAGTTTTGTCAGCCACAGTGTGCAATTTGAAACAATTATTATTTCTGGCACAGAATGTCAATAGACGGCAGTGTGCGGCACACTCTCTTATTACTCTCTCATGCCTGCAAAATCCCGCTGGTTAAACTACTCTTTGTGCTTCATCATCTATAATCACTCAACTGTTTTCCATCAGGGATTAACCCTGTGTGGTGAATCAGGGAAAGTAAAGCAGTGAAAACACTGTCTTATTCTGTCATGTCGTCTCTGTTCCAACGCTCTTAGCTGGAGAAAAAAAAATTAGATTCCTTTTCTCAGCAACGCAGGAAAAGAGGAAAAACGAAACCTGCACAACAGAAGCAAACTGAAGCCTTTGTATACAAAACCCACACATAGGCTCTTATCAGCGCAATGTGGGTAACTGATAATGAGATGTTACTGGGAGAAAAAAGAAAACGATAAGGTGGGTTTGCTGTTTTCAGAAACAGCCATACATTAATTGAACATAGCTCAGTTGGTTAGAGCATGGTGCTGATAACGCCCAGGTTGCAGGATAGATCCCCGTAATGGACAGCTGCATATTCATGCATTGATGGGGTCAGATGATCCACAGGGCCACTTCCAGCTCTACAGTTCTATGATTCTTCATGTAGTCTTTGGGAAGGAAAGGGAAATAAGGGCTGAAGGTCAATAGCAGAGTACAGTGGTACCTCGGGTTACATATGCTTCAGGTTACATACACTTCAGGTTACAGACTCCGCTAACCCAGAAATACTGCTTCAGGTTAAGAACTTTGCTTCAGGATGAGAACAGAAATCGTGCTCCGGCGGCGTGGCGGCAGCGGGAGGCCCCATAAGCTAAAGTGGTGCTTCAGGTTAAGAACAGTTTCAGGTTAAGAACAGACCTTCGGAACAAATTAAGTACTTAACCCGAGGTACCACTGTACAGTGGTAACTTGGTTGTCAAACTTCATCCATTCTAGGAGTCCGTTCGACTCCCGGAACAGTTCAAAAACTAAGACGCGGCTTCCGATTGGCTGCAGGAGCTTCCTGCACTCAATCGGAAGCCGCGGAAGCCGCAGAAGCTGCGTCGGACATTCAGCTTCCGAAAAACGTTCGCAAATCAGAACACTCACTTCCGGGCTTGCGGCATTCAGGAGCCAAGCCCTTCAACAACCAAGGTACCACTGCTTATGCTCTGCACACAGAAGTTCCCAAATTGAATCCGAGTTAAAGAATCTCAGGGAACTGAATTGGGTGAGAGAGGTATTTGTCTGAGATCCTAGAGGTGCAGCCTGCCAAGACTACACCAGGGGTAGCCAACATGGTGCCTTCCACACATTGGACTACGACTCCCTACAGATCCAGTCCACATGGCCATTGGCCAGGGATGATGGGAATTGTAGTACAACAACTGCATTGGCTATCCCTGAAGTAGCCAACACTAGGTTAGCCTGACCAGACCCATGCCCTCATACGAAAATTGGAACATTTCTCACTCCCCTCCTCAACCGACCCTCCTTGACCCCCCCTTGCTGTCCCCACCCCACTGAGCATTTACTGTCAGAAGAAGGATGAGTGCCGCCACCACTTCACCAACAGTGCACATGCCCTCCATCGCCCTGAGAAAATCCCTCAATCTCGATTTTTAAAATTTTATCTCTGGTTACGTATTTAATTCGTTCTGGAGGTCCGTTCTTAGCCTGAAACTGTTCTTAACCTGAAGCACCACTTTAGCTAATGGGGCCTCCTGCTGCCGCTGATGCACGATTTCTGTTCTCATCCTGAAGCAAAGTTCTTAACATGAGGTAATATTTCTGGGTTAGCAGAGTCTGTAATCTGAAGCGTATGTAACCCGAGGTACCACTGTATTTGGTAGATTCCCAAAAGGAAAACACACATGCCAATACAGTCATACCTCGGGTTGAATGTGCTTCAGGTTGAGCGCGTTCGGGTTGCACTCCACGGCAACCCGGAAGTAACGGAGCATGTTACTTCCAGGTTTCGCCGCTCGCGCATGCGCAGACACTCAAAATGACATCACGTGCATGCGCGGAAGCGGCAAAACGCGACCCGTGCACGCGCAGACGCGCTGTGGCGTCTTACGTTCTATTCGGGATGCAAACAGGGCCCTGGAACGGATCACATTCGCATCCCAAGGTACTGCTGTAAACAAATTTTAGAAAGGGGCAAGATCAGATGCGGATCCCTGTTTAGGGAAGCTTTTAATATCTGAAGGACTATTGTATTTTAATATTTTGTTGGAAGCTGCCCAGAGTGGCTGGGGAAACCCAGCCAGATGGGTGGGAAATAAATACATACATACATACATACATACATACATACATACATACATACTTCTTGAGCCAGTGCATCATGCAGAGCTGGGCCTCAGCAGCCTCTCCTCCTGCCCTCCAGCAGCTGCTATGAGCTGCTCAGTGCGGTGATCCCTTGCAGCTGCCACTGCTGCCGCCACAAGTCATTTGGGACAAGCGCCGGCTCATCCTCCTCCCCGGCTCAGTGGCGGCAGCACTGGCAGGGGAAATAGGGATATTCAGAGATTGAATCAGAAGCTGGGATGGCTTTCGTAATTCCGAGACTGTCCCTGGGAAATCAGGGCACTTGGAGGAAATGCAGTCACCTGCCTCTGCATCAGTCAGCTTCATACGCTCTTGTTATTAAATATACAGTAGTACCTCTGGTTACATACTCAATTCGTTCCAGAGGTCTGTTCTTAACCTGAAACTGTACTTAACCTGAAGCACCACTTTAGCTAATGGGGCCTCCCGCTGCTGCCGTGCGATTTCTGTTCTCATCCTGAAGCAAAGTTCTTAACCCGAGGTACTATTTCCGGGTTAGGAAGTCTGTAACCTGAAGCGTATGTAACCTGAAGCGTATGTAACCCGAGGTACCACTGTACTTGAATGCACAAAGAAGAGTAACCACACTAGTCTACAGGCTGTTTGCAAAACTTCAGGCAGGTGTCAGGCCTTTCTACAAATGAAACAATCTATACAGTACTCAAACTCTTAAATGTTCCACCTCTGTTGAACTGTGGTCTGTACATCCTCCCTATATATTATTATGTTAGATCTGCCTTGCTCTGTTTGGTGACCTCCAGATATTTCAGACTCAAACTCTCATAAACCTTAGCCAGCATAGCCCAATGGTCAGGGAGAACACCGGGATAAGGACAGCTCTTTTATTTACATAAAACTAACTCACTATTTGTCAAAACTTAATTCCAACAGACTGCATGTACAAACTACCTCCCCAACCCCTAACTTATTTTCCTTCATGAGAGGAAATATTTTGCCCTAGGTTCGTTCAGCAGCCAAACTGCTACTACAGTCCTTTTAGCTCAGATGTTTTCAAATGCCCCCTTCCAACTGTTCAGTTTTAAAGGATACGTGTCCTATTTAAATTTTGCAAACATAAAACGTATAGCTTTTCGAACGTCTGTTTCATCATGCATCAAACACTGTAACCAGGATGCTACAGGGCTGTGTCACCTTCAAATGCAAACTCCAACTTCCTTCCACACATTGTTTATGCAGATGTGCCGGAGATAGTTGTGCAACACAGTACACATCATCGCATGGGGAAAGAATAATGTATCGTCAATGTCATCTGTAAGGAATGCTAAAAAACAAACCATGGACCCAGGTTTGGAAATCACGACAAGCCAGATTCCGGTTTGTTTCCCAACAGCATGAACAGTGCAAGAGTGGGGCAAAGACTATTCACCACCATGCACCATGTTCGTTATAAACTATGGTTTGATGTCATGTGAAATTTGTATAGTGAGATCCTGCTGTGCCTGCAGCTTACAGCAGGGTCTTTTCAGTTTCAGCCCCCTAAGTTTGAAATGCTCTGCTGATGAATTTCATCTCTACTCTGTCAGCTCTTGAGGACTTTTGTTTTCTACCAGGAAAATGGAAAAACCCATGAGTTTCACTAAATCCCCATTGAGTTACTCTCTAAAGGTAAAGGTAAAAGACCCCTGACAGTTAAGTCCAGTCACGAACGACTCTGGGGTTGCGGCGCTCATCTCGCTTTACTGGCCGAGGGAGCCGGTGTTTGTCTGTAGACAGTTTTTCCGGGTCATGTGGCCAGTATGACTAAGCCACTTCTGGTGAAACCAGAGCAGCACACGCAAACGCCATTTAACTTCCCGCCGGAGTGGTACCTATTTATCTACTTGCACTGGCGTGCTTTCGAACTGCTAGATTGGCTTGAGCAGGGACTGAGCAACGGGTTGCTCAGCAATCCCGTTGCGGGGATTTGAACCACTGACCTTCCGATCGGCAAGCCCTAGGCTCAGTGGTTTAGACCACAGCACCACCCGCGTCCCTACTCTCTAGCAGCAGTGGCGTAGCGTGGGGGGTGCCAGGGGTGCCGGCAGCACCGGGCGCAACATCTGGGGGGGCGCGAGTCCAGAGGGAAGGGACAAGTTCCTTCCTCCACCGGGCTCCCCGCCGCCACCGCCAGCCTTGCGCCCTAGCGCGCACACGCCCCCCGCCGCCGCTGCGGCTGCGCTCCACTCACTGCTCTCAGGAGCAGCCGCTGCAGCAGCGCCGCCACCGACGCCTGGCCAGGCACGGGCAGCCTCCGCACCCCGACGCCGACGCCATCCCCTCGGCCCAGCCACAGGCGGCGGCTGCTTCTGCCGACTGGGAGGGAGGAGAGCTCCGAGGGGCCTCATCGCGCCTTGCGCTCCCCAAAACCCTCCGTGAGGAAGCCGGTGGGCGGGCGAGGGTCTCCCGGCGGAAGGGGGCGCCGCTGGCTCCGGCTCTCAGCGCAAGTCTCAGCCGCGGGGGGGGGAGGACGGAGCGCGGCTGGAAGCCCCCGGACCCGGCCGGGAGGAGGAGAGGCGCTCGCCAAGCCCGGATCTGGAGCGCCTCGGAGCGCGGGCTCCACCTATAGCCCAAGGAGAGGAGGGGGTGGGGAGGCGCCCGAGGGGAGGGGGCTTCGGCTGCCTCGGCCCGCGGGGGCTCCGCAAATAATAAATTTAATAAATTCCTGCTGAGCCTTTGGGGGGGGTCTTTGGCTCCTTCACTCACCCCCCCAGCCCCCGTGGCGTAGCGTGGGGGGTGCAGGGGGGGTCGGCCGCACCGGCGCAACATGGGGGGGGCGCGCTCGCACTCGAGTGCTAAAATCCACGGGTTAGGGGGCGCAAATTACTTGCCTTGCCCCGGGTGCTGACAACCCACGCTACGCCACTGTCTAGCAGTGCCTAAACCTTTTGCCAAAAGACAGGCCAACTTCAGTGACAGAACTGAACCTCTTGATGTATTGTAGTTCAGCTGTTTCACGTTGTATCCTTTCTTTGACCTCCCAGAGAGTCTTTGGACGCTGAAATGTCGCCCACTGGCTTTTCACTATTGCCATTTCTGACCTTCCTGAACACTCTGCAACTTAAGCCATTTTATTTTGACCTCTCCGTTTTAAAATCCACCCCACCCCCCTGGATGTACATATGCACTTGTAACACAGGATAACATTTTATGCATCTGATAAACTGGGCAAAAGCCCAGGAAGCCTTATGCCATACTAACACTGTTAAGTCTTTCTATACAGAGGTTGGATGGCCATCTGTCATGGATGCTTTAGTTGAGAATCCTGCACTGCTGGGGGTTGGACTAGGTGACTCTACAATTCTGGTATTTTAAGACTATTTGCAACAACAGAGCGCTCCAAAGGGTAGGTTCAAACATGAACTGCAAAATTCCAAGAATTATGTGTTCCATTCAGAAGGAATATATTTGTGACTCTTCCATGATTTCTCAGGAACTCAGCCAATGGCTGGGAGGCAACTTCCAGTGTGAAAAGAAAATGCAAGGACACAGCTCTGCCAGAATTGCCTCATTAGTTTTGCTAATGTCCCCGCCCCCTCAAAAATGTAGAAGTCATTTAAATTAACAAAATTCCTCCTTCACCGATGTGCTGACAGAGCAGCTTTTTGCTTCCACCCTCCCCATAGTTATGTTCATATCAATTAAATAAGAAAAATGCCGAACAGTGGCTTTCTGCCACAGCTGCATGTGGCTTTTGGAAGGGAGGCTGCATTTCATGAATGGTTTCATCAACAAGAGATGGCTCTTTAAATGCTAATGCAGTGAAATCGAGCCTGTTAATAAACACAGATATCTAAGTGTTCAGTTCTAAAAGCAGCCAATCACTTTAAAAGATGCAGGATGAAGACATTGGCTGGATCCAGACACATCAAAAAAGCGTTTCGGGAAAACGCGTTGTAAACTGTGTATGATAAATTGTGTTGGCAAAAACGGAGCTCCGCAGCGCCACCTGGTGTCACAGTGTTATAATGCAAATAAAATTCATATGAAATGCTTTTATTTTACAGCTGAGTTCAATGTTTCAGGACCTGATATTTCAAAAATTACTCCCTTGTTTTTGTTAAAGCAGGTAAAACCTGGTCCATTTCCTTATCTTATCCAGATTTGATTGTGACACTCTTACTCCCCCCCCCAAATACCTTTTATATCTGCGTTAAATTTTGTGGCACGTCTGGTTTTCCTTGCTCAAACACATCACTTTGGCCTTTACACTGTAGTCTTACACAGACCGTCTTCAGGGTAAGCCTATGTGGGCTTTACAGAGGGAAAGCGGAGGTAAAGGTAAAGGACCCCTGGAAGGTTACATCCAGTCAAAGGTGACTATGGGGTTGCGGTGCTCATTTCGCTTTCAGGCTGAGGGAGCCAGTATTTGTCCACAGACAGCTTTCCGAGTCATGTGGCCAGCATGACTAAACCGCTTCTGGTGCAACGGGACACCGTAATGGAAACCAGAGTGCACAGAAACGCTGTTTACTTTCCCACCACAGTGGTACCTATTTATCTACTTGCACTGGTGTGCTTTCAAACTGCTAGGTTGGCAGGAGCTGGGGCAGAGCAACGGGAGCTCATTCCATCGCGGGGATTTGAACCGCCGACCTTCCGATCGGCAAGCCCAAGAGGCTCAGTGGTTTAGACCACAGAGCTCCCCACTATTTTCACTGATGGCCCTGAGCAAGGTGTACTGCCACCTTCTGTCGTGTACAAAAGCAGCAAACGGAACAGTGCAAAAGCTAAGCAGAAAAACGTTGTTCAATACGCAGCACAGCAGGGCCATCGTAAGGGCTGGAGGAGGTGGGCAATGGCTGGAGGGTGGCTCCTCCGGCGGGGAAGAGGCGGAGACTGGATGCAGTGCCTTCTGGCCGCTTCGTGCCACTGTGGCCATGGCAGACTGAGGTTCTGGGCATGGCGCTGCTTCGGCATGGCATGGCAGAGGCAGGTGAGGGCAGCGAACTGATGCTGGGAGTCGCCGCTTCCAGCCTCTGTCTCTTCCCTGGTGCCCTCCAGAACTTGGCGCCCTGGCGCCCAGCGCCACTAGCCTCTATGGGTAAGACGCCCCTGCAGCAGAGAATGGATTAAGGAGAGTAGAATTGTTTTCCTTGCCGCTGCGCAGAGAAGAGAATCCCTCGCTGTGTGAGGATGTTGTCCCAGCATGACGGTGTATCGTGTAACTTGGAGGGCAGGACTATGAAGCACGCTCCCATGCTGTCTTGTAAGAAAGGAACAGGGCAGCGTGAAATCCTCTTTTTAATGCCTCTCTGTCCATCATTTGAAAGCTTGTTCCGAGCCACCAGCTAAACGCTAAAGCAGCAACGATGACAGAACACACCGAGCCATCGCAATGCGGTTGCTCACAGCTCGAGAAACTTGACTCTCAGACTCTGCCTCTTTGAAACTGAGGATGGGGTGAGGAAAAAAGAGAGAGGAAATATGAAGGCAGTCATGGTCTTTAGGCAGCAAGAGTAGGCTTCCTAGTTGCTCAGTATCAGGGTGGATAAAAATCAATGATTTCATTTATTTTAAAAAATGGATTTTTTTTATTTAAATCAGATTTTTTTGTTTTAAATCGGATTTTTTAAATTTAAATTGGATTTTAAAAATATAATGCTGTTGGAGGAAAAATCTTTCTAAAGATAGTTTTCTATTTAAGTTACATTATAGTACAAAGGCTATTCAAGGATTTGCTTTAAGGTTTTCCTGTGTGCTAAAACTCAGTCTAAGTTTTTGGTTTTTTTTTAATTGTTTAACCACATCAGTTAACAAACATGGATACATATGCTATAATGTTATTATTTTAGTTAAATAAATTGTTTAAATTTATTTCAGGAAATGATTATTTTTCTCCTTCCAATAAAGTACAGCAGAAACGTTGTCCGAATATAAACAGTTAACTTATTAAACATCACAATAATTTCATAATTATCTGCCTATGTATTTCTAATAGTATAACCAAATCAGTATTTTTTGATATAACTGTAAACACTACTCTGAAAATTTTTTATTCCAAAAACGAAACCTTCACCTGATTGTAAATACTAAAATTATACCAGCAATAATGAGTCCTTCTGTTAAAAAAAAGAGAGAGAGATTTAAATCAAATCTTACTGACTAGGGATTTAAATCGTGATTTAGATCAATTTGATTTAAATCAAATCCACACTGCTCAGTATGGCCTTAAAAAAATTAATATAGGGGCCAGGGAGTAGCACTTTGATCCTTCCAAACCTGTTCGTGTAAACCTGTTCCAAACCTGCTCTTTTTGCAATACCCTCATCAGAGCTGGAATGTAGCAAGCAGTCCATATCCCTGCCTGACAGTCCTTGGTTTGTCCATTCAAGACCCACTGGGGGTGAAAGTCCTAACATTAATACAAGTTCAGCGGTCATATTCTCATCAAAGAATCACATACCCTCCAACATTTCTCTAATGAAAATAGGGATGTCCGATTCCACAATGATAATTTTACTTTTTATACCCACACACATGGGTGGCGCTGTGGGTTAAACCACAGAGCCTAGGACTTGTCGATCAGAAGGTTGGCGGTTCAAATCCCCGTGACGGGGTGAGCTCCCATTGCTTGGTCCCTGCTCCTGCCAACCTAGCAGTTCGAAAGCACGTCAAAGTGCAAGTAGATAAATAGGTACCGCTCTGGCGGGAAGGTAAACGGCGTTTCCATGCGCTGCTCTGGTTCGCCAGAAGCGGCTTAGTCATGCTGGCCACATGACCCAGAAGCTGTATGCCGGCTCCCTCAGCCAGTAAAGCGAGATGAGTGCTGCAACCCCAGAGTCGGCCACGACTGGACCTAATGGTCAGGGGTCCCTTTACCTATACCCACACACACCTTACTGGGTTGCCCCAGCCACTCTGAGCAGCTTTCAACATATATAAAACCATAATAAAACATCAAACTTTTTTTTTTTTAAATCCCTTTACAGGATTGCCTTCAGGGGTCAGATAGTTCCATATCCTCCAACATTTCTCCAAGGAAAATATGGACGTCACCTAGTGGGACATTCTGGGATCAAATCAGAAACTGGGAGACACAAGAACTACCCACCTTGGAAGAATGGCAGATGCAAGTAATCGACTATATGGAAATGGCTGAGATGACTGGCAGAATCCGAGACCAGGGAGAAGAGTTGGTGGAAGAAGATTGGAGGAAATTTAAAATTTATTTACAGAAGCAGTGTAAAATGTATGAATGCTGATGACATTGAAATGAAACGAAGGGGTTTTAGTGACGAGAGTAAAAGTTTGAAATTATAAATTTGGGAGGTAGGATACTTAAGGACAGTGGTAGGATATGAATTTGCTGAACCAACTGTCAAAAAGGGATACAAAAAAGGGAGACGTGAGGAAGTCAGGAAAATAAGTTAATCAATGTTGAATAACTAGAAAAGAGTGATTTGTGTTTTTTCTTATTTTACTTTTGTGTGTTGACTGGTGTTTTTTTCTTCTTCTTTTCTTTTTTTCTTTTTTAGGTTAAATGTTTGTATTTTATGTATTTTATGTATTGTGAAATCTTGTTTTTGTGTTTTTATTGTTCTTTGTTTGGTGATGTCCTTCTCTATTGTTAAACTTAATAAAATATTATTATATAAAAAAAAACAAATCAGAAACTGGGATGGCTTCTCTAAATCAAGGACACCAGTGGAAAATAGGGACACTTGGAGCTTTTAGAATCATAGAATTGTAGAGTTGGAAGGGACCTTGAGTCCATCTAGTCCAACCCCCTACAATGCAAGGATATGCAGCTGTCCCTAATGGGGCTCGAACCTGCAACCTTGGTGTTATCAGCACCACACTCCAACCAACTGAGCTATCAAGAAGCTGTTTTCAAAGAGGAGGGAGGTGAGTATATGACATGGGTAGGCAAACTAAGCCCCGAGGGCCGGATGTGGCCCAATCGCCTTCTCAATCTGGCCCGCGGACGGTCCGGGAATCAGCGTGTTTCTACATGAGTAGAATGTGTGCTTTTATTTAAAATGCATCTCTGGGTTATTTGTGGGGCATAAGAATTTGTTAATTTTTTTCCTCCAAAATATAGTCCAGCCCCCCACAAGGTCTGAGGGACAGTGGACCAGCCCCCTACTGAAAAAGTTTGCTGACCCCTGGTATATGAAGAGTTTCAAATTTCTCAGTTTAACCCTTCTTCACTGATGCAAGAGCCATGGGGAGGAACTGCACTGCAACGCTAAATCTTAGAACTCCTTTTTAAATCAGTGTTGTTTATTTAACTTAGTTGAATGACATAGATTACCTTCCCCCACATGCCCATAAATAAAATGTACAGAACCAACCTCCACAGGATGGGAAACAACGGGGGATTCTACATGGGGGCTTATTATTGCAAAGGGTCACTCAGATATATATATATAGATAGATAGATAGATAGATACACACACACACATACACACACACACAGTGGTACCTCGGGTTACATATGCTTCAGGCTACATGTGCTTCAGGTTACAGACTCCGCTAACCCAGAAATATTACCTCAGGTTAAGAACTTTGCTTCAGGATGAGAACAGAAATCATGCTCTGGCGGCACGGCGGCAGCAGGAAGCCCCATTAGCTAAAGTGGTGCTTCAGGTTAAGAACAGTTTCAGGTTAAGAATGGACCTCCGAAACGAATTAAGTTCTTAACCTGAGGTACCACTGTACACACACACACACACACACACACACACACACATATGAGAGAAAGCGTAAATACACATTAAACGGGGAGGATATGGGCAGGGGTTTTCATGCCTAACATATTGTGTGACTACTGCCCTTTTCTTTTCTTTTATTGCATGCATCTCACAATAAACAGCCACCTGGAAATGCCCCAAAGCGGGTGGGGAAACATATCCCCTCTGGAAGGGAAAAAAGAGTTTTTACTACACTGTGGGCAGGGGGGACTTCAGTGGAAAAGCCCATTATCCTAGCTAATCAAATTCAGCTCTAAGTAAGCTCGCTTTTGTTCAATTGCGTTTGCTCCTCTCTTTGCTCTGTATGCTGTCAAAATCTAAATTGGGAAGATGATTAGGAAAAGGGCCTTCCCCTGCCCCCCCTGCTTTTGTGTTATTTCGTTATGGGGGCACTGCAGCTCTATAAAATAAATTATACAGCGAGGAAAAGATGCAAGTCAAATAGGGACACATGCATTGTTGGTATGTAAAACTAGTTTAGTTTATATACTTCATTCTGAACCCAATGCCTGGCTTATTGTATAATTTAGAATGTTTAGACAAGATATGCTGCAAAGTCAGGAGAAAGAAAGAAAGAAAAAAGAGGAATGAACTAACCACAGTGAGAAGCAGTAGGGGATGAGGAACGGGGCCATGAGATGTGGCTATCACAGTTCAACACAGAACACAATCCCTCTGGTTAGAACTGCATCCTATCCATTTTTTTATATACAGCAGGGATGTCCAACAGGTCGATCGCGATCTACTGGTAGATCCCCAGGAAGTTTTGGTGGATCACGGTCGATCACTGGCTCCCTTTCCTTGTTGTTGTTTAGTCATTTAGTCATGTCCGACTCTTCATGACCCCATGGACCAGAGCACGCCAGGCACTTCTGCCTTCCACTGCCTCCGCAGTTTGGTCAAACTCATGCTGGTAGCTTCAAGAACACTATCTAACCATCTTGTCCTCTGTCGTCCCCTTCTCCTTGTGCCCTCCATCTTTCCCAACATCAGGGTCTTATCCAGGGAGTCTTCTCTTCTCATGAGGTGGCCAAAGTATTGGAGCCTCAGCTTCAGGATCTGTCCTTCCAGTGAGCACTCAGGGCTGATTTCCTTCAGAATGGATAGGTTTGATATTCTTGCAGTCCATGGGACTCTCCTCCAGTACTATAATTCAAAAGCATCAATTATTTGGTGATCAGCCTTCTTTATGGTCCAGCTCTCCCTTTTCTTAGCATTGGTAAAATAGAATCTGGGCCCGCCCTCCATTGTTGCACGATCTGCAGAATGGAAGACGGATTTCACCCAGCGAGGCTGTTTGTTTCCCCAGTGATCACCCAGTTGGTGAGTGGCTGTTCCTCTTTCTCTCCCTTCTCCCTAAAAAAAGCTCAACAACTTTGATCTGACCCTCCAAAAAAGGGGGCAGATCACTTCCAGTTTTTAATTCTGCAAGTAGATTGCAGTCTCTTGGGACTCACCATGAACACCGCCCTTGTCCTCTCAGAATGGCAATGGCACTCACCTGAGAGGTGCCAGAACTGAGCCCTGGGCATGGGGAAGTCTTCAATGAGTTGTTTTTCCATGCCAAACTCCAATTCGGCGAAGCTGTCTTCTGCCCATGAGCCCACACCACATCCCAGAAGCGAAGACTGTCCCATTCTGGAACCATTAGAAAGCTCTGATGTAAACTACCACAAAGAAGCCCACCACATAAGCCACTAAGAGGAAAAGTGGGGAAAAGGTGCAGTAAATAAAGAAGCAACAGGTTATAACTCTGATTAAGGTTGTATCCAACTAAGTCCTACTCAGAGTAGACCCCCTTGAAATTCATGGAACTAAGTTAACTGTGCCCATTAATTTTAACATGCCTACATGTTAGTGTGACTAACAATGCATGCAACCCTTTGTTTTTAAAAGTAAAGCAGAGCTTATTGACACCACATTTTATGCCGGATATTAAGACCTCACACTGTGTTCCACTGTACAGTCGTATCTTGGTTCTCAAACGGAATCCGTTCCAAAAGTTCATTCAACTTCCAAAAAAGTTTGAAAACCAAAGCGTGGCTTCCAATTGGCTTCTAAAAACCATCCGCAAACCGGAACAATCACTTCCGGGTTTGCAGCGTTCGGGAGCCAAAACGTTCGAGTCGCAAGGCGTTCGAAAACCAAGGTACGACTGTATAAGAAAGAGATTGCACTTTGTTTGTGTTTGTGAAACTGCCCTTGGGATTTATTTATTTTTTAAAAGGAGAGGCTAATAACAATAATAATTAAAAAGGTAATAAACATAGAGTGCCGATCAAGACCACATTCATTTAAAAGCGTCACATTTGCCAGTCTTGCGCTGGGTCATTGCTGCAAAGATATTGCAGCAATATTTGAGGAAGTTCTGTCACGCCACTTGTGACCAAGATGCAGAGGACATGGGCGGGAGGGAAAACAAGATATCACTATTATATTACACATGTTTACACAGTAACCCAAATTCTAACTGTTGTCAGACCAATAAAGGCATGCAGGGGAGAAGCTGATTTATGTGTCCAGTTTGTTGTTAGAACAAACAATGCCAGAAATAGTAAGGGCCACACACACACTGAAGCCAACCCTTCCATCACCACCGAAAGACCACCAATGAATTGTACTCAGTTATGATACAAAACATCTAGTGGATCTCATCTGAAGGGTTTCAGTTTTGAAGGGCAAGATGGGGGAAAGCAATGTTACTGTGACGCAAGAAGAGAGAGTAAAAAATACAGGCTCACATATACTCCAGGATTTGTTAAACTTTTAAAACTAAAGCACTTCTTTTAAACTTAACTCGTTGAATGTACACAGATCCTCGCACACAGTTGTGTACATACGCATAACTGCTGAGTGTAAGGATTTTTCAATTGTATCTCACAAGCTATTGCATTAGAAGAGAAAATATGGCAACAAAGAGCTGGGTATCATCTGCATATTGATGGACACCCAGTCCAAACCCCCTGTACAACTGCTCTTTTATTTAAAGAGCTCAGCTCAGAAGTATGGTTTCTTTCAAGGCAGCAAAAGTGTCACAATGTGCACAGCCTCAGAGCTGAATTATAACCAAAAAGCCTATTTATGTGGTGTGCCCACATTCCACTTCCACATCTAATTAACAGGCTTGCTCATTTTTCTATGGTTTGTATTAACACGCTTTGCAGGTTTTCTATTGTTTCAAAATATATTCTAGACAGTTTGTAAAGCACACTAATATTTTCCAGGATCCAGCTCTAGAGGAAACTACTGACTTTGACTCGTGTCGAAACTGACCATCTCTCTAAGAAAACCCCACTGTCTCAAGACAGACAGATGTCAACATGTCATAATTTAATTGTCCTATACCATTTAGCCTAGTTAGTGGGGATAGGTTCATAGAGGTACATACAGTGGTATCTCTGGTTAAAACTTAATTCGTTCTGGAGGTCTGTTCTTAACCTGAAACCATTCTTAACCTGAGGTACCACTTTAGCTAATGGGGCCACGCGATTTCTGTTCTCATCCTGAGGTAAAGTTCTTAACCCGAGGTACTATTTCCGGGTTAGCGGAGTCTGTAACCCAAAGTGTTTGTAACCTGAGGTGTTTGTAACCCGAGGTACCACTGTATGTAAGGCTTTTTAAACATTATGGGGGGAATTTCCCCCCCCCCCCCGTTTCCTACCTTCTGTGTGGAGATGGAGAGAGGGTCCTTCTTCTTTCTGTTCTTCCACCAGAGAAAAATTATCTGGGATGCAGCATTCAAATCCCCAGAGCATTCAAAGCCTATGTTCATAATGAAAGTTTATATTTTCTGGGCACCAGAATATGCATAAGATATCAGATTCCATCCAAGTGCAGCCAAGCCAACTGTGTAAGACACAAGGCCGGCGTTCTGCCCGTCTTCCCTATCCAAATGATTAGCAACAGCTTTCATTCTCTAACCTGCAGAAATCGGCCCAAGAAAAAGGTATCACATTACCTACCATGTATCTGTTAAAATAAAAATCTGAGCCACCTAAGGGAAATAAGAAAGAACCAGCTTAATTTGGGCAAACTGGGGTTGACGACCTCCAGTTGATTTCCCCCCCTGAACATACTCACTAGGCTTCAAATAATGAAAGCCTGAAAAATAATATCTCACCCCAGGCATAATGATGGAATGTACCTCAGGTGTTTTTTATCGACTTCTAAAGCACAGAGCTGGACTCAACTATCAGGATCAGGTGAACACAAAATCGTGTATGAGTGACTGATTTCCTTCAGTCTCAGGAGGCTGACTTTAAACACCATCCATTTATTCCTGCTCATTTTTATTTTACAGTTTGCATGTGCAGGGTGTAAATTCAGGTCCTATGTTGTACCAAACCCAGTGGTTAAATTAATAAATAACTAGAGGGCAACCATGTTGACCCAGTCTGGTTTGGATAATGCTAATTTCCAAACTGGATTATTGCCTGGGTAAAAAAAGGTCTCTGTGGCTCCACAGACCTAGTTGGAATTTGAAAGTTCCTCTGAAGGGTATAAGTTCAATCACTAATTCATCCTTTTTATATTCAGTCCCCCAAAGGCACAATGGAAAGTACTCCTTTTAATTCCAAGTAGGTGATTACATTGTGATTAGGAGGGAATTAAATTGCTTCCTTTCTAATTTTTAACTAATTAGGAATTCTAGGTAGTCAGAAGGTCTCATTGTGTTTATGATTAGTTAAACGGTTTGAGAAAATGTTATACCTCCACTTTGCTGCATTTATAGATTTGGGAATAATGGTATGGTAGGAACCTTTCACCATAATTTTTTAAAAACCTACCGTAGAATCAGGTTCTCACCTCTCTGATTTTTATTTCACATACAATATGTTTTATTTGTCAAGTTGTTTTGTCATTTTGGCTAACTTTACCATCACCAGCAACTACGGTATCTTTTCAGCGAAAGCCACTCATTGTTAGCAGCTGCCATGGCTAAATATTAGGGCTGCAGGCTATTAAAATAGTATCTAGTTTAATCCCTCAAGGTGGTACCAAATACCGCATATAATTGGAAGGAGCTGTAGTGATAGACAGGGGGTTGCATTGCTTTACACCAAGAATGTTCCCTCAGTTGAGATATGATCAATCCCTCATAAGTGCCAGAAAGCAGGCTAAAGAAGGGGGTGGGGGAGGTGTATATTATGCATAAGACAGACAGTTCTGTGAACAATTTCATTACAGGTGAAATCTAAAACATAAGATTTCCACACTTGTATTATACAGATTTTGAATACGCAGTCTGTTCTGTATCTTTTCAGAGTACCACAGAGGCGTAGCAGGGGCAGTTGGGACAGGGATGGCGCTGTGGTTTAAACCACAGAGCCTAGGACACTCCTTCTTCTACTATTAGAAGGATCTTTTCACAGTAATTATGTAGCCACTTTTATTGCAGCCCTAATACAAGAAACGGGACGCGGGTGGCGCTGTGGGTTAAACCACAGAGCTTAGGACTTGCCGATCAGAAGGTCGGCAGTTCGAATCCCTGCGACGGGGTGAGCTCCCATTGCTCGGTCCCTGCTCCTGCCAACCTAGCAGTTCGAAAGCACATCAAAGTGCAAGTAGATAAATAGGTACCGCTCCAGCGGGAAGGTAAATGGCGTTTCCGTGTGCTGCTCTGGTTTGCCAGAAGCGGCTTAGTCATGCTGGCCACATAACCCAGAAGCTGTACGCCGGCTCCCTCGGCCAATAAAGCGAGATGAGCGCCGCAACCCCAGAGTCAGCCACGACTGGACCTAATGGTCAGGGGTCCCTTTACAGGGACAGTTGCCGTGGAGGCAAAATGGTTGGGGCAAAATTTCAACATCCGGGGCTCCTCAATGCACATTCGTACTCCATCCGTTTCCCTTCCACACAGCCCCAGGCACTGCAACTCACACTATACCACTGGATTACCAACAAGGATGAAAATTTTAATAGTGTCATAAGGACACTATTATTACGAAGAGGGCAAAAAAGGAGCTTCCCTTATTTATTCACTTCAGATGTCAATGAGTACCCCATTTTTAGGCCCCCT
Organism: Podarcis raffonei; assembly: GCF_027172205.1. NCBI lineage: Eukaryota > Metazoa > Chordata > Lepidosauria > Squamata > Lacertidae > Podarcis > Podarcis raffonei. The sequence continues at coordinate 77,134,073 of NC_070608.1, forward strand.
GGCCCATAGATTATCTTGCTCAACTCCCTCTCATTTCAACAGACTTGCTCAGGAGACGCTCCTGCCAGGTTGTGCCCCGTGCACAAAGGAAACAGCTTGCAGAAGAACACAAAAAAAGAGCCGCCCTCTAAAAACTGACCCAGCCTTCCATTATGTAAATGAATACAAGGAAATGAGCTGCAAAGGGCTTATTGAAATATCTGCATTCAGCAAGCAAGCATCATGCTTGTCTCCTTGAACTGTCAAGAGACGGTTATTCATTTCGCGAGCATTGTTGACAGGATTGTTGACTAAAGACTTCTATAAACTAGGAAATCATGGCTTTCTTCTTTCATTCTGTATATGTATGTACAGACATCAGCTTCCCATAAACATAAAGGCAATACGACAGAACCATTTTTTTATTTTTCTCTTGGTCTTTGATCAAGCACATTTTGTCTGTTCTTGTAGAACTTGGTTTGTTTGTTTGAAGTTCTTGTGCTTTTGTACTATTACAAACAAGGACAGCAACCATGGCTGTATCATGGTGCCTTCAAGTCTCTGAAATGATGTTTTCCCTCCACAGCCCCAGAGCACCTTCGCAGACCCTATGTTGAGAGGTTTTAAGTGCCTTTGTCATTTTTAACCAAGGTTTGTTATTTTAAACTTAAGAGCACATGTATTCCAAGAAACCATAGTTTGGTGCAGAACTAACCATGGTTAATGTACAACATGGATTGATTTACGCAGGTGTACAGATTACCTTGAGGAACGCAGGTGGCGCTGTGGACAGTGACGTAGCGTGGGTTGTAAGCACCCGGGGCAAGGCAAGTAATTTGCGCCCCCTAACCCGTGGATTTTAGCAGGGGGCAGAGAGCTGCGAGTGCGAGCGCGCCCCCCCAGATGTTGCGCCCGGTGCGGCCGGCCCCCCTGCACCCCCACGCTACGCCACTGGCTGTGGGTTAAACCACAGAGCCTAGGGCTTGCCGATCAGAAGGTCGGTGGTTCGAATCCCCGTGACAGGGTGAGCTCCCATTGCTCGGTCCCTGCTCCTGCCAACCTAGCAGTTCGAAAGCACGTCAAAGTGCAAGTAGATAAATGGGTACCGCTCCAGCGGGAAGGTAAACAGTGTTTCCGTGCACTGCTCTGGTTCACCAGAAGTGGCTTAGTCATGCTGGCCACATGACCCGGAAGCTGTACTCCGGCTCCCACGGCCAATAAAGCGAGATGAGCGCCACAACCCCAGAGTCGTCTGCGACTGGACCTAATGGTCAGGGGTCCCTTTACCTTTACAGATTACCTTGTTCAGGAAATGAACTACGGTTAAACATGTTGGTTAGAGTGTGGTACTGTTAATGCCAAAGTTGCAGCTTCAATCCCCATATGGGGGGGACTGCTGTATATTCCTGCATTGCTGGGGGTTTGATTAGATGATCCTCAGGTCCCTTCCAACTCTACAGTTCTATAATTCTATGCCTGCATAAGGCCCATGTGTTAACTACAATATGTAGATCTGCACCAATACAAAATACCCTTAAAGAGTAAAGTAAAAAGGTAAAGGACCCCTGGACAGTTAAGTCTAGTCAAAGGCAATTCTGGGGTTGCGGCGCTCATTTCGCTTACAGGCCGAGGGAGACGGCATTTGTCCACAGACAGCTTTCCGAGTCATGCAGCCAGCATGACTTAACTGCTTCTGCAGCAACGGGACACCGAGACAGAAACCAGAGCGCATGGAAACGGCGTTTACCTTCCTGCCACAGCAGTACCTATTTATCTATTGCGCTGGTGCGCTTTCAAACAGCTAGGTTAGCAGGAGCTGGGACAGAGCAATAGGAGCTCACTCTGTCGCGGGGATTCGAACCGCTGACCTTCTGATCGGCAAGCCCAAGAGGCTCAGTGGTTTAGACCACAGCGCCACCCACGTCCCTCCTTAAAGAGTCAAGTGCAATGGTGGACCTACATTTTGGGGGACCTGAAACTTTTATGGGTGGCCCTTTGCAATCAGCAACGAGGTCTGAATAATCACTGTTATCTTCTTCAGTTAGGTTATTCCATGACTGATCACCACAATTAAAAAGAATAACAACTACTACACCTCAGATTTTGATTAAAACTCCTCTACTGGATTATCTCCTATTACATCAAGCACATTTTACAAAATATTATTTTTCTGCTTTTTCTAGCAACCTATTCACGTACAGTTTCATCACATGAAAGCTTCCTTGTAATGTCATTTTTTAGAGACAATATGCATAAAGAATTTATGCACTCTTCAGCAGAATAGCCAACTTGTTGTGACAATCTACGTTTACAACATCTACACTACTCACTCTCAAACATTGGGATAGTTGAAAAACATACAACAAAAATAATCTACTAGAGGCAAAGGTTTTATGCACTGTGGACTAATTTCACTTCTGGAGTACCTCCAGGATTAGAGGCCTTGAAGCTTAAGCTTCATTAGTTTCAAAGTACAGTGGTACCTCTGGATGCGAACGGGATCCATTCCGGAGCCCCGTTCACATCCTGAAGCGAATGCAACCCATGTCTGTGCGTAAGCGGGTTGTGATTCACTGCTTCTGCGCATGATGTCATTTTGAGCGTCTGCGCATGCGTGAGCATCAAGACCCAGAAACTGGTCAAGTGTGTATGCAAGGGGTGCCTGAGGAATGCACAATGTTCACAAAATCACATTTTTAAGTGGAAGTCCAAGAATCTAAATATCTTCTACCCTTTTTGTTTTTTTCCACGTAGTGGGAAACAAAGAGAGTGTGTTTATTGAAAGCAATGTAGAATTGGATGGGGGAGAAAATAAATAAGTAATAAACTGTAGATATTTACAAACCATGCAATACATACATGTACTGCATGTATGTATACATACATGTACATACATGTACTGTAGGAGCACAATGTCCATACTCCTGTGCTGTACCAGTTAGTGGGAGAGAAGTGAATGCTGGAAAAGGCAAATCACTCAGAAAAAAATTCTCAAAATCAACTCACCTAACTCAGAAGTATAGAATTTTAAGAGTTGGAAGGAATCCCAGACCCACTTTTTACCCTGAGGAACAATTTCCTAGGCTGAACTGACAGATAGCTAGCTGTCCACTCACTCCCCCCCCCAAAAAAAACCTCCAAGGAAGCCAATTTGGAACCCCCTCTGGTTTTAATAATGCTGAGCTTCTTCTTCTCTCTCTCTCTAAGCTCTTTTGCTTGCTAAGCCAAGGAGATGGAAGGGGTGTTAGAAGGGAAAAGGTTGCACTTACAATGAGAAGTGGATGACAGATTTATGTATACAGTGCCATCAATTAACAAAATTTTAAAAAGAAATGTGATGAGGGGAATTCCCCACCTCAATTTAAAACTTTAAACAGAAGAGAGGAAGATAAGAAAGGATAAGGAGTGATGAACGTGAGAAAATTGTGTTGCATATACTCAAAATTTCATTATGGTTAGAGAGAAGTAAGGTAAAGGTAAAGGGACCCCTGACCATTAGGTCCAGTCGTGGCTGACTCTGGGGTTGCGGCGCTCATCTCGCTTTATTGGCCGAGGGAGCCGGCGTACAGCTTCCGGGTCATGTGGCCAGCATGACTAAGCCGCTTCTAGCGAACCAGAGCAGCGCACGGAAACACAGTTTACCTTCCCGCCAGAGCAGTACCTATTTATCTACTTGCACTTTGACGTGCTTTCAAACTGCTAGGTTGGCAGGAGCTGGGACCGAGCAACGGGACCTCACCCCATCGTGGGGATTCGAACCGCCGACCTTCTGATCAGCAAGTCCTATGCTCTGACTGAGGAGTTAAACAAGGGCATCAGTTCCTCATTTTTCAAATCATAGAACTGCAGAGTTGGAAGGGATCCCGAGGGTCATCTAGTCCAGCCCCCTGCAATGCAGGAATCTCAACTAGTTCATACATAAAGCTTAAATTTGGCTCACTTTTCTGCAGCAATTTGTAAATTTTCTTTCAAAAAAACCTCCTCATTGAAAATTCTCCACAATTTTAGTGTGTTTTGCTCCTAATAAACACATTATTGCATGCAATTTTGACTAATATACACATTTCAGCAGGCAGTTTCTCCTGATATTACACATTTGGGTATGATATTTTCACTAATATGTTCACTTCCCCCTAATAGATGTGTTTTTGTAAATAATGGTTGGCTGGATAGGTGCAAATTTCAGAGGATGTCTGTGTTTTGGTTCTCATTGTTTCAGAAAGAGTGGATTTGATAAATTCAGGTTTAATGAGAACTGAATCAAATTCCACCCCCTTAATCCCTAGAAAAGAGAGATCACATTGTTCTGAAAGAAAGCTGAAAGCATAACAGGCAGCAAGGGAGAACGGAACCAGTGGGAAAAGAAAGCTAGTGGTAAAATGGGGAACACTATGAATGTTGACGTAAGGGTAGCAAAATCACAGCCAAACTCAAATCATACTGTACATATGACTGACATCCTTCTTTGGAAATTAAACCAATGCTTAAAAACCCAGAAGCCTTTTTGTTAGGTATTTTAGGACAAGAGTTGTTGAAAGAAAAAAGGACATTATTCATGTATGCTACAACAGTGGCAAGAATCTTAATAGCTCAAAATTGGAAGACCATCAATAGCACAATGGCAAGAAAAGTGGATGAACTATGCAGAGTTAGCAAAGTTAACGGACAAACTGTGTGAAAAGGACAATACATTGGTACCTCGGGTTCTATACGCTTTAGGTTATATACGCTTCAGGTTACAGACTCCGCTAACCCAGAAATAGTACCTCGGGTTAAGAACTTTGCTTGAGGATGAGAACAGAAATCGCGCGGCGGCGGCACGGCAGCCGCAGGATGCCCCGTTAGCTAAAGTGGTGCTTCAGGTTAAGAACAGTTTCAGGTTAAGTACGGACCTCCGGAACGAATTAAGTACTTAACCCGAGGTACCACTGTAGTAACTTTGAAAAAGAATGGGAACTCTTTACAATATATTTGCGGAAACAACAGAAAGAAATGGTCTCGCTGGCAGGATTTAAATAAACATTTACAATTCTATTTACAGAGAACAAGAAGTATAACAGTGTGATAACATAATATTGTATATAAACAGCAGAATGTATCATCTGGTGTAATAAACCAGAAATGGTAATTGAGGGAAGTCAACAAGGAGGGGGGGAAATTGGAAAATGTATGTTTAACAATGATATTGGATACAGTATTTGTTTTGAGAAAAGAAAATTAATAACAATTATTATTATTTTTTAAAGGAAATTAAACCAATGCCCAGACCAGGGGTCTGCAACCTTTAAGACAAAAAGAGCCACTTGGACCCGTTTCCGAAGGAAAAAAAACTGGGAGCCGCAAAACCATTGTGACATTTAAAACAAATATAACACTGCATATATTGTTTCTTACCTTAATGCTATATATACAGGATCTTCCTCCTCGCAGTCGTAGACCTGCATGCGCGCCGCTGCCGTCCGATCTGACAGCGGGCAGGAAGGTGACGTCGGGACAGTGTGTGACTAACGCATGCACCGCCCCCATGCGACGTCACATCCAGTACAGCGCCCACCACAGTGGGGAGTGTCGGGGCGCACAATGTGCCTCCTCCCCTCGCTAGTATCTGCCCTGGAGCCGCAGCAAAGGTGTAAAAGAGCCACATGCGGCTCCGGAGCTGCGGGTTGCAGACCCCTGGCCCAGACTTTAACATTCAAAAACTTTACTTTCAGAATCTTATAGATGAATTAAAACATATTTACAGTCACATGCTTGTCCAAGCATGGGTTTACAGTCTTTTCTTCCAACCTATAAACAACTGTATTTTCCTTTCGTTCCAGAGCTCAGCACTCAGGTTCTGTATCTCAGTTAGGCCATGCCTTGAAGCTCCTATGAAATATTTCCACTTTTACCTTCCCCTGTAGCTTTGCTCTCATTCTTTCAAAGAAGCACTCCAACACTCTATTCAACTAAGCAGTGTTCACAGTGGATTCTCAAACACAGACTTCTTGCTTCACATAAATCACATGAGAACTACTAGAAAACTCTCTAGAATTCAGTTACCAACCATTCAGATGTGAACACATAGACATGCATACAAGCATTTACAATTTCAGCAAATTAAATTATTATACGAAACAAGGAAGCATGCAGAACACTGCTGCAATAGGAACTTAACGAAAGGTAGTCGTGCAGGCTGATGGTGACAGTCTGTTGCTTGGGTAACTCAAATCAAGAGATTGGGTGGGATTTTGGTGAGGAAAAGGTAACATTTGGTGGACATTTTTCAACAGGCTAATTAAAGTTCCTGATGCCATTTGGGAGGCCAAACAATCAGGGCAAGTTCACATATCATTATTATTTCCCAAGTGCATACATAATGTTTTAAATTTTGAAAGCGGCAGACATTTACGAGGCAAATACACTTTTTAATGTTGTAAAGCTCCCTACAATGTACAGATGAAAGGTGGTACACAGGTTTAATAAAGAAATAATAAATACCGTATTTTTTGCTCTATAGGACACACTTTTTCCCCTCCAAAAATTAAGGGGAAATGTGTGTGCATCCTATAGAGCGGATGCAGGCTGCGCAGCTAAACCCAAAGCCAGAACAGGGAGATGGAGCGCTGCGGAGCGCTCTGTCTCACTCTTCTAGCTTGGGGTTAGCTGCGCAAACCCTCCGTAGGGCAGCGGGGTGCCTTCACCCTAACCCTTCACCCCGCTGCCCTGTGGAGGCTACAAAGGCTGTCCCCAAAGCCTCAAGCCTTTGGAGTGCAATGGGAACTCGTGCTATGCTCCAAAGGCTTTGGGTCAACGAAAGGAACCCGAAGCCTTTGGAGCGCAGCGCGAGGTCCCGCTGTGCTCCAAAGGCTTCAGGGATCTTTGAGGCTGGCGGTGGGGGAAAGCAGCGCTTCCCCCCACCTCCAGCCCCACAAGCTTGGGGGGCAGCGGCAAGGCTGCGCGCAGCCTTTGCGCTGTTCCCCAACCTGCTCTTTGGGGCTGGCAGTGGGGGAAAGCAGCGCTTCCCCCCCGCCAGCCCCAAAGAGCAGGTTGAAAGGAACCTGAAGCCTCCGTAGCCCAGCGGGAACTCCCGCCATGCTCCAGAGGCTTCGGGTTGCCTTCACTGAAGCCTGGAGAGAGGGGTCAGTGCGCACAGACCCCTCTCGCTCTCCAGGCTTCCAAGGTAGCCGCCTGAAGCCTCCCGAGCGCAGCGGTAACTCCCGCGGTGCTCCGGAGGCTTTGGGTGAATGCATCTTGAATGCACCTTGTTTTAGAGGGGGAGCACAAGAAAAAAAAATTCCCTGTTCTCCCCCTCCTATGGTCTGATGCGTCCTATATAGTGAAAAATACAGTAATAGATTTACCAGACAGGTACACTTAGCAGGGAGCCATGTCCTCCAACAGCTCCCCAGTTGGGCATACACCTGGTGGCAAACCTACGTAATATATGAAAGGAGCCCAAGAGAAAACAGGATCCAAACTCAACGCTCCTTTCTTACTCAAAGAACATGTCAACATAGACAGACACACCCAGCAGCTCTGGGTTTGTAACAGAGGATCATGTACCAGATGGCCTGAAAAAGAAGGCAATGTGTTCCAAGGCATTTTAAGCAACAGATGCCTATAGCTGGAGAGATTTCTTGATGAATGGCAAGGAATAAGCATTAGAAAATGTATGAAGTAGCTTTCCCCACCCTGAATTCCAGATTTTATTTCTGTGGAAAGAAAGAAAAATATTTCAATTCACTCCTAGTGAATTTCCTCACTTGGCCTTTTTTCGGTGCTCATTCCCGGCACTGGTAAAGGCAGGAATCCGCAATCAGCTGTTACTTCAATTCTCTCCCAACATCACTCTTTGTTTTATAGCTAATCACATTTTTTATAACAGGCACAAAGTTCTCGACAAGGGCCCTTGCTGGGCTGTTTCTGTAAATCAAAACCGTACGCTATCGGTCGGCTTTCTGGCAGGGGAGCAGGGTTGCTTTTACCATTTATGGTTGTAAAACTTATCCAGCATTTTTTGAGGTTTTGTTTTTTTTAAAAAAATACAAATTCTTTTCTTTCTCCTGCTTCAATAGAAGAAATAATATATTAGTTTTAGCTGAAACCTTGTTGATAGGGAGGGTTCCACTCTTAACAGTTCAAGTAGTTCTCAATCCCTTCACGATATTTGCTCATCCGACATTTAAGAAGGCAGAACTCAAAAGGATTTGAGTTTTGATGGATTCACTGAATTTGGATAAAAGGCCTATCTTTTTTATTTCAAATATATGCTGTTCTACAATCTAAAACAAAAACAAAACACAAAAAACCACAAAAACTCTTTGCAAAAAGCATCCAAAACACTTACATACATTACGAAATGTAGTCCTTATATAAGCCCGACAAACTGCTACAGCTGCAATGTGTTGCACATGGTATAGAACAGTAATCTCCAATTCATAAAACATAATCCCAACATTAGGAGCAAAGGGTTCATTGTGATACCCAACAGAACTGGGTGGATGTGCATTCGCCTCACTCGCTCAGATATTACCTGGATCACAGGAGTGTGACCTAAATGATGGATCCCAAAATCTAAAATATCCTCTACTCATGGCTAAGGTCTCACAAAGATCAGGTGGGACTATGATGGACTATGACAGTGATGGAATACCCTTCTTACACTTAGAAAACCAAGTACCAAGATTGCAGTCTAACCTTCTTCCTCACATGCACATTTTCTATGAAATAGTCTACCATAAGAGTCTATACCTGCAGTCTGAACTAGTACAGTCCAGCCACAGGGTTATCTTGTTGTTGTTGTTTAGTCGTTTAGTCTTCGTGACCCCATGGACCAGAGCACACCAGGCACTCCTGTCTTTCACTGCCTCCCGCAGTTTGGTCAAACCCATGCTGGTAGCTTCCAGAACACTATCCAGCCATCTCATCCTCTGTCATCCCCTTCTCCTTGTGCCCTCCATCTTTCCCAACACCAGGGTCTTTTCCAGGGAGTCTTCTCTTCTCATGAGGTGGCCAAAGTATTGGAGCCTCAACTTCAGGATCTGTCCTTCCAGTGAGCACTCAGGGCTGATTTCCTTAAGAATGGATAGGTTATCTTAAGAATGGACAGCGCTATCTTACCTCAGCTGTTTGTGAGAGTCTGGCCTGTGTGAATAGGCATTGTTAATATGCCTCTGTAATAAGAGGCATCCTGATTCTACATCTTTCCTATATAACCCTGAACTTACTTCAGCTCTGGAAGTTTCTCATTCATCAGTAAAGATGCAATGACCACTTCTACCCATATATGCCTTAAGAGACAACCCTTCAATTCTCCCCACCTGCAAAGGAAACGCATTCTAGATGTCACTTCCCAAACATGGGTTCATTGAGTACTTTCATGCAAAGGCTAGGCAGGTACTTTGTCAGAAACTGCACAGCTACTTTTTGCATTGTATAGGAAAGGCTTGGAATACTTCCATTCAGACAGAAAGGAGGTGTCTCGTTGAAGAGGCTTAGTGCTAACTATCACTGTTTAGATACAGAGCCTTGTGCCACCTCTACTGATCCCAACAGTCAACCTAGATTAGCAATTATCATCAGAGGGAATGCAGAACCCCAACTCAAGATTGTGCATTATCAGACACACTGATTCATCATGTCTGTCACTTCTGAAAGTGATGTACGCTTGTGAAACATGGACCACTTATAAACACCATCTCTGACTCCTTGAAAGATTCCATCTACAGTGTCTCCGATACATTTGACATATCACTTGGGAAGACAGGCAAACTAATGTCGGTGTACTGGAAGAAGCAAAGATTACCAGTGTCAAAGGGATGATTCTTCAACATCAACTTCGTTGGACTGGTCTTGTTGTGTGGATGCCTGATTATCGTCTTCCAAAGCAACTACTTTATTCACAACTTAAGAATGGAAAGCATAATGCCGGTGGATAACAAAATAGGTTTAAAGGCGCTCTCAAGGCAAATATATTAAAAAATGTAGTATGAACACCGACAACTGGGAAACACTGGCCTGCGAGCGCTTCAGTTGGAGAACAGCCTTTACCAAAGGTGTCATGGGCTTTGAAGACGCTCAAACTCAGGACAAAAGGGAGAAACAAGCTAAGAGGAAGGCACATTTGGCAAATCCTCACTGTGATCAACTCCCGCCTGGAAACCTATGTCCCCACTGTGGACGGATATGCGGATCCAGAATTGGCCTCCACAGTCACCTGCAGACACACTGTTAAGACCATATTCATGGAAGACGATCTTACTAGGCTACGAGTGAATGCCGAAGAAGAAGAAGAAGAAGAAGAAGAAGAAGAAGAAGAAGAAGAAGCAGCAGCAGCAGCAGCAGCAGCAGCTACATAAAACAGCAGTATGGAAGCATCTACTGGTGGCTAGGAAGACCCTTATACAGTGGTGCTTCGCAAGACAAAATTAATTCGTTCTGCGAGTCTCTTCGTCTTGCGGTTTTTTCGTCTTGCGAAGCACGGCTATTAACGGTACTTAGCGGCTTTAAGAAAAAGGAAACAAACTCGCAAGAACTCGCAAGACGTTTTCGTCTTGCGAAGCAAGCCCATAGGGAAAATCGTCTTGCGAAGCGACTCACGAAATGGAAAACTCATCTTACGAGTTTTTCGTCTTGCGAGGCATTCATCTTGCGAGGTACCACTGTAGTAGGAAATTTCCCACCAAAGCAGAATTTTTGAGAAAGCTGTTTGATGGTACCTCTCTTAATAAGGAACATATTAGTTGTTGATGAGAGCTAAAAACTTCTAAGAACTGCTAAGGGAAAGGCACAGAGATGCACTGCATACATATCAATTCTGCATTCTTCTTCTGTACCCTCCTTAATATATAAATCCCAGTCTTTCCAAACAAAACAGAGGAGAAAAAAGGACAAACATTTGTTCATGAATTGACTTCAGGACAGTAATGTCAAGGGCACACGAATAAACCTAGAATAACCCAACCAAAGCCTAGATTCAGGTAGGTAGCCAGTGTTGGTCTGACACAGTCAAAATATATATAAAAATTGTGCAGTAGCACCTTAGAGACCAACTAAGTTTGTTCTTGGTATAAGCTTTTGTGTGCATGCACACTTCTTCAGATACACTGAAACAGAAGTCACCAGACCCTTATATGTGAACCAACCAAAGCCAGCAGCTTTAGACAAGCAAAGCCACGAACAAAACTTGGCAATAATGCCAAGTTTGCAATTTAATACATTTTCACCAGCTTCACAATTTCTAAGATGTAATGACAGCTTTAGCCAAAGTAGCTTCCTTTTGCCATTCTTAAATAGGTATGCCAGCAAATCCCACCGAAACCAAAATTCAGCACCAGATTCCTAGAACAGCTTCAGGCCAAAGTTGACAGAGAGTAACTTCACACATCCGTCCAGATCCACAAGCTCAGTATTGTGGGCCTGAACTTCAAGCATGCGTTGAAATCAACCTCAACAGCCATTTTGAGCAAGCTTTTCTGATTTTATGGGTACGTTAAATTAATTTTATTTTCTGTGACATCACTGGACACCGTTTAGAAGCCATCGTGTTAAGTGGTATACAAATTGCTGAACTAAATAAAACTTATCGGAATCTGGCAATGTTTCCATCAAGTTTCAAAAAGCCCCCATGCTCTGCTAATTCTTGCTGCACAGGCAGAAATCCTCTGTACTTTGTGTGGATCGATACCTACATGAGATGCAACAAATCTCTGCACATGAACAGTGAGATCTAGGTCATCCTGCACTCCATTTCAGAGCGCAGGATGCCAACTTCAAAAGCAATAGTGGATTGTGTACCTGACTCTTAAACTTTTGCAAGGATATAGATCACTTCATCAGCACTCAACTATTTACTGAACATAACCCACTGGTTCTGACCATCTCTGCACTTCAGTAAAATGCAATAGGCCACTCAGGTGCAATGCAATTTAAACTTTAAGACACAGAGTATCAGTGCTCTTCTATTGCTCTGTATTTAATGAATTGTCAGAACTCAGTTCACTGTTGTCCTGGCACCTCCTGGGATAGGAAGAAGGACAAACTGGATAGTAGCATTTCTTCCATAACAAAAAGCCTTTGGAAGTAGAAACATCTGCTAGGCTCATTAGTCACTTGCTGGAGTATGTTCAGAAGCAAAGCAGACTGCAGTTGATCTGTTTTTCCTCTTCCCAAAGGTATCAGAGTGAACAGGAACTTTCTGACATGGTTTACTGGGAACACGGCTGCTAAAATGGGAGGACCAGGGACACAAAACACTTGTGCTTGACTTAAAATAGCAGCATTTCAGAAGTTCCACCATAATTTCCTGCTATGATTTTGAAAACCCAATTTTCCATACTAGCAGTATCAAGGTACAAAAACCCCCCCGAGTCTGCTCTCAAAGAAGTATCATAACCAAAATCCAAAAAAAGGCTACAGAAATGCAGAGATTTATGCTGCGGTACTTAAGAACTCCAGACTGTTTGGTGCAACAAAAAAGCCCTCCTGGAAATGAGGTAGACAACATGGAAACATAGGGCTCAGAAAATTAAATATAAACCTATGATACCTTTTCAAAAAGATGAATGTGGAAAATCTCTCCTATGCCAACGCCCCAGAAAGTTCAGAGGATTAATTGACACTACTTTAAATGAAGTGACAAATTAAAGCAGTCTTTTGGATCTTCTGCAAAATCAATTTGGATTTAAAATTTGGAAACTTGAAGATGATGCTTTCAGACTGAAAGAGCCACCCCCAAAATTCAGTGTTTCCTTGAAGGCCGCACCTCCGAACAACTCAAAGCTCAAAGCCAGTTATGAGAAGAGTGGAGTTATTGGTCTGGCTTTAATAGCTTAATCAAATGTTATGTCATAAGGATTTTCTGCATATACTGAATGTATATTTACAATTTGAGGTTTTTTGTCTCTTCCCTTTTTGCATTCCAGGCATTGCCCATTTCTCCTAATACAATGTCATCTGAGATGGCTGCTGTCCTGCCCATTTGCAAAACGTATCACCTTTTCTCCTTCCTGTTGTGAAATGAATCCATCTGATGTATCCTGCAGCAAAATTCCCAGCGGACTCCTCTTTTGCAAGCATCTGGTTACCATGCGTCATAATTAATCTTGGATTCCCTTCCACTCATTATATTTCCTGTCCTTTTATGACTTCGGCGTTTATGAAAAATTCCCCTGTGGCAGGCACATTAAGGCAAAGCCCTATTAAACAGTATCTCCCATTTTTCAGAGTGAGTTTTCAAGTTAACTTTGTTTTAGACACATTGACTCTGGACAGTGAGTTCCGGGATTCTTTATGTGGGCATGAGTGCAAAATTTAGCATACTCTACTGGGAAACTTTCATTTAAAAAAATAGCTGCAAGAGAAAGACAAAAAGCACATTGGGAGTGCCTGCAGAAGATCTTCCAATGGCTGTGGGCTTTCGTGCCTTGTGTTGTGGTCTATCCTACTTCTCCTCATCATGGAGAGAGATAAAGTGTGCAGAATTATATGGGTCAGTGCTATTTTTCTAGCAAAAGAGGTGAACACCTCCCTTGTTCTCTTATAATGGCAATGGTGCCCAACTAAGAGATGCCGGAACTGAGTTCCACCGAGAAAAAAGCCCTTATCTGGGTTACCTTGAAAGACCTCTTTATTTTAGTGCTGCTCTGGTTCGCCAGAAGCGGCTTAGTCATGCTGGCCACATGACTTGGAAGCTGTACGCAGGCTCCCTCGGCCAATAAAGCGAGATGAGCGCCGCAACCCCAGAGTCGTCCACGACTGGACTAATGGTCAGGGGTGCCTTTACCTTTACCTTTATACATGGCACTAGGACGCGGGTGGCGCTGTGGTCTAAACCACTGAGCCTAGGGCTTGCCGATCAGAAGGTCAGCGGTTCAAATCCCTGCGAGGGGGTGAGCTCCCGTTGTTCGGTCCCTGCTCCTGCCAACCTAGCAGTTCAAAAGCACGAAGTGCAAGTAGAGAAATAGGTACCGCTCTGGCGGGAAGGTAAACGGCGTTTCCATGCGCTGCTCTGGTTCGCCAGAAGCGTCTTAGTCATGCTGGCCACATGACTCGGAAGCTGTCTGCAGACAAATGCTGGCTCCCTTGGCCAGTAAAGCGAGATGAGCACCGCAACCCCTGAGTCGTCCACAACTGGACCTAATGGTCAGGGGTCCCTTTACCTTTACCTTTTTATACATGGCACTTAAGCATTCTTGTCTGCATTCATATCTGCCACTGCTGAACATATCAAGCTTGGCCCATGCATGGTTGGCTCATCTTTCCCACTGATGAACTGGCAACTGCTCTCCAACACCTCTAGCAGATGCCTCTGCCAGCCTTGCTACCTGGCATCTGTTCAACTGGACATGTAAGGGATTGAACTGGAGAAACTCTTGCATGTAAAGCAGGGGTCGGCAATGTTTACCTCGCCTGAGCCGGTTCACTCCAGCGGAGATCCCTCAGTGGGCCAGATCGCATGCACGTGCCCACGATTTCTGGCATCTGCGTCTGCAGAACTGGTTAGGAAAAGATTGATCCTATGGCATACACGGGACGCGGGTGGCGCTGTGGGTAAAAGCCTCAGCGCCTAGGGCTTGTCGATCGAAAGGTCAGCGGTTCGAATCCCCGTGGCGGGGTGCGCTCCCGCTGCTCGGTCCCAGCGCCTGCCAACCTAGCAGTTCGAAAGCAACCCCGGGTGCAAGTAGATAAATAGGGACCGCTTACCAGCGGCTTGCTTGCCAGATGCAGCTTTGTCACGCTGGCCACGTGACCCGGAAGTGTCTGCGGACAGCGCTGGCCCCCCGGCCTATAGAGTGAGATGGGCGCACAACCCTAGAGTCTGTCAAGACTGGCCCGTACGGGCAGGGGTACCTTTACCTTTACCTTTATGGCATACACAGAAATCCTAGCCTGCCTCTTCTTCCAGGGGAAAGACAGTATTAATAAAAAGAGACTAATTGCCTTTACAGTGGTACCTCAGGTTAAGTACTTAATTTGTTCCGGAGGTCTGTTCTTAACCTGAAACTGTTCTTAACCTGAAGCACCACTTCAGCTAATGGGGCCTCCTGCTGCTGCCGCGCCGCCAGAGCACGATTTCTGTTCTCATCCTGAAGCAAAGTTCTTAACCCGAGGTACTATTTCTGGGTTAGCGGAGTCTGTAACCTGAAGCGTATGTAACCTGAAGCATATGTAACCCGAGGTACCACTGTATAAGGTATTCGTAATGCTGGAGTAAAGGCATTTGACTAGAACTGGGCTTCTCATTCTGAAAGAAGCCCCTCAAAACAAAACTGCAAGCTTATCCCATCTCATTTGCCAGTTGCTTAGCGAGTAGATCCAGCTTCACATTGACCAATACAGCTGCCTCTAGTCTTGGCAGCTTGGCTGAATGTGTATGATATTCTGAAGGGCTCTCTTCAAAGGCAGTGTTAACAAAAGTTCTAAAAAGTGAGGCACTCCTGGCTGAAAACACAAAGAAACTTTAACATTGTACATGTGAATGTCTGGATATCCTCATTTTGCAATGCATACGAGGCATCAAACAGACATTTCACTTGCTTATTCAAATGCATTTTTATATATTCCAACTGCTTTATTCTTTGGCTGATTACATTAAATAAAAAGAGAGAGACAGGCAGAAGGAAATTAAATACAAAACATCATGTGAACTGCTGATAGTGGTTGCACAATCTGAGAATAAATAAATTAAAAAGGCAGGCAGTAAGAGTGCCTGTCAGACACATTTTGCAAGCACTAAAATAACAGTTTTGCTAAGGAGGCGGCAGAAAGTGTAAGCAAATGGGGTTGCGTTATTTCTGGAACATGACACTGAGTTTTCATAATCTAAGAACCATGAAACATTTGTAAACTCCTACCTTTGTTTAATACTTGTCAGGGCTGTGTGTACAGTGGTACCTCAGGTTACATATGCTTCAGGTTACATACGCTTCAGGTTACAGACTCCACTAACCCAGAAATAGTGCTTCAGGTTAAGAACTTTGCTTCAGGATGAGAACAGAAATTGTGCTCTGGCAGCGCGGCGGCAGCAGGATGCCCCATTAGCTAAAGTGGTGCTTCAGGTTAAGAACAGTTTCAGGTTAAGT
This sequence comes from Podarcis raffonei, assembly GCF_027172205.1. Lineage (NCBI taxonomy): Eukaryota > Metazoa > Chordata > Lepidosauria > Squamata > Lacertidae > Podarcis > Podarcis raffonei. The sequence goes on from NC_070608.1 coordinate 77,150,116, forward strand.
ACGGACCTCCAGAATGAATTAAGTACTTAACCTGAGGTACCACTGTACTCCTGCACTTAAAAACAGGGTGGGGGAGAAGACTGAGATTCTCCACCAAGGTAACCCAAATTCTATTCCAGTAAGAAATCTGCTGTGACCTTTGTGTTATACAAATTAGAAAAAATGCCTACTTCAAATATATATTTTTTGTCTTTCCCTATTTTGCCTTCCAAGGGGAGGGACAATGGGCTACATAAGGAAAGCTCCACCTCTGAAAATCTGTTCAACCACCCATTTGTCATCTGACATTTCTGCAGGAAATGTTCAACCACTCTGAAATGCAACTCACACCAAACAAATGGCTCCCTCTTTATACTGGGTCAGAAATCTGCCAGGTGCAGGGCAGAATGCAGGAGAGACTGTTCCTATCTAGATGGGCTACATGGAAAATCGGGTCCTCCTTAAAGAGGGCACGTGTTGCAGTGAGACCTGGCAACCAAACCCTGTGTTGTGGGTGGGTTCAATTGAATAGCCACAACACCCAATTGGTAGGTCCCTTGATGCTGGGTTTAATCAGGCCAATGGGACGCAAGCTAAACGGATCAAGGGACCTATATATACCTATGCACGTGACCCAGAGCTTCCTCTTTCGGTGCATGCATCGGAACACCCGCCCACCTCTCCCTATATTTAGGGCTGTGCACTTGACCTTGCTATGCCATCGTGTGTTGTCTGTCATTGGGACAGGGGCATGGCAGGAATTTTCCCCACTTGGCTGATTGGCTGGTGCCATTTGGGTTTCGCCTGCCACATAGCAAATTGTCACAACTTCTAAGGTTGTGGATAGACTCTGGTTCAGGTGATAGGGATGGGAGAACGCTCTCGCCATCCCTATGTGAAGGGTATTCCGTTAAAGGAATCCAGGGACTCGATGGTTTGGTCAACCCCTGTGAGGGGGTTGTGCCCGTGCCTGAGTCTAGGGGGGCATTTGGGTGGCGGAGATAGCCTGCTCCCGGCTTTCTGCTTATCCAGGTGTTCACCCTAGGCTGACCTAGGCTGCTGCCCTGGGTCAGCGCTACCTGCAAGGGTGCAGGGAGCTAGTCGAACCAGAGCCTATGCAACCACTCACTTGCTATAATCAATAAAGTTGTGGCCTAAATTCTGCCAAAAACCAAACCAAAATTTGATTCTGGTCTGAATTTATTTAAGGGGGAGGTGTAAATGTCTGAACACGCAAAGCCGAGGACAGCTCATACTTCATATGTCAATTCAACGAAGACAGGTCGTCTCCTATCAGTAAGGGAAGCCAGCGTGTACCTAGATTTGCTTACCCAGTACCCTTGAAAGAGCCCATTGCAAGGCCACCTCTAGAGCAATGCTAAAGGATCCAGTGAGTTTAGGGGCTGTTCTCAGAGATCTAGTTGATCCGATCAGCTATTCCTGGACCAGTATGGCTTGTTTTCATTTTAAAACTTTGGGAACCCTTGCTACACTGATTATTTGGACACAGAATACTGCCCTCCCAATGTGCTCTAGAAGTTTCTGGAATGTGCAATATGGTGCATGGTCAGTTCATGTGGAGCAGGGGTAGGCAACCTAAGGCCCGGGGGCCAGATGCGGCCTAATTGCCTGCTCAATCCAGCCCGTGGGAATCAGCGTGTTTTTACATGAGTAGAATGTGTGCTTTTATTTAAAATGTATCTCTGGGTTATTTGTGGGACCTGCCTGGTGTTTTTACATGAGCAGAAAATGTGTCTAGGAACACTCCTTTCCTGGGACTGTAAATTAGAGGGAAGTATCAGCAGCAGTGAGGAGCCTTTCATGGAAGTTTCCAGACCCAATTCAAAGTGCTGATTTTGACCTATAAAGCCTTAAACGGCTCAGGACCGCAATATCTCAAGAACCGCCTCTTTCCATATGAACCTACCCGGACCCTGAGATCATCTTCTGAGGCCCTCCTTTGTGTGTCCCCTCCTTGAGAGGTCCGGAGGGTGGCAACACGAGAACAGGGCCTTCTCTGCAGTGGCTCCCCGTCTGTGGAATGCTCTCCCCGGGGAAGTTTGCCTGGCACCTTCATTATGCATCTTTAGGTGCCAGGCAAAAACATTCCTTTTTAACCAGGTCTTTTGTTGATTTGATTGACATCCTATGCCTTTTTAAAATGTGGGGTTTTTTGGGAGGGTGTTATTGGGTTGTTGCTTTTTTTTGATTATATGTTTTGTGGTTTTATATTCTGATTTTGTTCTGTGAACCGCCCTGAGACCTCTGGGTATAGGGCAATATATAAATTCAATCAATCAATAAAAAATTTTGTTGGCACTTACTGATCTTCTCATCCATAGTTTTAACCTTTCCTGTTTTAAAAAACAGCAGCCTTCATATACACACTGAAAGCTGCTTCTCAAACTCAGTGGCTCTTCAACTGCAACGTCTTGCAGGAGGCTGTGGTGGGTAGCAAAAATACTGCTAAATGAATGCACATCCTTCTGAACTCGCCAGGCCACTGAAGCTTTCTTGACCTTAGCTGGTTGTGGGTGAACTGAACTACTGATCTCTCTTATCACTCATTATTGTACTGCACCATCTAACAATGATACTTCTGATTACACATCCTTTCAACTAATTATTCAGCTGCTTCCATGTAAACCACACACATTTTGGTTCAATGCAGTACACTCGTAATTGTTTTATTCAACGTGTTGCCCCTTATCAGACAAAAGGGTATTTTTACAGATGAAATTTCGTGATGATCCAAGTGTCACAGGGACACCGGGTTGAACATGGCAACGCTCCAGGGCCGAAGAGGTCAGAATGCTGTTGAAGTTGTGCCATTCCATTCTGATTTGCTTTGGCAAGATTTCTGTCCTCTGGGTTGTGCTAGCTTTGCTCTCTAACTAAAGTCTTGGAACAAGTCCATGAGTTGAAATCTGCCAATGTACAGTATTAGGCTGACCTCTAAAATAATAATAAGAAGAAAAGTCATGTAGGAAAAAGTGCAATTTGATACTGTTAGCCGTTCACTCCTAAAACTGCTGTCTGTGGGCATAAAGTTAGACAGAAAACATAGTTCTCTAAGCACCCAAAGGTGATTTTCGAAGCTGAACAAGTATGGTATGTCAATTTGGAGCATACTGTATTTTTTCATGTATAGGACTATATTTTTCCCAAAATTTTTAAAGTTTAAAATTGGGGGTCATCTTATACATGGAATGTTGCAATTAAATATATATATAAATTTATTTCTTAATTTTGGGCTCAAAATATAGGGGCCATCTTATATATGGGGGCGTCTTATACACGGAAAAATACGGTAATTTTTAGAGGCACCTCAACTATCAAAACCATGCACTATAACCCCCCCCCCCGAGATTATGCCTTTTAGTGAAAATCTGGAGCCCCATATAAGAACATAATTCATTCAGCCTTTATTGGCATAATATAGACAATAAAATCATAAAAGAGTTTATTGTATTATTGCAGTAAACCAAGTGACTCGATCAATTTGAACAATATGTGGTGGCAACATGTCCCCTCTGGGAGCAAGACATCTTAGTTCCATTTCATTTTCAGCTGGTCAGTATGCGAACATCAGGTCCAATTTACTACTTCGTACATCACAACAGGCACTGCTTGGGCTTCTTGACGAGTTCCATTAAGCATGTTTTCAAAATGTGAGACCAATTTCAGCAATTTCGGTTAAGAATTTGACCCCTCCATAACTGGTTTCATTTGCCTAGGTCCAAGCGCTTACGAGATCCAAATGCATTTTTCATTTCTATTAAATTACAGATTGCCCAAGAGGTTTCCAAAATTTATTAACTTAATTCTCTTTCTTTGTTTCTTAAAAGGTTCTTATACTCGCTTCGCTGAGCCAAAAAACTCTCAATTTGCTTATCTGATTTATTTGCCCTTAAAGATCTCACTACTTCTCCTAGAGACTGTTTATTTCTACACTCTACATCAAACCGAGAATGGTTTTCCAATTTCTGGTAATATATTCCCACAGCACAGCACTATAACCAGGAGACAGCAGGGCCGATATATTTCAGATCCTATTGGATTACACCATCCCAACATCTTCATTCACAGGCCTCCTCAACTGTATCAAAAAGCTATGCACTCAAGGTGGATTACTGACGGCAGCAATTCATTGACAGCAGCTACATTGCAAAACAATGGCTGGTTGGAAGGAACGTAGTTATGCTCTGCCAAATATCCCAGGTGACCCTATCAAACTTGTGATCAACAAGTTGTGATAGTGTGACATCAATTTTTGTATGAAACAAGAGCAAAGTCATATGCCGGGAGCTGGGTGCGTGAAGAGAGGGATCTAATATACAGTCATCCTGGTTTGCCCAAGCATACATACTCAAATTGTAATTACAAATAGTGCCAATTTTATTAGAGAACCTAACCATTTAATAACCTGATCTTTTTCAGGTGCAAAATATATTTCTGGAGCCGGACCACTGTCAGGAAAACTGTGGCCCACAGATGATGATGATGATGATGATGATGATGATGATGATGATGATATATTATTTATACCCGCCCATCTGGCAGGGTTTCCCCAGCCACTCTAGGTGGCTTCCAACAAAAGATTAAAAATACATTAAAACCACAGACGTTAAATACTTCCCTATTGCTCTCCCTGGTTTATTCAAGTACACTCGTACCTTCTGTTATGTACTGAAGTTCTCACCCTGGGCCAGGAGGGGGATACTGTAGATAGTTAGGCAAATAAGGGATCGAAAGTGACATTCAGTGATTGGATAGTTTTAGAAAATTGTTACAGTTACGTTGTACTGGAGCTCTATATAAGCAGGCTGACTGAACCCTTCAGTTCAGTTCAGTTCTGGCCTGTGAATAAACAAGAGCTGTTTGAAGAATCGCTGTGTCGTCTGATATGTTCACCCACAACTTAACACCTTGGTTGTCAAATGGAATCCATTCCAGAAGCCTGTTTGACTTCTGAAAACGTTTGACAGCCAAGGCGCGGCTTTCGATTGACTGCAGGAGCTTCCTGCAGCCAATCGGAAGCCACGGAAGCCGCGCCAGACGTCTGGCTTCCAAAAAATGTTCACAAACTGGAACACTCACTTCCAGGGTTGTGGCATTCAGGAGTCAAACGTGTACCAAGGCGTTCCACAACCAAGGTACGACTGTATGTTTACTTTAAACTGCTTATTGCTTGCTCTCTCTTTTTTTTACCCGCATTTGAACATGAGGCATAATTGTGGCTTTCGGTGAGTGAACAGGTCTTTTCCATCTCTGCCGTGCGTCTCTGAGCCTTGCAGACATGTTTTAGTGTAGCCTTGGAGAAGATTAAATTAATTGTGACTTCCTCTCTCTTTCTTTGCTTTGGACTTTTCCACAACATCGCTGAAGCCGCCTAGGACTTGGCAGCAAGTGAATTGTAATATGATGTATTCACGTCTGCCTCGCTCAGCCAAATTGGCCGGTGTTTCAAGGAGCAAACGAGAAGGACATGGAGAAAGCTTTATCCCACATTCAGGAGGAGGCAGAAAGCTGTGGTCTAGAACAGTGGCAAGACACCCAACTTCAGCATATCTCAGTTTAGCATGCCCAGAGCTGATAAACTCCAGCTGTCAGGTAAGTGACATACTGCAATATCTTGAAGAATGAGCCTCATTTACAGATTATGGGAAGAAAGCAGGATGTCATCGTTTTTATTTTTAAGACAGATTTGTTCCCCTCCCTTAACAGAACTCCATCACCCTAGCTTACTGCAATTTGCGTTTTCCATGGATGAAGCCCAACCAAAAGGCAGATTGACTTTGGGGAAAGGCAGGGGAAGGAAAATGTTGCCTACATTTTGGGATAAGCTTCCTAGGAGCTTTGCTGTCTCCTCTGCCAGTCTCCATGCAGGCATATTTACAATGAGGAAACTGGAAATATCTTGGAGCTGAAGTTACAAATGGAGGGCTGCAGTCAGAGATTTGGCTGGTTCTTTCAAGTCAACATGAACTTCTCCCTTTACATCTAAAAGCTCCTGGCAACACACATCTCCTTTCTCTCCTCATTTTCCCCACCCCCCCTTTTCCTTTCCTTCGCCTATCATTTCCTTAGACAGCTGCTTCTTTCAACCTAAACATTTCCCTCCTGCCGTTGGCTTCTCACGCCCCTCTTTTCTGATACTGCTAGTTAATCTCTGATTCCTCAGGGCAGGTGTGGGAACCTTGGGCCCTCCAGATGTTCCTGAACTACATCTCCCGGCAAGCAGGGTCACTGGCCAGAGGAGAAGGGGGAGAGGGGGGGGAGAGAGAGAGTTTGAATTTGATATCCCGCTTTATCACTACCTGAAAGAGCCTCAAAGCAGCTAACATTCTCCTTTCCCTTCCTCCCCCACAACAAACACTCTGTGAGGTGAGTGGGGCTGAGAGACTTCAGAGAAGTGTGACTGGCCCAAGGTCACCCAGCAACTGCATGTGGAGGAGTGGGGAAGCGAACCCGGTTCACCAGATTACGAGTCTACCGCTCTTAACCACTACACCACACTGGCTCACAGCAGCACAGCAACATCTGGAGGGCCAAAGATTCCCCACAACTGGACAGGAAACCCCGTAGAAATACAGGGAAACAATTTTACTTCAACGTGGCCAAGAGAAACCAACCCAGCTTCATTCTTTTCCTTGCAGTAATAGGCTTGCAACCCAAGTTGCCCATCTTGGACTTCCAAACCCAGGTGCAGTATCTTATCCTAATAATAATAAGGAAGTGGGTATTTTCACCTCCCAAGATGCAGCTGCCCTGGCTGGGGAAGCAGGAATTCCATCTCTGCTCCTCCCTCCTGAATCTGTGGGGGGCATTACTCACAGTTGGTGGAGGAAGAACAAGAATCAGAAAGGGTAAAAACTGTGGTCATGGTCTGAGTGGGGACCATGGCGATGAGACTGTAGAATGCAAGTGGGAGTGGCTGCAGAGACCATATAACACCGGTCCTGAAAGACCTACACTGGCTCCCAGCACGTTTCAGAGCACAATTCAAAGTGTTGGTGCTGACCTTTAAAGCCTTAAATGGCCTCGGCCCAGTATACCTGAAGGAACATCTTCACCCCCATCATTCAGCCCAGACACTGAGGTCCAGCTCTGAGAGCCTTCTGGCGGTTCCCTCACTGTGAGAAGTGAGGTTACAGGGAACCAGGCAGAGGGCCTTCTCAGTAGTGGCACCCATCTTGTGGAACGCCCTCCCATCAAGGAAATAAACCGCTACCTGACTTTTAGAAAACATCTGAAGGCAGCCGTGTTTAGGGAAGATTTTAATGTTTGATGTTTTTAATATTCTGTTGGGAGCCGCCCAGAGTGGCTGGGGAAACCTAGCCAGATGGGCAGGCTATAAATAATAAATTATTATTATTAGCTTCTTACCACCCAGCCACCCAAAGTTGGACCCATGTCAGCACAGACCCATGTCAGCACGTACCAAGATGGGACACACATTTCAGGTACCTGATATTTATTACAGTGGTACCTCAGGTTACAGATGCTTCAGGTTACAGACGCTTCAGGTTACAGACTCCGCTAAGAAGTGTTTGGATTTGATACCCCACTTTATCACTACCCGAAGGAGTCTCAAAGCAGCTAACATTCTCCTTTCCCTTCCTCCCCCACAACAAACACTCTGTGAGGTGAGTGAAGCTGAGAGACTTCAGAGAAGTGTGACTAGCCCAAGGTCACCCAGCAGCTGCATGTGGAGGAGCAGGGAATCAAACTCAGTTCACCAGATTATGAATCCACCGCTCTTAACCACTACACCACACTGGCTAACCCAGAAATAGTACCTCGGGTTAAGAACTTTGTTTCAGGATGAGAATAGAAATCGTGCAGCGGTAGCAGGAGACCCCATTAGCTAAAGTGGTACCTCAGGTTAAGAACAGTTTCAGGTTAAGAACGGACCTCCAGAACGAATTAAGTTCTTAACCTGAGGCACCACTGTACTCAATAAGCTTGAAACCGTCAGAATATTGGTCCCCCCTGTTAACAACAGAAGCACAAGAGCAAGTTGCCTGGTAGCTGGAACACCGGAAAGTTAATGCAGCAGGCGATGGAGCAAGTTGCCTCAATTGCCTTTGCAGTTTTAACATTTGGATCCTCTTTGCAGCTCATTTGTCATTTTCTCTCCATTGAAATGTTTAAGTATGTTGTTCTTGGCAGAACCAGCCCATGGAGCAATGTGCTTTACAATGGGCACATTGAGCAGTATGAAGCACAGTAGTGCCTAATCTTGTAAGCAAACTATACAAATGTTTTGCATGCTGCAACTGCAACGCTCGCCAACTTATTTGCGGCACATCGGCCCTTCTGCAAGGAACGGCAGCAACGTGTTCTGAAGACTAAGCAGTAAACAGAATTAAGAACAAACAGCCTTTTTCAGAAGAGCTTCAAAAAAAAAAAAGGCCTTTTACACAAACCACTGATATTCAGTGCTGCGAAATCTCCTCCACTTTATCCTTGTGTCAGGTTATTGAATACTTTCCCCATCCCATGTAGTTCCATTTATCTACATAACACACACACACGGTTTTGGTTTTCTAATAATTTGGATATCCCACTAGGACTTAGATTCTCAAACTTTGTCCCATCCCCTTCCTGATAATGGCTTTTTGGCGGTGGAGTTGCCGCCATTTTCTTCCTCAACAAAGGCAGCTAGCCACTGACCTCAGTTGTGTACAATGTGATACAACAAACAACACAAGCAACATGAAGACCAGTATACTAGATAGCACTGCAATTCTTATTGCATAATATACATAATTTAGCACAACAAAAACAAAATGTGTACACTTGTAAATTCTCCAATATATTTGAAATCAAATGAACACACGTCTGTCAGTCTTGTAGCATATGGGTTGTAATGTGTGAAGTTTATATATTTTTCATGTACACAGGTCATTGTTTCGTATTTGAATTCTTTTGTAGTTGTGCTGAAGAAGATTCCAGCGAAACAGTCAAGATTATCCAGGATCACTATCCTATGTTGTTATTCACTTACTACTTTGGCACCATGAATGCCTTAAAAGTTTTACCGTCTAGCCCACAGGATAGCATCTATTACTCTGTTTCAACTACAGACTTCTTATACTTCTACGGACTTTCAAAGATTGGCAGACGTGTGTTCATTTGATTTCAAATATATTAGAGAATTTACAAGTGTACACATTTTGTTTTTGTTGTACTAAATTATGCATATTATGCGATAAGAATCGCAGTGCTATCTAGTATACTGGTCTTTGTGTTGCTTGTGTTGCTTGTTGTGTTAAGTTTGCAACACAGGGGTTTGTTGTTCTGTATTGGTGGTGTACAATGTGATGGCTGACAACAGTGGTGGACTTTGGGCTTTGACATGTCAGTGGCGCCCTGTGCAGCACCAAAATGCAGGGCCGCCTCCCCGCCTCTCGCCTTCCATTCTACATCATAGTTGCAGTGCATCCCAGACTCTGTGCCCAGTGCAACTGAACCAGTAGCGCTCTGCTAAATCTGCCTCTGAAGAAACATGCCAACTGGACTCCACAGGGTTCAAATAAATAATAATAATTTATTATTTATACCAGCCACTCTGGGCAGCTCCCAACAGAATATTAAAAACACAATAAAACATCAAACAAGCTGCCTTCAGATGCCTGCTAAAAGTCAGATAGTTGTTTATCTCCTTGACATCTGATGGGAGGGTGTTCTTAGAATTATGCTGCTGTCACGAAGGCCTTCCTCATTTGTTTTGTGACTCCCTCTTACTTATGCAGAAAAACAATGTGTGAGGGTTAACATCTGACAAAACTGTCCCAGGTTACAAGTGCCAGGCACTCAGTTCAGAGACCATGAAGATACCAAAGTCTTCCAAGTGGGAACATTGGCCTTAGGCCTTGGCAGACAATCCTGTCCACTTGCAGAACCAGGGGTGCCAACTTGAATAAAATATTGGGGGGCAGGTAAGCCCCACCCCACATAATCAATCACATGATGTGATTTATTGGGAGGAGAAATGACCTACCCAGTTCAGGTGTTGTCACATAGTGAGAGGTAGGGGACAAGGTAGGAGAGTATGAGCAAACAAAATGGTGGGAGGGCGTTCCACAGGGCAGGCGCCACTACCGAGAAGGCCCTCTGCCTGGTTCCCTGTAACTTGGCTTCTCGCAGTGAGGGAACCTCCAGAAGACCCTCGACGCTGGACCTCAGTGTCCGGGCAGAACGATGGAGGTGCAAGATAGGCAAAATCAGTCAACTACAAGCAAAGTTTTGTTTTGTGCAAAAATATGAATATAAAATGTAAAATTTGAGTCACACTGGCTCTGTGGTTTTAACTTGCTCCAGTAAATTTTCCAGAGAAAGAAGTCTAGAGTTTACACAAATGCTGGTATTTGCTCCATAAGCTCCGATACGGAGCTAATAAAAAAACAGGTTTTGGCGTTATATGGAAAGTGAAGAAAAAATAATAATCTATTTAACACTCCAAAAACCACACATTCCAGGCCTTGTTTTGCCAAAGAACATTGGCCTCTACCTTCACCACAAACCAATTACAAGCTCTTCTTCACTTGCCCTCCAAAAATTATTTGCAAAAAGAAATCTCCACAGAAAGCGACCGCAAGTCTGGACAGCATGCCCATCCTGGCTCAGCGCAGAGAACTGGTTCTCCTATCAGCCAGTTCCACAGCTTAAAAGTATGAAGACTATTTAAGAGGTTTGGGATCCGTTCTATATCCTTTGGTCCACCAGGTATTAAGTTCAAGACTTATGTCACAACTAATAGATTTCAAAATGAGAGTAAAAGCAGATCTAGTGTTGACCACACAATAGGCAGCAAAGCGAGCGATCATATATCGCGCTGTGAGAGGAGGCAGTGCAAACTACAAACTTTAGCTGGCTGCTCTTCTTAGATCTTACGAATTGTATGTGAGCTCAGTCCATCTTTTGTGTGCACAAGGCTGCACACTCCTCCGAATGGCAAGAGGGTTGAGGGACAGCCGCTAGAGCAATGTTTGCACGTCGAGGTCCCCCAGGCCACCCCAATAACTCACACTTCATACATCAATTTTTGTTTAAGGTTTTTGGCATGAATTTGGCCACAACTTTATTTAAATACACACACGTGAGTGGTTGCTTAGGCATTGGTTACGACTATCTGTCCTTGCCCCAGGGACAGAACTGACTTCCGGATTCCAGCGGAAGCCAGTCAGGGGGACAGAACTGACTTCCGGATTCCACCAGAAGCCAGTCAGGGAGAACCATATTGGGGAGAAATGAAGCTGGGCATCAGTCCCTCATCTCTCACCCTCATGCCCCCTGGGACTTGCACGGCCCAAGTCCGATGCCAGGGACTAGGACGAAAGGTATGGCAAGCCCCTGGATTCCTTTAACGGAATTCCCTTTCCGCACCACCATTGGAGGGGTAGGCACTTACCCCTCCACCAACCAATTTTAACCAATGCCTAACCGCCAACCTTACAAGTTGTGACGATTTGCTATGCAGTAGGCAAAAACCAAATGGCAACAGCCAATCAGCCAAACGGACAAAATTCCTACCAGGCCCCTGCCCCAAGGCAGACGACCCCATGACAGGCATAGCAAGGTCAAAGGACAACGAACCCCCCCCCCTTTTCAGGGAGGGTGGGCGGGAGATCCGGTGCACGCAGCCCAAGAGAAGGCCCCAGGCTGCGAGCCCTGTATTTAAGACCTCTGACCCCTCCCAGACTTTAGCAACATAACATTCTCCCCAGCAACACTCCTTGCCCAATCACAGCATGTGGCCAATTTGCCTAACAACAGTGGGGTGGCCGCAACACGTGCTCTCTATTATGGAGAACACGCTTTCCCAAACTTGTAGCTCCAGCTGTTTTTGGACTACAACTCCCATCATCCCTAGGTAGATGTACCAGTGGTCAGGGATGATGGGAATTGTAGTCCAAAAACAGCTGGAGACCCAGGTTTGGGAAAACACTGCTCTAGAGGGTTGGTTTACTTGGGACAAGTAGCTGCTCGAAGAGAAGTAAAATAATCCGAGAAAAGAAGGGTAGGGAAAGGTGGATGGAAGCCCCTGTGTCGTCATGTGTGTATCTACCAAGTTTAAGATTATTCTCAGCACACAGAGCCTGGTTTACAAGTGGCTGCTTTTGATATTCTGGACCAAAGTCACATTTTGTAGATTTCAGAGGGTGTGTCTGAAAATGCTCCTTTCCCAGACTGCATTCAACTTCAGAAGGTGGGCTATTTTCTAAAAATGTTCATTTTACTTGAGGATTAAATGGTGTAGTCTTGGTTTAAGGCAGTCATACCCCCCCAATACACAAGGAATCTTGGGAACTGTAGTTTATTCCTCACACAGCTACAATCACCAGCACCTACAGTTTCAAGATTCTATAGGGGACATGCTTTAAATTAATGCTATTGTGTTTTTATGTGTTGGAAGCTGCCCAGAGTGGCTAGGGCAACCCAGTCAGATGGGTGGGGTAATAATAATAATAATAATAATAATAATAATAATAATAATAATAATAATATAAAGGTAAAGGTACCCCTGCCCGTACGGGCCAGTCTTGACAGACTCTAGGGTTGTGCGCCCATCTCACTCAAGAGGCCGGGGGCCAGCGCTGTCCGGAGACACTTCCGGGTCACGTGGCCAGCGTGACATCACTGCTCTGGCAAGCCAGAGCCGCACACGGAAACGCCGTTTACCTTCCCGCCAGTAAGCGGTCCCTATTTATCTACTTGCACCCGGGAGTGCTTTCGAACTGCTAGGTTGGCAGGCGCTGGGACCGAGCAACGGGAGCGCACCCCGCCGCGGGGATTCGAACCGCCGACCTTTCGATCGGCAAGCCCTAGGCACTGAGGCTTTTACCCACAGCGCCACCCGCGTCCCTAATAATAATATACACAGTCCTAATTTCAACTAAAGGTGCTTACAAAATTCTCACTAGTTTTAGAGGTTCTGAGTTCTTTGATCTTGCTTTCAAAGTGGCACCAATTTACCAACAAACCTGGCATTATTCCACTTTTGATTTCTGGATGTTATTCATACAGTCGCAGTTTTCAGTCTGCAAATCTCCTCTAACACATAGGCACATTGATTAAATGACAGCACTAGAGGCCAAACTACATGTTACGTTAAATGCTTAATTTAGCTTTGCTGTCTGTTCTTTTTAAAGTAGTTGTTTTTTGTTTTTAAAAGTAAATACATGAGGCTATGATGCAAACCGAGGGCAAACATGCATCACTCCAAAAAGCAGTCTTAGAACATTTCCAAGTTAAACTATAAAACAGAACACATGGGAGTGAGAACCCATGGAACATATAACTAGGAAAATCCTCTCTCTCCAGCTCTAAACCAATAGGACGCATTCTCTAACTTGAATGTTTCAGAGTTTTTGGCCTTCTTCCCATCTAAAGTGAGCTTTAATTCTCCTTATTGGCACATTCCAAATTGTAGCTTTACACCCCAATGTAGAAATCCCAGTGCTTACAGTTGAACATGAAACCGCAGGAAACTCACCTGCGTTTGGAGTTTTGTGTACCATGACCAACAGGGAAGCTCCTTCACTTGTGCAAAGCTAACTGAGCTTGAGCTAGTTTATAATATCGCATAAAAAGCATGTTTTATAATATCACATAAAAAGCATGTTTTAAGAGAAAATCCATTTGGAAAATATCAGAATCTCAAGCACAAGATAAGGCAGTTGAGATGGGAAGAACTGTGTGAGCACAATCTATAGGCAGGCTCTCATTCTTGATGATAAGGTGCACCTTCAAACACCATAACCAGACACTGGAGAGACCTGTCAGGAGTAAGCATGGACCAATGGTACCAAATAGTATGGGAAACAGCCCTACTGGAAAAATTAACTAATTAACTGAAACTGACACGGGGACAAACAGAAGAAGACACCTTCACCCCGGTATGGCTCCCCTTTATCACATACACAGCCCAACAAGACAATGACAATAATCCACCAACAGCATACAAATCAATATGGCTAACCTGATCCGAAACACCCACCCACCCCACTCACACACGAAAACAAAGATCACCACAGCCAATCACAAACAAACAACCACACCCTACGCCAACCCCAAACTCTCTCACCACCAAAGGAACACAAGTGAACAACACAAGCAACGCTGACACCAAACTCTACATACACTAAGCATAATAGAAACACCGCCACCCGACCCCACCCCCATCCATCTTCCCTCCCTCCACCCCCTTTCTTTTTCCTTTTTTTTTTCTTCTCCCCCTAATGCCTCAACAAATGAAACGGATTTGTAAAAATGTTACATGGGGGGGGGAAATACGAGGCATTACACTTCTGTAAAACAAGAAAATCCTAAATAAAATATTATTAAAAAAAATAAGGTGCACCTTCAAAATCCCTCCTTGTACCCATCTGTTAACATGGTACCCCACAGCAGCCTTCTCCAATCTGATGCACTCCAGGTATTTTGGACTCTAATTTAGGGTTACCAGATGTCCCCAGTGCCCGGGGACAGTCCCCGGATTTGCACATCTGTCCCCAGAATGTCCCCAGATTTGCAAATCTGCCCCTGGGAAATGTGGCAGCGGCAGCCTCAGCAGCCCAGAGCCAGCCTGGTAGCACAGTTGGCTCTGGCTGGCTTCAGGAGCTGCTCGCTGCTGCCGCCACTGCCAAAGGTGAACCGGGGACGTCTGGCGGGACAGATCTCCTGCCCCTCCCCCTTTGTCTTGACAGATTGAGGGAGGCTCAGGAGTCACGGGAGGCTGGTGCGCCGTTGCCCAGTTTTTAAAAAACTCTGTGCATTTATGTTTCACAGGGTGCGAAAGAAGGGCTTTGCAGCTTTATACAATATGTATGTGTGCTTGGGCCCAGGGTCTTTTGCCTCACCATCCCCACTGCTGACTCCCTGTTGCTACTCAGCTACCAAAAAAAAGTGTCCCTGGATTCATTGGAAAAAATACGGTAACCATGCTCTAATTTCCATCAACCCCAGGCAGCACAGTCAGTGGTCAGTGATAATAGGCGCTATAATCCAAAAACACTGGGCTTCCCTAACTTAGAGGCCTCCATCTCCGAAGCCCCAGTGCAACTGCAGCCCCCCTTCTGTTCTGACACCTGGAGATGGTTGTGCCACTTAAGTGAAGAAGCACCTCTCAATGAAGGCAAAGTGAGCTACAGAGACACAGCTGCAGTATCTACGAAAGGCTCTGTTTGAGAGTAACTGCTGCTGAAGCAACATCTGAGCTCTGCTCTCATGCAGTATTTGGCCTGAGCCCTGCATGGAGCTGTCCAAGGTACACTTGCGTTGCCTCGGGTGAGCTCAGTGCTTGCACTAAGTTGGGCAATGCTGCGCTAGAGAAGGGGAGATATACAAAATTCACAGCAGCCCCCATGAAGCATAGTGGGGTTTAATGTAGGTCCTGGCTCAAGCCTGGTTTGCAAACCAGGAGCAAAGACTATCAGTTACCAGACACAAGGGAAGGAGAGTGCACACGAACCCAAGACTAGTGGTTGTTCCTCTTCATAATGCCAAGCTATGATTTGGCACCGTGTCCGAATGGCGCCTCGTGATATTAAAGTAAAGTAAAGGGACCCCTGGCCATTAGGTCCAGTCGTGGACGACTCTGGGGTTGCGGCGCTCATCTCACTTTACTGGCCGAGGGAGCGGGCGTACAGCTTCCGAGTCATGTGGCCAGCATGACTAAGCCGCTTCTGGTGAACCAGAGCAGCGCACGGAAACGCCGTTTACCTTGCCGCCAGAGCGGTACCTATTTATCTACTTGCACTTTGATGTGCTTTCGAACAGCTAGGTTGGCAGGAGCAGGGACCGAGCAACGGGAGCTCACCCCGTCGCGGGGATTCGAACCGCCAACGTTCTGATCGGCAAGTCCTAGGCTCTGTGGTTTAACCCACAGCGCCACCCGCGTCCCCTCTCATGATATTCTCTTCAAATGAATAATTAGAAACCCAGATAGTGTTTGGACTAGTCAGAATGTTAAACTGTATAATTAGGAAAGATACAGTGAATCAATGTAAGACTTTGGAGACTAAGCAGTGAATTGATTCCTGATGAATAGTTCTTGTACTAATCGCTTCCCAGCCTTTTGGAGTTAGAAGAATTCTGTTCTGGCAAACCAAACGTCATACTTGACATACATCACTTATGGGACATAATTCATAGAGCCGAGCTGAAGCTAACTACTTTGTTTCATTATTTTTCTGTGTACAGTCATACCTCGGGATAAATACGCTTCAGGTTGAGCGCTTCCGGGTTTCGCCGCTTGCGCATGCGCATACGGTCAAAATGACATCACACACATGCACGGAAGCGGCAAAACGCAACTCGCACACACGCAGACACGCTGTCATGTCTTACATTCTGTTTGGGATGTGAACAGGGCTCCGGAACGGATCCCGTTCGCATCCCGAGGTACCACTGTATCTAAAACTGCTTCCTCCTGTTTATTTAGTGATCTTCAACAATTGTTGCAGACACATTTACATTATTTCTATGCAGGGCTTGGCAGCGTCTTCTTCACTCTCTCTATCACTGATCTCAGATGTCCCCACTTTTGGTTGTAGCACCCATGTGCTTTTGTCTACAATGCAACAATCAGCCACAATATCATCATCCAGAGCCCACTGGAGTGACGACAGCAATGGAAAGAGGAACAGCAACCAGAAAAGCTGAAAAGCAACATGAGGAGACAAGTGAAGAGGAGGCCACGGAAAAGGAGTGCAAAATGCAGGTGTGTAAAAAATTCTGCTTTCAAGGTAGCCATCAAAATGATTATTAATACATAAGTTGTGTCTCTGCCCAAAGGCATCCAGATTTGGTTTTGTGATTTCAGACCCTCACCTCCAACATTTTAGGTTACTCTCTCTTTTCTTTGTGTAATTAATACAAAGTTCAGGAGAGAGTTTTTAGGAGTGTTCACAACTGAATACCCTTAGCAAAAAACAAACAACACATCTCTACAATCATGAACTCTGATGAGTCAGGGTTCCCACTTTAGGGAGGTTTCTAAGTGTTTTCAGTTGAATGCCTATGCACCCAGGGAGAAAAATTAAAGAGGGGGTTGTTGTTGTTTTGCAAAGTAGTTTGAATAAATAATCAGAATCATTATAGGTTTAATTACTCTTGGCAAATCTGTGTTAATATTACAGGAAAAAATAGGGGTTATGATAGATGAGATGAAACATAGGCAAAGTTATTTTTAAAGTCTGATTGATTAAAGAGAAAAGAGCACCTGTGTATTTCTTGTTAGAGTTTTTTGTGGTGGTTGAGAGGAAGCAACGTCTGCTCCTATAGTCTCTTTATTTCTATTTTTGCAGAGTTCACTAGAGTCATGGTGTTGGTCTAGCACCATGGGCTTATCCAGATGAGCTTAATGGTGCCCTAATTCCTCCAAATGCAACAAAGAACTTGCTTTGGTTATGAGTTTTATAGTGACATCAGCATCCATGGATCTTTACGACATGGCTTAAAGACAAGATTTTGTCCCAAGAAGCTTGCAAAGTAAATTTAAGCAGAGGAAGGTACATGAAAACCAAGGGTGATCAAAGATTATTAGATTTTTGTATTAAATCTTGCAGGGTCCAGGATCCATTTAGTAACTCTCCTCCACAGTGGAGGATGAGAAGAAGAGAGTGCCCAAGCTCAAAGGCCACTCTTGATCTCATTCTGGACACAACCTCAGGGATGGATTCCCATCTAAGTCAGCTGAGAATGATATTTTTTACCTCTGAACCTTTCCTGCTCCCCGCCTCCCCCACTTTTCCAGGAAAGGAATTGGTTTGGAGTGGAGTCAGCTTAATATCTCTTGAGTGTTATGTTTAATAGGCAAATTATATTTTTAAAAGCAAGCCCAAAGTGGTTGGTACAAAACAGGAATATCAAATGAAACCAAAACATACTAGTATAAAAAGCCTTATAAAAGAGGCGCGCGCTTTGGGTTCCTGGGGCAGGAAACGAAGTACAAAGAGTTCCCATAATTCGCCTTCCCGAAATCTTTTTATTTTGCAAGTTTGAATTTGAATTTGTTTTTACAAGTCTGGAGAAAATAAGCCACTTGGGTACTGGCCGGAAGTCTCAAAACAGGCTAATGCGCGAAGCTTACTCTACATTACTCATTGACAAAATACATCTTTTACACCAGCCGGAGAGACCAGACTCTGGTCGTTTCTTATGGTAAACCAACCCCAGCCAACTAAATTGAATGAAAACGCCACACATTCTTTTGACACAGTGAGTGGTCCTTGCTATAATACTTTTAACATAGAGTTTATAATCACTCGGTATGAATTATCTACGAAAATTTAATCAACCAAATAGTCAAGTCATTTTTCATTGCCAGATCGCCACAAAAAACCCCCAAAGCCTAATATGGTCTTGAATTGCTTAAGCAGAAGCCAAGGCTCTCAAAGCAGCTCAGGAACAGCTTAATACAATAATACCAGCAACAGTGCCCAAAAAACAAAGACCAATAAAATAAAGCAATGAAGCAGTCTCGACTATAAAATCTCAAGCAACACACTACACAGCAAAATTGGGCCTAGCTCTGAACTGTGCTTTGTTAGGGAAGGCAATTCTGTTTCAGTTGTAAGGAGGCAATGCAAGATAAGACAGTTCTAACTGCGATGAACAAAAGATCTGACTCAGTATCAAGTTGGCTTCCTATGTAGAAGATGAGAAGCCAGGCTGGCTGAAAGTCTATGGCACTGTTTCCCAAAATTGGATCTCCAGCTGCTTTTGGACTTCAATTCCCATCATCCCTGTCCACTGGTCTTGCTAGCTAGGGATGATGGGAGTTGTAGTCCAGCTGGAGACCCAAGTTTGGGAAACACTGGCCTGTGGAACTAGGCTTAACATCCCTCTGGAATATGGCACAGCTTCACAACCAGAACTTCATGCATGTTATCAGAGCACATGAGCTTTGGATTGGAGCTAAATCGCTATGGCCATAGCACGTCTATATATACCCATATAAGCAATAAGAGCTTGCATGGCGTAGCATAACGGTGAAGACTAGGGGGCAAGAACGCACCAGTTTGGCATTCCTGCCCGTGAGTCCATTCTGCCCAACATCACTGCCTCTCGACCCCAGTTAGACTACATAATTGCATGAGCAGTGTTCCAGAGTATTTTTCATTACATCCATTCGAAAAAAGATTGGTGTTGAACTAATTGGCTGATGAAGAATTCAACGAAACAGTAGTTGTTATCCGGAAACATTGTTCAGCAGAGTTCAGAGTTGGACATCAGAATTGGACATTTGCTGATTATACAAAGCTTCACAACTTACTCTCCGCCGTGATTCATTTAAGGCACCGTGATTCATTTAAGGACTTTCAGAGACTTTCAGAGACTTCAGTTTGTTAGTTTTGATGTTTAGAATTATTCCATAAAGTTTTTCACATTGTTATTGTTTCTGGCCATCGTGTTGCTTTTGATATTGTTGGCTCATATATTGCAACACAGGGGTTTGTTTGTTTGTTTACTTACTGCTCCTGTAAAAAGCATCTTCATAAAGTGGTTATATTTCCAATTGTGCTTGAAGATAGATATCGACCTTTACATCTACCACACGTCTTCACCAAAACATCCACATTCCAAAAAGGACACATTTCCTCCTAACTCCAGGTGAGATTCATCAAACTTTCAAATCACCACTGAACCAGAAGCCTCATTTTATGTACTTTATCACTTGCTTGGCACAGACTTCCAAGCACCAGGAAAACACAACATTCACGTGTAGCAGATCAACTTCCAGAGTAATTCCATTACCACCTTTGAAAATAAAAGTCCAGCCCTTGTTGTATTAAATGGAAGACCCAGCAAGGACAATGCACTATGCCAGTGATAGTGAACCTTTTAGAGACCGAGTGCCCAAACTGCAACTTATTTATCGCAAAGTGCTAACACGGCAGTTTCACCCGTATATCTCATTTTTTTCTGTGTCTTTCACATTTCTTCTTTATGACTGCTGTTGTAATAAATAATCCTTCATGAAAGTTATTGCATTACTGTGGCGATCACACAGGGCCCCCGGACATTTGACGGTCTATCGACCCTGTGCCACCACTGTGATTGCTTTCTTCGCTGCTGCCACCCCGCTTCTCACGGGGGGACATGGAGTGCAGACAGTTGTTAACATTAACAAATAATCAAGTTTATTTTTAAATGCAGGAACAAGCGTATGGTTTCAGTTTATTTTTCTCTTGTCAGTTTCTTAATCTTAGTTCCTAACAACTCAAACTGATTATCCCCAACTATCTATCTGTCTCCACCTAACAATTCCTCTCACTCTCTCACAATACAACTCTACCAACACACCCCTAATCCTCCCTCTTCCTTCTTCAACTCCCAAACCTCAACTCACAACTCCCAAACCTCAACTGACTTCCCAAACCTCCCACTCTATCTTTTACTCCTCCCCTTGCATTCTCACTGGCCAATCACATCACACCCATTTTAACCCTTTCCTTATGACCCATCCTAGGAGGCAAACGCCACAATTGCATTCTTCATTAAATTATCTTTCCATTGATATATAATTTTAGGGTAGAACTCAGTGCTTTTCCTCTCCATTCAGTTCCTTTCTCTCTTAAGCCCCTTCTTTGCGCGGCTATCCCTGAAGCCAGAACAGCAAGAGGGATTGCTGCGCAGCTTCAGAGATAGCAGCGCAGCCTGCATTCGCTCCATAAGACGCACACACATTTCCCCTTACTTTTTAGGAGGGGGAAAGTGCGTCTTATAGAGCCAAAAATACAGCACTTCTTTTTGCAATGTCTCTTAAAGATATGGGTTTTTCCCCCAACTGTCACCAGCCCCCACACATTAAGAGACAAAATGTGAAAGTAAAGATGGGCTTGAAAATTAATGCTGCTTTTCAGTTGTTTGTTGGTTTTTGCTCTTTCGTTTTTAGCTGAAGATCAAAAGGAGGAAATATACCTCCCCTCCAAAAAAAACTTGGACAGTAAAACAGAGACAAGGAATACCATTGGCATACCTTCACTGGTGGCTGCATTCTTTTGAGTTTTGGTTGGAGTGTGATCTGTACTTGAACTCACGTCGGATGAGAGGCTTGAGCTGCCTTTACCTGCAAAGGAAAATCAGGAGCGTTAGAGAACAGTTGTTTCTTCCAAGCAACACCTTATGTATGTGGTTATAGTTTTCAGCCCAGGTTGGGGTTCCTAAATTAAATGGTTGGGTGAATTATGGAAATGTACAAAATCAGACAATCGCCCCAGCGGCCTTGACCCAAGCATTCAAACACACCTCGTCCCATGAGTCCCAAAGTGCTCTGAATAGCAATCAATGCATGTCAAGCCATTTTAAAGCAGAATTCAGAAGTATTTTGTGATACACGACAGAGTCAAGTCAGTCAATGTTTATTACTGCAAATAGCCAGCATAAGGATAGAGAACACTTCAAAGAATGTAGTAATAATAATAATCCCATTGGAATTGGCTATTCTAAATAAGTATTCTAAAGCCAATATTAAAACCCATTAAGAGAAGAAAATGAGACAAGTAGCAACAAAAGCTGTTAGATGAAATCCACTAGCATCCCTTGTCGTCTCCAGATATCCTGTGAAATTAAAAAGAGAGAGCTAAGAACGTAAGAAGAGACTGCTGGATCAGCCCAAAGGCCCATCTGAGATAGCTCAGTTGTTGTTGTTGTTGTTGTTTAGTCGTTTAGTTGTGTCCGACTCTTCGTGACCCCATGGACCAGAGCACGCCAGGCACGCCTGTCTTCCACTGCCTCCCGCAGTTTGGTCAAACTCATGCTGGTAGCTTCGAGAACACTGTCCAACCATCTCGTCCTCTGTTGTCCCCTTCTCCTTGTGCCCTCCATCTTTCCCAACATCAGGGTCTTTTCCAGGGAGTCTTCTCTTCTCATGAGGTGGCCAAAGTACTGGAGTCTGCTCAGTTGGTAGAGCATGACTTTTAATCAAGTCCTACGTTGGGCAAATGATTCCTGCATTGCAATAGGTTGGATTCGATGATCCTTGTGGTCTCTTCCAAATCTACAGTTCTATGATTCTATGATGATGATGAAAACACACAACATGCATTTAGATATAAATGAAAACAAGTATAGGGCCAAGGTAGTTTCTGGGCTTTTCCATCAAGCCTCAGACATGGTTGAGCTGGTGATCTCCCATCAAGTTGATCCATTACTGTACTAGTTATTACATCAAACAGAGCAATCTTGATGCACATAGAGTGTGCCTATATCATCAGAGAGAAAGCAGGGAAGGGGAGCTGAATTCTCACAAAGATTTAATTAGCCCTTCTACGTTCTCAAACGCAGAATTTGGCCAGAACAAAATAAGACAACTTGTGGAGGCGGACAATCTCACAGTCAAGTTGCAAATAGCCATTTACCCGAGACATTTGGAACAAGTGAGAAGTAACCCCAGGTGGCTAGATAGGACTACAACTTTGTCGCTTGAACGAGGGCTGCTATTTTCTCCTTTTCCAACAGTCAATATACCACAAACAACTATGTATGGGCAGGCAGGTTAGGAAAACATTTTGGGGACGCGTAACTTGTGAAAATGCATTTGCAACACTGCTGTTAATAACATATTCTGATACAGTGGTACCTCGGGTTACATACACTTCAGGTTACATACTCTGCTAACCCAGAAATATTACCTCAGGTTAAGAACATTGCTTCAGGATGAGAACAGAAATCGTGCAGCGGCGACACAGCAGCAGCAGGAGGCCCCATTAGCTAAAGGTGGTGCTTCAGGTTAAGAACAGTTTCAGGTTAAGAACAGACCTCCAGAACAAATTAAGTTCTTAACCCGAGGTACCACTGTATTAGAAACCACAAGATAAATTTAGCAAAACAAGCCCCAGAGTGACACAATAAGGAGTTTTGGAACAGTACTTTAAAAGCTACATCATAGGTTTAAAACAGTTCTTAAAACAACGCAAAAGGAGTGATGCTGTGCACATATCAAATCAGAAAGAAGGATTCCTCCATACAGAGACAATCTATGAGATCATCTCTCAGGCATAAATATTTAACTGGTTTCTGCATATGTGCATGCGCATGTTGGATTCCATGTTTACACAAAGAGCAATTGTGAGAGATACTGACTTGCATTTGTGGCAGAAGGAAAGACCACACAAGGAGTCCTTTCCCACTAGAAAAACAGCGCAAGGACAGGATAGTTAAAACCCTTGTTTAGACTCTCAAATGGGCTTCTTTTGAACCGATGGAGGAGCACATTAAACGGCTGAGGTCAAGATCAAATGCGGCACACACAAAAAGTAAGTGTAACACAATAGGAGGGATGTTTCTAGGGCCAAGGTGAAACTATGAAGCTTCCCTTGTTATATTTGCTCTTGGATGCTGTCTATGTAAGCTTGTTACCTTTATAGTACTGAAACAGGGGTAGGGAACCTAAGGCCCGGGGGCCAGATGTGACCCAATCGCCTTCTCAATCCGGCCTGCGGACGGCCCAGGAATCAGCATGTTTTTACATGAGTAGAATGTGTGATTTTATTTAAAATGCATCTCTGGGTTATTTGTGGGGCCTGCCTGGTTTTTTTTTTTTTTACATGAGTAGAATGTGTGCTTTTATTTAATTTTTTTTAATAATATTTATTAATATTAACAACAAAATATAACAATACGCCAAAACAAGAAAGAAACAATTCCAAATCTTACAGATTAAAACACGAAACTAAGAATGAAAGAAAAGATAAAAGAAAAGAAAAGATAAAAGACAAAGAAAAATGCATCTCTGGGTTATTTGTGGGGCATAGAAATTTGTACTTTTCTTTTTCTTTTTCAAAATATAGTCCAGCCCACCACATGGTCTGAGGGACGGCAGACCGGCCCACGGCTGAAAAAGGTTGCTGACCCCTGTACTGAAATGTGGCTTTTTGCATGCTATTATACCTGATACTGTTTTGCTCTGTTATTATGAAATTGTTTTTGTGGTGTTTGTTTGAAATGCCTTCCTGTCTTCTTTGTTATAAGCTGCTTGGAGCATGATTTTTGTGTTTGTGTGTAGAAAAGTGGCATAAAGATAAAATGAATGCCTGAAATGTCAACATGCACCAAAACTCTAAGGGTAACGTTAGAACCATGTTGAGGTGTCTGAATACTTATCAGTTTGAACCTAAATTGTGTGCCCAAGCGACCTGACCTGCTGCCTTCTTATCTCAAGTGACAGGTAAATAAGGACTCTGGCGAACATCCTGGGTTCAAATTAGGCCGCAACTTCATTGCTTACAAATATAAAAAGTAAAAGATTTAGGACCCCTGGATGGTTAAGTCCAGTCAAAGGCGACTATGGGGTTGCGGCACTCATCTCGCTTTCAGGCAAAGGGAGCCGGCGTTTGTCCACAGACAGCTTTCCAGGTCATGTGGCCAGCATAACTAAACTGCTTCTGCCACAACAGGACACCGTGCCGGAAGCCAGAGTACACAGAAATGCTGTTTACCTTCCTGCCGCAACTATTTATCTACCTGCACTGGCATGCTTTCGGACTGCTACATTGGCAGGAGCTGGGACAGGGCAACGGGAGCTCACCCCATCGCAGGGATTCGAACCGCCGACCTTCTGATCGACAAGCCCAAAAGGCTCAGTGGTTTAGACCACAGCACCACACACACCAGATAGAAGTGTGTTTGGCATGGCATTGTCCAGCCTGCTTGCTGTACAAATCTGAGGGGGGAGTGGGATAAAGCATGATCCATGACATACAGCAAATATATACTATCCAACAGGTTGACCGTGCTGCACATAGGTAAAGGGACCCCTGACCATTAGGTCCAGTTGTGACCGACTCTGGGGTTGTGGCGCTCATCTCGCTCTTTTGGCCGACTTTGGGGTTTGTCCAGAGACAGCTTCTGGGTCATGTGGCCAGCATGACTAAGCCGCTTCTGGCGAACCAGAGCAGTGCACGAAAACGCCATTTACCTTCCCGCCGGAGTGGTACCTATTTTTCTACTTGCACTTTGATGTGCTTTCAAACTGCTAGGTTGGCAGGAGCAGGGACCGAGCAACGGGAGCTCACCCCGTCACGGGGATTCAAACCGCCGACCTTCTGATCGGCAAGTCCTAGGCTCTGTGGTTTAACCCACAGCGCCACCCACGTCCCAATGTGCTACACATGAATAGTCCAATTAAACAGCTAAGCTGATCTGCTGATTTTGGCATGAAGGGGCACAAGGTAGAGAATGGACTGATCTAGATCTCCTTCCACCCCAAGCAGCTGCTTCTCTCAGCCTGTTGATCTGTACTATCACAATTTTTCTAGCTGGATCAAGAACACAGCAGCAGTCTTTTGGCCCACTGGCTGGATGAGTTAAGGAAAGCTAGGTAAATTACCAACAGAGGGGCAATCTGGCTCCAAGTGTTTTTCATTCCTGATCTTCTCACCAAATGCCCAATAAGCATCTGAGGTACCTGAGGATTCCCTGGAACATTGCCTGACCACCCCTATCTTATATGAAAACCACAACAGTAAAATACCTTGGCCGGCAGAGAACACTCTGCTTTTTTCATTACTGAAATAAACAAGCAGCAAAGGAATTCGGCAGGGTTTTTTAAAAATACCACACTAGCCATGATTTAATAGACAGAAAAGTCTAATAGTATACTACATCTCGGCTTGGGACACCCATGCTCAAATCCTGCCAGTGTTTGAAAATCAGGGACATTTTTGTTCTGGGAGCAGGGCTTACTTTTGTTTGCTCCAACAGTGCGATTCAATCACCCCATTTTTCAGATGGCTAATCTCGCACCTCGCCACATGACCATTTCTAAGTTCAGTTAGTAGCCATACCCTATTGCATGAACATTATTCCAGAAGTCTCAAAACACTGGGAACCAGTAGCAACCATGAATGTGCAATATGAAATAGTGGGAATCTATGAGCTACTGGCAAGGGACACGGGTGGCGCTGTGGGTTAAACCACAGAGCCTAGGACTTGCCGATCAGAAGGTCGGCGGTTCGAATCCCCACGACGGGGTGAGCTCTCATTGCTTGGTCCCCGCTCCTGCCAACCTAGCAGTTCAAAAGCACGCCAAAAACTGCAAGTAGATAAATAGGTACCGCTCCGGTGGGAAGGTAAACGGCGTTTCCGTGCGCTGCTTTGGTTCGCCAGAAGCGGCTTAGTCATGCTGGCCACATGACCCTGAAGCTGTACGCCGGCTCCCTCGGCCAAGAAAGGGAGATGAGTGACGCAATTGCAGAGTCGGTCACGACTGGACCTAATGGTCAGGGGTCCCTTTACCTTTACCTATGAGCTACTGGCAGGAATACGGAAGGGAAGTAGAGCGGAAATCCCTTCTGTGTTGCCTTGCCTTCCTGCTCTCCCTCACCTCATGAGTTCTCATCTATTAGATAAAGTCTGGGGTCCTGAGGAGAGCATTGCCACTTCTTGAGAGCTCTTGGAACACAACACCAAGCCTTCTCAGAGTTGCCACAAGGCCATATGATGGGGGAAAATAAACTTCTATCATTCTCTTTTAGCTCCCAAACCATGATGGAGTCTTTTCTTGGACTCAGGAGATATTCCAAGGTGTTCTAGATGCTGCAATGGTTTCAAGGAAACCTTCACTCAGCCCTGAAGTCATTACAAGGGAGTTTTATGGACTGAAGGGAATAAAACTGCTTCTTTCTCTACGATCGCTCAAGCTTCCAGCACTGGCCAGCCAAGAGCCAACTAGGCCTGTGCGCTGCTCTCTGCTGCCAGCTTGGGGCAGGGAGGAGGGATGCAATTATCAGTCAACGAAGCTGCCTCTTCCATTAGCGCCCCCACCCCACCCAGAGCGGAAAATATTGTCGAATATGCAATATAACTTTCTCCCAATGCCGTGTGCATAAAAGACTACTGTCAGGCAGCCTTTCAACTCTATAAAAGCCTTGGAAAAACAAGGGCCTTTCTCCAAGTCAGCCTTCCAGTCCCTGAGGTGATGGTCGCCATGCATGCAGCCAAAAGCAACTGGAGTGAACTCTTAAGAGCCTGGCTGATAATGCAAGAGATTTCCTTTCCAAGGTCACGAGGGGTTGGATAAACTGCTTTCTTCGATCCGGATCCAACAAGACATAGAAAGAAATGGCTTGCCGCTGCTTCTGCCTTGGTAGATTTCTCTACAGCTTTCCGAGCACGCCCAGGATTAGCAGACTTCAATTTCTCCAGTTCTGGATTTGTGGAGCTCTTATTATCTGAGAAATCACTAACCGCACTCAAGCCTCTATGTATTTGGCAACTCCTCACAATCACAGAAAGCCACAGATTTCAAAATGGTGATATATTTGAACGGCATTTTTTTTAAAAAAGAGGTTTCCTCATCTTATAGCTGTGGGAATAGGCTCTAATGGGTGTAGGCAAATTACATATAAGATCTCAGAAGCCAGTGTGTGTTTCAAGCAGAAACATCCAATGAGCAGGGTTGTGGTTTCGGTTTAATGGAACCCTCCCCACAACTAACAGAAGTAGAAAAAAAAATATGCAAAGGAAATATATGTGGATTTGCTGAATTTAAATTTGGCATTGAGCAAAGCACAGAATTTTTACTTCTTAAGATATGGTTTATACAGTGGTGCCCCGCAAGACGAACGCCTCGCAAAACGAAAAACTCGCAAGACGAAAGAGTTTTCCGTTTTGGAGGTGCTTCGCAAAACGAATTTCCCTATGGGCTTGCTTCGCAAGAAGAAAGCCCATAGGGAAATCTCCGCCGGCCTTCAGAAGAGGTACTGGACCTCTTCTGAAGGCCGGCGGGGGGCAAAAGTCTTTGCTCCCCCCGCCTGCCTTCCCGGGACAGCGGAGACTTCTCCACTGTCCCGGGCGATCTGAAAATGCTGGCGGGCGGCAGCGAAGGCTGCGCTGCCGCCCGCCAGCATTTTCAGATCGCCCCGGGACAGTGGAGAAGTCTCCGCTGTCCGGGGGCTTTTAAAATGCTGGCGGGCGGCAGCGCAGCGTTCGCTGCCGCCCGCCAGCATTTTCAGATCGCCCCGGGACAGCGGAGAAGTCTCTGCTGTCCCGGGAGCTTTTAAAATGCTGGCGGGCGGCAGCGCAGCCTTCGCTGCCGCCCGCCAGCATTTTCAGATCGCCCCGTCCTTGCCCCCCCCCCCAGCCTTCAGAAGAGGTCGGGGGACAGACTGTCCCCGGACCTGGTCTGAAGGCGGTTTCCCTAGGAACGCATTGATTGATTTTCAATGCATTCCTATGGGAAACCGTGCTTCGCAAGACGAAAAACTCGCAAGAAGAAAAAACTTGCGGAACGAATTAATTTCGTCTTGCGAGGCACCACTGTACATATCACTATAAAAGTACCGGGACCGACTTTGGTAATATGGCGTCCTGTGGGTGAGGATAAAAATTGCCCTCCCCCAAGAGATGTTATTTTCACAATACAGTCGTACCTTGGATCCCAAATGCCCTGGAACTTAGACGTTTTGACTCCCGAACACCCCAAACCCGGAAGTGATTGTTACGTTTGTGAATGTTCTTTTGGAACCTGAACATCTGATGGTGCTTCCGCAGCTTCTGCAGCCAATCAGAAGCCGTGATTAGGTTTTTGAACATTTTAAGTTGAATGGATTCCGTCCAGCTTCCAAGGTATGACTGTAATTCTTTTTCGTATAGCTGCTTTTTATGGATCTTCTCAGTAGGTACTTGTATAAATTTCATACCCTCCAACATTTCTCCAATGACAATAAGGACAGCCTATTCCATAATAATAATAGCAATTTTATCATTTTATGCCCCATCAATCTGAGTGGGCTGCCCCAGCCACTCTGGGCAGCTTCCAACATATATAAAAAAAATCATAAAGCATTAAACATTTCTAAAATACTTCCCTATACAGGGCAGCCTTCAGACGTCTTCTAACAGTTGTATAGTTCTTGTCTCCTTAACTTGGGGGGTGGGGGAGGTGTTGCATAACTCCATGCCCATCAATATTTCTCCAATGAAAATAGGGACGACCTAAGGAAAAGCAGAGGGATGCGGGTGGCGCTGTGGTCTAAACCACTGAGCCTAGGACTTGCCAATCAGAAGGTCAGCAGTTTGAATCCCCGCGATGGGGTGGGCTCCCATTGCTCGGGCCCTGCTCCTGCCAACCTAGCAGTTCAAAAGCACGTCAAAGTGCAAGTAGATAAATAGGTACTGCTCTGGTGGGAAGGTAAACGGCGTTTCCATGCACTGCTCTGGTTCACCAGAAGCGGCTTAGTCCTGCTGGCCACAAGACCCGGAAGCTGTACGCCGGCTCCCTCGGCCAATAAAGCGAGATGAGCGCCACAACCCCAGAGTCGTTGGCGACTGGACCTAATGGTCAGGGGTCCCTTTACCTTTACCTTTAAGGAAAAGCAGGACATTCCACAATCAAATCAGAAACCGAGACAGCTTCTGTAAATCTGGGACTGTCCGTGGAAAATAGAGACGCTTGGAGGGTCTGAAATACAGGTGGTGGTGGTGGTGATGATGATGATGATGATGATGATTATATGCACCCTCTCAACCCGGTACCCTGTGTGTGGGAACCACCTGCACTGCCCAAAATAGGGTGCTGTAAGTATTTCTGGAGATGAATCGCTTCCATGCGAGCAGCCCATCACCATGTATTGGGCCCATCAGGCAATCTTTACAGGAGAAATTCTTCATCCTCCTCTCCTGCTCACTGTTTTCTCCACAAAGCTCAACACCAAGAGAGGGATGAAATCGCCCCTCCTGAGAAGGAACCAGGAGAGAGCAATTTTCTTCCCCACTGCAGCACTGGGCGAAGGAGAAGAGCAAAGGGAGGAACAGTAGTCTCCCAAGGATTTCCAATCTTGCCGGGTTACACCAGAATAGACTGGAAGTAGGAAGTTCATCCACCTGCGACCCTGGTTCCTGCCGCTAACAGATGGAGCCAGGGGACTATTTTGTGACTGGGTCCCCGTATTACTCTGTGCTGCTTTACTTTACTTTGGTGGTGGTTCTGCCATTGATGCCACCATTGTTGGTATATATATATATATATATATATATATATATATATATATATATATATATATATATATATATATATATATATATGGGGCGGTATATAAATTTAATAAATACAGTGGTACCTCGGGCTACATATGCTTCAGGTTACAGACGCTTCAGGTTACAGACTCCGCCAACCCAGAAATAGTACCTTGGGTTAAGAACTTTGCTTCAGGATGAGAACAGAAATCGTGCTCTGGCGGCGCGGCAGCAGCGGGAGGCCCCATTAGCTAAAGTGGTGGTTCTGGTTAAGAACAGTTTCAGGTTAAGAACGGACCTCCGGAACGAATTAAATACTGTACTACTGTAATGATAGTGGCTGGTGGTTCCCCATCCCTAAATAAAGGGGCATGTCTGTTGATGCACTATTATATATTAATAATAATATGAGTATTCAGTCAGTAACCTGAGATTACTTGCTATATATGTGGTAGTTTATTAATATTGTATGTTATGTTGCAAAAAATTATTATAATTATCAGTCGGTGGAAGAAGACTGGAAAAAGTTTAAAGACTATTTACAGAAACACTGTAAAATTAATGAATGCTCGAAGAATGTTGGAATGAAGTTATATGGCTTTAGTAGAAATGTTATAAGGAATTAAGTATAAATAGATTAATAGAATATTAAAGGAAAAAATAAGGTTAAAATGTGTTAAGATAATTATAAGATAGAAAACAGGGGAAGATGGAAAGGAATTGCTGGAATAATTAATAGAAGTGGAATACAAAAAGGGAGGTGTGAGGAGGTCGTGGAAATATGTGAAAGAAAGATAAGATATTGAAATTTTTTTCTTTCTTTTTTTGATGTGTTTTTAAATTGTTTTTGTTTTGTCTTGTTTTGTCTTTGTACTGTATTTTTTTTTGTTTTTTTCTGTAGTGTTTAAATTGTCGTAAAAGTAATAAATATTATTTTAAAAAACAAAAAAATATTATAATTATCATCATCATCATTAATATATGATTAAAATTTGTATACCACCCTTCATCCAAAGATTCACAACAGAAAAAATACAAAATGAGAATACAAACACATAATAAAACAAAAGCAAACTTGGATAGCTCAGTTGGTTAGAACATGGTGCTGATAATGCCATGGTTGCAGGTTCGATCCTGGTATGAGACAGCTGCATATTCCTGCATTGCAGGGGGTTGGACTAGATGATCCTTCGGGGCCCTTCCAAATCTACCCTTCTATGATAACCCACCAACACATTCAAAAAGCCACACAATGTTAATCAGCCAAACGTCTAGTTGAACAGAAACATTTTAGGCGCTATCCCATGTGTCTAAATACAATATTGGTAGAAATTCTCCATAAAAAATAAAAAACATTATTTTTTAAAAAACAAAAGGCACTAAGAACATTGATAGTTTGTAGAAGCAAAAGCTTAAAGACAGCTGGTTGTGTATAACATAGAAACTAATATGAACTACAGGGCATTAGGAGCATAAATAAATAAGATCATACATATGAGAAGAGGGATTTCCTCAGCTTTGGAAGAAAAGGGCAACTTGCTAATCATAATATGCTTATGAGAGGCTACTTAAGTTAGATTAAAAGCAAGCCACAAACACGTGATTTTACTATTAAAAGCTACATTTTTAATAAAGGGCATGATCTCCTTGTCAGGAAAGGCTTTTCTTTGGCAGCCACCTTCAATGTTTCTAAACAATCCTGCCAGGCAACTGACATAGTGCAGAATCAACACACAAAGAACATAAGGTCATATATAGCCTTAAATCATTTTTTTAGCACACAGATAGCGTAACTGGATAGATACACTAAGGTGCAGTGCAGAGTTTAACTAACTAACTTACTTACTTACTTACTTACTTACTTACTTACTTACTTACTTATTTATTTATTTATTTATTTATTTATTTATTTATTTATTTATTTAAGAAATCTGCAGACATAGCAGAGTGACCTAGATTGTAATTACACACTTTTGGAAGATTTGAATTTTGGAGCAAAACTCCCCATAAGAGACCCTACACAACAGCTCATTCCTCATCTCCAAGTCATTACACCCTTTTTTTGTCTAGAAGTAAACTTTGTCCTCCAAAATTCTTGACCGTTTCAGAGGTCACCAACCTAGCAATGGCTTTCATTGGTGCCCCTGAGGAGGTTCCCAGTGTCTGAGCATATACATACATACATATACATACATACATATACATATACATATATATATGTGTGTGTGTGTGTGTGTGTGTCTCTAACCCTCCTAGAAAGTTACGGGGCAAAATGTGCAGGTACTTTCTAAGCAATTTCTGTGAAATGAGAGTGATGGTGATGTTATGACACACTTCATTTTGTTTTATGTCATGCACTGCATAGCAGCCATTTTGTGACAGGTGCCCCCAGCACTCTCTCAAAATTTGAAATGTGCCCCTGGTTCAAAAAAGTTTGAGAGCCCTGCTGCCTATTTTTGTTGCCATTCTGAAGTGTGTACAAAACATGGTAGTGCCAACTTGATCAAGATAGAGCCCATCTATAGAAAAAGGTGCTGAAAGAAACGAACGGAAGAATTTGTTGTGAGGGGAAACAGAATCCAACTCCCTGTTCTTTCATGCTAGCATTTAGCAATGTGAATGTTGCAGACTGGATAAATTAATTGCCTTCCATCGGAGAGGCAAGAGGTTTTGGCCATTTGCCTACCGTAACAGCATAAATCCAACTTGAGTTGGCTTTGTCAGTCAACTCGGCTTCCATCTGTATGCATTAACCGAGTTTTGTAAATAAAGATTTCTCAGTGCAAGTCAAACCAGAGAGAACATATCCAATCTGTGCTGATGGGAAATGGCAAACTGAAATATTTCTTTCAGCAATGGATGTAAAAGTTTCCGAACCACGATACCTGAAAGTAAGTTCCATTGACAATGTCTGAAGTAACACAGTCATGCTCAGAAATGAATGTACATGCTTCACTGGTGGTGAAGAAGAAGACGAAGACGAAGACGAAGAAGGAGGAGGAGGAGGAGGAGGAGGAGGAGGAGTTTGGATTTGATATCCCGCTTTATCACTACCCGAAGGAGTCTCAAAGCAGCTAACATTCTCCTTTCCGTTCCACCCCCACAACAAACACTCTGTGAGGTGAGTGGGGCTGAGAGACTTCAGAGAAGTATGACTAGCCCAAGGTCACCCAGCAGCTACATGTGGAGGAGCGGAGACGCGAACCCGGTTCACCAGATTACAAGACTACCACTCTTAACCACTGCACCACACTGGTGTAGGCACAAACCCACTGAGGCACAAACCCATGACAGAACATTTGAACCTCAGAAGCTGAACGCCTTGCGAGTTGAACATTTTGGCTCCCGAACACAGCAAACCCAGAAGTGAGTGTTTCGGTTTGCAAATATTCTTGGGAAGCTGAACGTCCGACACGGCTTCTGCAGCTTCCGATTGGCTGCAGGAGCTTCCTGCAGCCAACCAGAAGCTGTGCCTTGGTTTCCGAACATTTTGGAAGTCGAACTGAGTTCCGGAACAGATTCCGTTCAACTTTCGAGGTACGACTGTAGCAGTATTGTAGCAGAACTATTTGGCACACATGCACCGAGCCATATGGCTGTGGCTATATCGATAGCCAAGAGTCCTCAGCTAGCT
Organism: Podarcis raffonei; assembly: GCF_027172205.1. NCBI lineage: Eukaryota > Metazoa > Chordata > Lepidosauria > Squamata > Lacertidae > Podarcis > Podarcis raffonei. The sequence continues at coordinate 77,183,702 of NC_070608.1, forward strand.
GGCAAAACAGAATGTGAGGTGTAACCCTTTAAAAAATCAAATTGCATAGGGATTCAACATGTCACTTTAGGATAAGGCCTGTCAAACAGCTCTATGTTTCACATAGAAACCCCTTTAATGGAGACTGGGGAGTAGCCGCCCAGTCTAAGCTTTTACGGACATGGATGTTAGCATTTCGTTATTGTTCTTGAGCCGTCTGCTATTAATATACTGTTACCTTCCTTGAGCTGTCCGAAGGCAGCTGACTACAGATGTACATAAATAAAATAAACAGAAGGTAAAGTTTTAGAAAGGTTGAAATGGAAACCTGGTGGGCTTTACTCCCTGCTTGAGGAAAGCAAAACAGATAATTCCTGCTGTTTGGCAAATGCTGTGCAGCTTTGTTTTTGATCATAAAAAAGGACACTTGTTTCCCTCACTTTCTGCCTTCTCCAGCTCAAAAACCTCACTTTTACCTATAATCATACAAATGAGGAAACCATTGCAGTTATACAGTGGTACCTCGAGTTAAGTACTTAATTTGTTCCGGAGGTCCATTCTTAACCTGAAACTGTTCTTAACCTGAGGTACCACTTTAGCTAATGGGGCCTCCCGCTGCCGCTGCGCCGCCACCACACAATTTCTGTTCTCATCCTGAAGCAAAGTTCTTAACCTGAGGTACTATTTCTGGGTTAGTGGAGTCTGTAACCTGAAGCGTATGTAACCTGAAGCGTATGTAACCCAAGGTACCACTGTACCATATAAGCAATGGCCTCGCAGTCCTCATGCAACATTTAGATGGGCTATTTCAGGGTAAAATGAACTCGACACACCATGCAGACAGAAACTATTGCTGCAAAAGGTTTCACAAAGCTCAGCCTTAATTTAGAGCTATTTATTGAAAACACATGAAGATGCTCATGCAGAAGAACTCCAATAAAGCGGTCAAGAGGAAGGAAGCATACTGGGCTGTCAAAAATTCAATGGGAAAATCTGTAAAATCATAGCATGAATAGAATTTCCAGATCCCTCTCCCGACTGGGCTTTATCTTTCCCAATATATTTATGAAATAAGGCTGCAATCTTACGAGCACTTATCTGGGGGTAAGCCCCATTGAACTGGGTCAACATGTCTAGGCCGGCATTGTAAATCATTGCTCCAGCTGCATTGTATTTATTGTGGGAATAGGAATTTCTATTGCTTGTCATGAATCGCTGAATTTGGACGCTTCGAGATCCGTGCTCACAGGAGGGGGTCAATGGAGAACGTGGTTATTATGGGTTAGGGTAGCCTCTAGGAAGCCATAAGAGCTTAGATCTGGTATGCAAGAAAGACCGTTCTAGCATTGCTTCTCTGCCAGACAGCAATGTCTTGAATTCTGGTTTCTATTTGTGTGTGTGTAGGGGAGAAAAACAAGTAACAAGCATAAAAGAATGAAAGAGCCCTATTGCATTAGACGTAATGATTAACCCTGCTGCAAAGTCCTCTTTTCCATAATGGCAAAATACATGCTTCCATCAACCAGGAATCTGAAACTACAGTATGTATCTTCAACCTTGTCAAACCCAGTGGACATCTGAAGACCCTTTTCTTAATCTTCTCCCGTACGTTTGCATGCTGGCAGTGCTCCTGTTATGACCCACTTTGGACCAGGCTGTGACCCACCAATGCATGCTTTCTGAAACCTGGGTCTCCAGCTGTTTTTGGACTACAACTCCCATCATCCCTAGCTAGCAGGACCAGTGGTCATGGATGATGGAAATTGTAGTACAGTGGTGCCTCGCAAGACGAAATTAATTCGTTCCGCGAGTTTTGTCGTCTTGCGATTTTTTTTCGTCTTGCGAAGCACGGTGTCGGGAAAGTTTTGGAAAAGCTTCAAAAATCACCAAAGTCTTTAAAAACCTCAAAAAAGGCTACCACACCGTGTTCTATGAGTTGCTCCTCGAAGTCAAGTCGCAACTGTATTAACGGTGTTAAGAAAAAGGAAACAAACTTGCAAGACATTTCCGTCTTGCGAAGCAAGCCCATAGGGAAAATCGTCTTGCGAAGCAGCTCAAAAACCAAAAAACCCTTTCGTCTAGCGAGTTTTTTTGTCTTGCGAGGCATTCGTCTTGCGAGGTACCACTGTATAAAAACAGTTGGAGACCCAAGTTTGGAAACCCTATGCTATGAGGTCCTGACCCGCCAGTTGAAGACAAGTGCCAAACAGGCAGCCATCATGACTACTGGCAATTGAGAGATCCATCCTCCATTCATTTGTCTAAGGTAAAAATGTAAAGGTAAAGGACCCCTGGACGGTTAAGTCCAGTCAAAGGCGACTATGGGGTTGCGGCACTCATCTCGCTTTCAGGCTGAGGGAGCCAGCGTTTATCCACAGACAGCTTTCCAGGTCATGTGGCCAGCATGGCTAACCGGCTTCTGGTGCAACGGACCACCAGAGCACACGGAAACGCTATTTATCTTCCCACCACAGCAGTACCTATTTACAGTGGTACCTCAGGTTAAGAACTTAATTCGTTCTGGAGGTCCGTTCTTAACCTGAAACTGTTCTCAACCTGAGGTACCACTTTAGCTAATGCGGCCTCCTGCCGCCACCGCCGCACGATTTCTGTTCTCATCATGAAGTAAAGTTCTTAACCAAAGATACAGTGGTACCTCAGGTTACATATGTCTCAGGTTACATACACTTCAGGTTACAGACTCCGCTAACCCAGAAATAGTGCTTTAGGTTAAGAACTTTGCTTCAGGATGAGAACAGAAATTGTGCTCCAGCGGCACGGCGGCAGCAGGAGGCCCCATTAGCTAAAGTGGCGCTTCAGGTTAAGAACAGTTTCAGGTTAAGAACGGACCTCTGGAACGAATTAAGTACTTAACCCAAGGTACCACTGTACTATCTCTGGGTTAGAGGAGTCCGTAACCTGAAGCGTCTGTAACCCGAGGTACCACTGTATCTTCTTGCACTGGCGTGCCTTCGAACTGCTAGGTTGGCAGGAGCTGGGACAGAGCAACAGGAGCTCACTCCACCGTGGGGATTCAAACCACCAACCTTCTGATCAGCAAGCCCAAGAGGCTCAGTGGTTTAGACCACAGCACCACCAGTGTCCCCAAACTTGTGTAGTCTGCTTTTAAAAGGTGCCTAAGCTAGAGGCCACTGCTATTACCTCCTAGCACGAAATTACACAAACTAATTATGTTTTGTGCAAATAGCTTATATAAATTCAATAAATAATAATAATAAATGTTTTATTGTGCCGCAGAGGGAGAGTAGGAGTGTGTAAGATGCAGTGACTTCTCTCCCTGCCAGCCTCTGCGCTATAGAATGTTTTCACTGCATACTGGTCAGTGTAGCTTAGTGGTTGGGTCACGGCGCTATTCCTCCGTTTGTGCCTAGGGAGTTGTACATTGAAATGCCATGCCGAAGGTCACTGAAACCATACATTTATTTCTGATTGTAAGCTCCCTGGGGCCACAACATGCCTTGTTTTGCTTACAACTCTGCAAAAGTGCAACCCACAATGACAGCACCTACAAAAACAGCGATTTAACAGCTAGTTTCCACCTAACGCCTTGGTTGTGAAACTCGGTGGTGTCCTGTGAATGGACACCACTATTAAATCAGTAAGGTGCTTTGTGGGCTTTCAAACCCCCCACCCCCACAAAAAATATACTCATTTGTAACTTTAAAAAGTAGACAAACATGTTGAATGCAAACTCCCAGGTCAAGTGCAGGCTTAATATTTCTAAAATATATGTCACCGTACCTCACAGGAGCATAGCTGAAGCTTTCGCCCACAACCAAGGTATTTTATTTATTATATTGAAAAGCATGCATACATAGTTTTCACTGAGACATAACCAGCAAGCTTCATTTTATGCCTCATTTGTGACAGTATTTATTTTATTGTAGCCCAGATTCAAACATGAAGGAACTTGCATCCCGTTTACTGTGGCCGAATGCCCAGATTTAACTCCCCCCGTCTTTTGCACGCTACTGTTTAAATCTAAGCTATGAACTGTTTCACCATCTAGACACATGGAGGTCCAAAAGAATCATGGGTCCCTTTAGGCCCAGGTGGACTTCTGTGACTTGCCAAATCTGGATTCTTTCTGCTAGAGTGCTGACTGAGTTACAGAAGACTTGCCTTCGAGGAACTGAAAGCTTGTAGTCTATTTGTACCCGTTTAGTTTCCACCAAATCTCTTTTCTCAACCGCCTGCACCATGGTTTGCATTCCAGAGCCATTTGCAATTTTTAGAGTAGCTTTCAAAATAATTCCTTCCTTTTAATTGAACTTCCTGTACGTCGAAGGCCGCAAAACTCAATGGCATCGATGTCTCCCTCCAGATTTGTTTCACTCCAACAGAGAAGTCAAATGCACATAAAATCCCTTCATGTCCACAGACCTGTTTGCAGCTTCAAATTGAATAGAAACACCCTTAAAAACCTGTGAAGTCAATGTGCATTATCAGAGCTCCTGCACCTGCAAGAAATCCAAGACTGGAGCATGAGTCACAAACTTACAAGGCAGGTAGTCTAGTCTAAGGGTCCATCAGGTGCAGGGAGGCCCCATATTGACTTTTGGAAGACAAACAGGAAGCCATCTGAGAGCAAACTTGCAAAGGTATCAGGTGGAATTCAACGCAGGTTATTTAAGAATGTCACAACTGTGGCTCATATTTTGTTAGCCCAAAAATGGAAAACGAGAGAGGTCCCAACTAAAGAAGAATGGCAACTTAAACTGATGGATATGCGCAACTTGTGGATCCAACATATAGAATAAGAGAACAAGAAGAACACATGTTTAAAGAAGATTGGGAAGTGTTTATTGAATATATGGAGGGAAATTGTGTATATTTGAAAAAGTGAGCAGCATTAAGATAAATCCAACAGTGTAAATAAGTTTTGATGGATGCAATAATGGAATACCGAATGGTTTAGTTTATGTAAAAAATATGCAGGGATTTATGTTGTGCAAAATGAACCATGGAAAGAGAGGAAGGGAAGTCACTGATATTTTAAGGTTGGTTAAGTGAATTTTCTAAAATGTAAAACAGAAATTTAATAAAAATGATAGATATAGATATAAAGAATTCAATGCAGCACTAAGTATGCATGCATGGAATGAGGTTCACTCGTACAAAAGGACTTCCTCCACACCCCGCGTTTTAGAGTTTTCCCCAACCCTCCAAAGCAAATTTAAAGGGTGTGTGGGTCACATAGGGGGAGGTGAAGCCCACAACAAATGATCTAGATACAGTGCTGATTCATTCATTATTGAATGTCATTTGTACCTTATTGCTGTTGTATTGATCCTGCTGCATTATTGTATTTTTAAAATTATGGTTGGCATCCTTCTGTCTCGAGAGACAATGGAGTACACTTCCAAGGGTGAAGTCAAACCACTGCATTAGTGCAGACCTGGGGAGTGTGTATGGAGGTCCTGGGCTGGCCAGACAACAAGACCCCCCCTCGGCCTCGCTGATGTGGCCCAAAGGAAAGCAGAGCAACACATTTGGCACCAGCTTGGCTGCAGGAGTTGTCGGAAAGAGGCATACAAGGTGCCACCCAACCATCTTAAGAACTCCACTCCTTAGCCTTTTCTTCTCCACTCCTTAGCCTTTCTCTTCTCCTTCTTATTCCACAAGGCAGCAGAGGTTTAGGATTAGAATTTTCCTTCTCCTAGATGCGCTACCTTCCCAGGCTGACAATCCCATCTTCCCTCATTTCTATTTCTTGTATTAAAGGTAAAGGGACCCCTGACCATTAGGTCCAGTCATGGCCGACTCTGGGGTTGCGGTGCTCATCTCGCTTTATTGGCTGAGGGAGCTGGCGTACAGCTTCCAGGTCATGTGGCCAGCATGACTAAGCCGCTTCTGGTGAACCAGAGCAGTGCATGGAAATGCCGTTTTCCTTTCCGCAGGAGTGGTGCCTATTTATCTACTTGCACTTGACGTGCTTTCAAACTGCTAGGTTGGCAGGAGCAGGGACCGAGCAACGGGAGCTCACCCCGTCGTGGGGATTCGAACCGCCAACCTTTGGATCGGCAAGTCCCAGGCTCTGTGGTTTAACCCACAGCACCACCCGCATGCCATTTCTTGTATTAGGGCTGCAATAAAAGTGGCTACATCAATTACTGTGAAACGATCCTTCTCATAGTAGAAGAGGGAGTGTCCCTCTCCTTTCCATGTTAAGAGGGCATCACACATAAACTGTATACACATGGGATGGTGCTTAGAGTCCCAGGAAGCACTCTTGCAGGGATGATGAATTTAATTCATAGTTTACAAGCTAAAGAACCTGAAAAGCAGTCAGTCCAAGCAGCCAACATCAGCAGAATTTTTAAAACCTGTTTTGGCTTAATGTGATGAGATATGACTAAGCCTTTTGTCATGCATGTGGTCCTTTCTCTTCTCCATTTTTGGCATGCCTGCATGAAATTTGGAAGTCTTAAACTTTGGCACCAAACCATGGCTCCCAGGGAGAAAACTACAGCTGCTTTGCTCCTCCCTGGGCTTTTCAGGTCAGCAGAGCACATCAGCTCAGCCAGAGTCTGGCTTAACATGTCATATGAACCCAGGATCATGGTTAAGACCTTTCCTACTTAACCACAATCTGTACACAAGGTTTGATGGATGGTTGCCCAAGGCGTGCTCTCACCAGGACCCAGCAAATTCACGTGATGTGCAAACCAAACCACTGTGTTGTGTCAATGCTTGTAACCATAGCTTTCTGGTTCTGATAAAAACGGAAACTTATAGTTACTAGAAGACTTTTGCACATCGTTCAGACGTATCACAGAGGGAGGAGAAAAGAGGCTCTTGTAACTGGAAGAAAACTCATTTCTATCATGGCTCATGCAGCCGAGATATGATCATCTGAACATAGCCCTGTGATTTGACATGCTGAGCATGCTGGATGGTTATACCTCTCAGAATATAGTTTAAGGGGTTTAAGAAAACTACTACCCCTTACAGTTACATAAAAAACTATTTGTTGCCTCCTCCTCCCCATTTGAGTAAAAACTCTCAGTAACTTTAGCATCACACTGGGACTTCTAGCAGCTCATTGCTCTATCACACCCACCCACAAGCCCTGCCTTGCTCAAGTGCGCAGCTTTTTATACACACTGTGGGTAGAGCAGTCCCCTTTAAACCAATTAACATATAACAACCGTTACTTAAGCTAGGGGACTATTAAAAGCCAACCACCTGGTTGTAGCCGTCTGCAAGTCCTCTGCTCAAAAAACGGGAAGAGGAGAGGAGCATGCGCAACTTTCAAAAATGGTGCTGAAAAGATGGGCTCCAGAAGAAAAGAAAAAATTGCTCAACTAAATAGAAAACACACACATTCTTCTTTCTTCTTTGGCAATCACTCGTAGCCGAGTAAGATTGTCTTCCATAAACACGGTCTTAACAGTGAGTCCGTAAGTGACTGTGGGGGCCAAGTCTGGATCCACACGTCCTTCCACAGTGGGGACATAGGTTTCCAGGCGGGAGTTGATCATGGAGAGGCTTTGCCAAGTGTGCCTTCCTCTTAGCATGTTTCGCCCTGAGTTTGAGCGTCTTCAAAGTCCATGACACCTTTGGTAAAGGCTGTTCTCCAATTGGAGCGCTTCCAGGCCAGTGTTTCCCAGTTGTCCATGTTTATACTGCATTTTTTAGATTGGCCTTGAGAGAGTCTTTAAACCTCTTTTGTTGACCACCAGCATTACGCTTTCCATTTTTAAGTTTGCAATAGAGTAGTTGCTTTGGAAGACGATAATCAGGCATCCACACAACATGACCAACAAAGCACATTAAAGGTGCTTGGAAGGGCTTGTTTAGCACTTTCATGCACATGTGAAACATCTCAAGCCATAGGCCCATGAAACTTGTATGGTCCAGTTGTACTGGGAGTGACTCTACAGGAGATCAGGCAGAGAAGCCCCCCCCCACTTGCTAATAGAGGTCCTAACTCAGGTACCCCAGCCTATGGCCCTCCAAATGTTTTGGCCTACAACTCCCATGATCCCTAGCTAACAGGACCAGTGGTCAGGGATGATGGGAATTGTAGTCTAAAACATCTGGAGGGCTGAAGGTTGGGGGTGCCTGTCCTAACTGGAGATAGCAGAGGTTGAAATTGGAACCTTGTGCATGCAGACCCATCCAAGACAGTATGAAAGCGTTGCATTGTTACTATATTTGTTATTATTACTATATTTGCTACTGTTTTGCTACGTTGTTATGGCGTTGTTACAAAATTGTTTCTGCGGTTTTTATTTCAAATGCATTCCTGTTTTCCTCGTTGCAAACCGCTTTGAGCACGAATTTTTGTGGAAAAGCAGCCTACAAATAAAAGGAATGAGGATATGCCCACCTATTCTATTATAAGCGTTCCACGCTAACTCCAGAAAAGGAGCTTTGTTTCCAATGCTCACGTTGTCAAAATATATCCCTCAAATACTTTGGACCCTGCTCAAATATCACAGAAACACATTCTTCCAATGGCGAGAGGACCCAGTCTCTAATCTGGGATAGGATACTCAATTCTGATATAGCAGCAACTCATGCTCCTTGAGGACGTCTCCTTTTAATTTGTTGCCACTTCATTCCTCATATTGGACATGGACACAGCCAGTCTGGGGTGGAGCACAGAAGGAGTCTGGGATGTTTTCTTGAGGCCAATCTGCAAGTTGCCCAAGACACTACAAAGTATCCTTCTTCCTGCTCTCCTTGTTGACATTAGTCGCATTAGAAGCAGCCCTTAGCGGAACAGCATCTCACTTGCACTCAAAATTAGGAAAAACATATTCAGTGCTCTATCAAAGCATAAGATAAGGAAGTGTCCCCAATATCACTCTTTATCCAGGAGAGAAAGAGGTTGATTCGAAAGACCAGAAAGCAGGGAAGAAGTTGTTAGTGCGCTAACTTCCAGTGTGAGCATCTTATCTTGCAAACCACGGAGAAACAAATATCACTTGAATGACGACAATAACAGGGGTACATTTATGTGGCAGTAGACAGGAATTTCCTGTTTCAAGCTCAAGCCTGGCCAAGGACTTCCTGTTTCTTTCTTGTTTGGAAGGATACACTAGACATGTCAGCCATTTCTTTCCCCAACAGCCACTGTACACCCCCCCAAAAAAGCTTTCAGATACAGTTTTGGAAGTCGAACAGTCTGTTCAACTTCCAAAACATTTGGAAACCAAAGCGCGGCTTCTGATTGACTGCAGGAAGCTCCTGCAGCCAATTGGAAGCCGCAGAAGCCACGCCGGACATTTGGCTTCCAAAAATCGTTCGAAAACTGGAACACTCACTTTTTGATCGTTTTTGATCGTTTGGGAGCTGAAACGTTCAGCAACTAAGCTGTTTGAGATCCAAGGTATGACTGTACTGCAGATGTCATCCCAAAAGTCTTGGGTAAATTCTGTTAGAACTACCCTACATACTTATGGGATTAATACTGCAGTTTTATTCTACTTTTCCTTCCAGTAGTTAAGCAGATGTTTAGAGAATCTGTCTCTATTCTAAGCGGTAGGATTTCTCCTCAATCACACAAATGCCTTATTCCTATTGGCATCTATTATATAACGTGGCATTTGGCCTGGAGAATTACTTTATATTATATATATATAATAATTTTTATTAATTTACAACACAAATATACAATAATTCTATATCCTAGTTTTCACAGATTATCTCTTTTTGGACTTCCTTCAGCTTCTCTGCCAATCATCCGTATTTAATTTTCAGTTACGCATTCCCTATGTTTTGTATTGCCATTAATCTTCCCTCCCACTTCTATTTCTTTTTGACAATACATCTCAAATTTCACAGTGCTTCTTGAAACCCCACTAGTGTTGTTTGCTCATCACATATACTTTTCAGATATTCTACAAATTTTCCCCAGTCCTCGATGAACTTTTGGTCTCGAAGATATCTAATCTTCCCAGTTAATTTGTCCAACTCTGCATAATCTGTCAGTTTCATTCTCCATTCTTCAGTCGTTGGGGAATTACTTTATAACCCTTACTGTGGCTCCTTCAAGAAAATCATTCACAGTGTCTATGTATCCAGGACATAGCCTCCGCTTTCTTGGATGGGAGCTTTGATTACATTACAACCCATCAAAGACTGAGTCTGTGAGACACATGAGGTCAAGGCTAACTCCCATTACTATATTGAACTTTATATGAACATCCAAGGTACAAACTTCTTACTCCTAGTCTTCTGTCCACATCAAACACACCCCTCTTGGACCAGATATGGACATTGCATACAGGCAAAGATGTATCCATCATCCATCCATCAGCAGGAAAATTCACTCTGGCAGCTAAGAAAATACAAGCCAGACTCTAAAAAGGCTGATGGGATGTTATTTTGTTTTAATATATTTTTAACACCTATATAGCTTGCTAAAAAGGATGCGGGTGGCGCTGTGGGTTAAACCACAGAGCCTAGGGCTTGCCGATCAGAAGGTCGGCGGTTCGAATCCTGCGACGGGGTGAGCTCCTGTTTCTCAGTCCCTGCTCCTGCCAACCTAGCGGTTTGCAAGTACATCAAAGTTCAAGTAGATAAATAGGTATCACTCCACCGGGAAGGTAAACGGCGTTTCCGTGCGCTGCTCTGGTTCACCAGAAGTGGCTTAGTCATGCTGACCACATGACCTGGAAGCTGTACGCCGGCTCCCTTGGCCAATAAAGTGAGATGAGCGCCGCAACCCCAGAGTCGGTCACGACTGGGCCTAATGGTCAGAGGTCCCTTTACCTTTTTAGCTTGCTGTGTAGGGGCAATGAGTGATTTATATCAGAAAGGGAGAGAGGAGCATTGCGTTTCTTTTTGTATATATGCTTGTTGAATGTCTTAAATTGATTTGTTTGCTGTATTTATATTGTGCTGGCTTATGGCTTTAGAGAATGAAGTTTTATTCATTGAATACAAAGTCAGCCATTCTTAAATCCCATTGAAATCAATAGAGATGTTAGTAGCAATCAAGTTTCCTATAATGCAGAACCAGTTCACACAGCCTGATAAACCCCTCAATAAATAACAGCCTGATAAACCCATCAACACAGAGATTGCTGCCATTTCACTCATCTTCTAGCGTGCTCAGGAGCAACAAATCACAGTCCCTGGTTTCATTGCATCTGAACTGGAAATAGAGATCTGTCTTGGGCAAACAAAATATGACTGTACACTAAGGTTTATCCTTGGCTTACCAATCACAGATTGAGTGAAGCATACTATAATCTCCAGTTTGGACATAACACTAAGATAAAGATTGTGGTTTGTGGCTCCCATCCACACTAGGGAAGCGACAAACCATTAGTGGTAACTACAGTTAATGGTTGATGGTGACAGCAGCACCGAAACTAAAAGACGCCTGCTTCTTGGGAGAAAAGCAATGACAAACCTAGACAGCATCTTAAAAAGCAGAGACATCACCTTGCTGACAAAGGTCCATATAGTTAAAGCTATGGTTTTCTCCAACACATCAACACAGTCCCAATATTAAATGCTGGGGAGGATTGAAATTTCCTTTCCAGGAAACCATGCATTTCTCCACATTTCCACCCTCTCTGAATGACCTAGACAAGGGAACATGTTTCTGTGGCAGGATAAAAGCACATGGCTCTTCTCCAGAATTCAACTGAAGGCGGGTGGGCTTAATTCCTCTATGCTGAAATAATATTGCCGGTATTTTTGTGCCACTTCAGCCAAGTGAAATATGCAATAATTGAGATAATAAAGGATGTGTATTCCTACAGAGCCTGTCCACCCTATGGCAAACAGAACGTTCCGTCAAGCCATCTCTTCTCCAAGTTACACTTCTAAATATGCTATGCACGCATGAAGTATAAACGACACATGTTGGTTTAAAGATTTATGGAGTATGCTCCATGAAGGATGTGTGTTACCTGTTTTCAGTTTTCCTCCACTACATCTTCTCCCCATATATGTTATTCCTCTCTTCTTTGCCTATGGAACCTTCATATTCTTGTTAGCCAAAGAGCCATTTTGATCCCAAAGGGATCTATTGACAAAAATGTATGAGCTGAACAAACTGGATTGCATCCAATGGGTTCTCCTCAATACACAGAAAAGCTTTTTTTTTTTTTACCCAGTGGAGGCTTCTGTCAGTTTAATAGTAAGGGAGGGCATTTCGATCAATTCTGCCTCTTGCTCCTACACTCAGCTCCCTACACTAACTTTCATGCTATTCTGAAAGGTCCCCAACACGTAAAAGGTAAACGTAAAGGACCCCTGCACAGTTAAGTCCAGTCAAAAGTGACTATGGGGTTGTGGTGCTCATGTCGCTTTCAGGCCAAGGGAGCCAACATTTGTCCACAGACAGCTTTCCGAGTCATGTGGCCAGCATAACGAAACCACTTCTGGTGCAACAGAACATCGTGATGGAAGCCAGAGCACATGGGAGCGTTGTTTACCTTCCTGCCACAGTGGTAACTGTTTGTCTAGTTGTACTGGCATGCTTTCGAACTGTTAGGTTGGCAGGAGCTGGGACAGAGCAATGGGAGCTCACCCCGTTGTGGGGATTCGAACTGCCAACCTTCTGATCGACAAGCTCAAGAGGCTCAGTGGTTTAGACCACAGCGCCACCCGCATCCAACACGTAGCACCCAACACATAGCAGCAGCCAGCAGGGGCCCTGCATAGAAGCTCCTATGAAGGGTTTGAATTGCTGAATCAACTGGCCCAGGCTAGAAGAAGAAAACAAAAAGCAAGCCCTTTGGGAACCATGAAGAGCCTCAGCCCTAGCCAAAATGGAAGTAACTGAAACAGTGAGGTGAGCCGTCTGAGAATTCTGCAAGAACTCTGCTTCCCAGCCACTAGACAAGACATGGCAGGAAGTCTGGTCCCCCTCCTTGCTTCCTGGGGTCCAGCAGTCGCATGCATCTTCCTGACCACACTGGGAGACCAACTGGAAGGGTGAAGAATGTCCTTTTTCCTTGAGAGAAAGCAAAGAAGATTGGTGTTCAGCTCTTCTTGGCAGTGTGAAAAAATACAGCGTTCAACTAGGTTTGACTCAAAGTTGCCCCACTGAAATCAACAGACCTAACTTAGTTATGTTCAGTAAATTCAGTGGGTACAGCTAAGCTGACTACAACCCAAACAGATAAAAAGCAGGGAAATGCTGAAAAACAAGGGGCGTGTTTTTTTTGGTAGCTGAAGTTCCTTGTATCAACGTTGAAAAGGTTCCTGCGGGTTTCATTTAATCTGACCTTCCCAAACATCACTTACACGAAAGCACAAAGAAGGACTAAACCATCTCAGCAGTTCCGCGGAGAACAGCATCTGAACAGGGATAGACTAGGCTCCATACATCTAAATGCAAAACTCAGAAAAAGGGTTTTAGTAAAGCGAAATTGCAGAGGTAGCATTTATATAGAACAGCTGGAGCACATTAAACTCTGCCTCTCTCTTGCTTTGTCCCTGGGGTTGAAAAACTTGCCATGTAGCCAGGAAGCAGCCCCACACTACACTGCACAAGGCAGGAATCCCTGAAATATCAAGAATCAACTACAAAGGGTTATAAAAGAATATATTTACATATATGTGGTGCTTGCTCAAAAGCCCATAGAAAAGAATAGACAGTGTCTGCTGCATTAAATGTAATTCACAAGGCACACACCCCCCATGTTTATTTCACAAAGTGTGAGACAGAAAGCAAGACATTTTCAGCAGGGAACAACCCAGACTCTGAATTAGTCCTGGTGCATTTGAAGCTAAAAAGATCCTCAGATTATCCTCCATAACTCAAGGTCCATCAGGTCAAAGGTATGTGAAATTTCACTCATTTTTGTATCCGTACAGCTTTCTTTGCACTGAATAAGTTTGTTTAGGAATTCCTCTATATTAAACAGAAGAATTTCTTGCCAATATTAAATGAGCATTAAGAGTTCATGACAGAGCGGGAGAAAACACATGGCAGACTGGTCCAAATTCACATTGTCTGGCCACATTCAAATTGCAGATAGAAAAGCTAAAGCTAAGAGCCCCATCCAAATACAAAACTATTATGTACTTCATCAAAAAAAACTAAGCCACTGGGCCCATCACCTCCTGGCAAATAGAAGGGGAAGAAATGGAGGCATTGAGAGATTTTACTTTCTTGGGCTCCATGATCACTGCAGATGGTGACAGCAGTCACGAAATTAAAAGACGCCTGCTTCTTGGGAGAAGGGCAATGACAGGCCTAGACAGCATCTTGAGAAGTAGAGACATCACCTTGCCAACAAAGGTTCGTATAGTTAAAGCTATGGTTTTCCCAGTAGTGATGTATGGAAGTGAGAGCTGGACCATAAAGAAGGCTGATCACCGAAGAATTGATGCTTTTGAATTATGGTGCTGGAGGAGACTCTTGAGAGTCCCATGGACTGCAAGAAGATCAAACCTCTCCATTCTGAAGGAAATCAGCCCTGAGTGCTCACTGGAAGGACAGATCCTGAAGCTGAGGCTCTAATACTTTGGCCACCTCATGAGAAGAGAAGACTCCCTGGAAAAGACCCTGATGTTGGGAAAGATTGAGGGCACAAGGAGAAGTGGACGACAGAGGACGAGATGGTTGGACAGTGTTCTTGAAGCTCCTAACGTGAGTTTGACCAAACTGTGGGAGGCAGTGGAAGACAGGAGTGCCTGGTGTGCTCTGGTCCATGGAGTCACGAAGAGTAGAAAACGACAAAATGACTAAACAACAAATTATGTACTTTAAATACATTTTTTAAGTGATTAATGCCACTGCTATTTAAGAAGGAAATATTGAGTCCAGTACGCAGGGATGCTACTTGGATACTGGTGAGAAAATTCCTGCACCTCTGAGATCTCTGTGCCCCCACATTCACAAGGCCTAGTGAATGTTTGAAGCACCTCCACATACATTGGTGCATCCCACCCAGAGCTGCTGCTATTATTATTATTAATAATAATAATAATAATAATAATAATAATAATAATACCCCACCCATCTTTCTGGTTTTGCCCAGCCACTCTGGGAGGCTCCCAACAGAATATTAAAAACAGAATAAAACATCAAACATTAAAAACTTCCCTAAACAGGGATGCCTTCAGATGTCTTCTAAAAGTCAGAGAGTTGTTTATTTCCTTGACATCTGATGAGAAAGCGTCCACCTCAGAAGGCCCTCTGCCTGGTTCCCTGTAGCTTCACTTCTCACAGTGAGGGAACCAGCAGAAGGCCCTTGGAGCTGGACCTCAGTGTCCGAGCTGAACAATGGGGGTGGAGACACTCCTTCAGGTATACTGGGCCGAGGCTGTTTAGGGTTTTAAAGGTCAGCACCAACACTTTGAATTGTGCTCGGAAACGTACCAGGAGCCAATGGAGGTCTTTCAGGACCGGTGTTATATGGTCTTGGTGGCTACTCCCAGTCACCAGTCTGGCTGCTGCATTCTGGATTAGTTGTAGTTTCCAGGTCACCATCTAAGGTAGCCCCACACAGAGCGCATTGCAGTAGTCCAAGCGGGAAATAACTAGAGCCTGCACCACTTTGGTGAGACAGTCTGTGGGTAGGTAGGGTCTCAGCCTGTGTACCAGATGGAGCTGGTAGACAGCTGCCCTGGACACAGAAGTGATCTGTGCCTCCATGGACAGCTACTGAAGGGACCCGTACCAAAAACATTCTAGACCAATGGTTCCTGATTAACTAAGCACTGTGGACTTAGTTCAAAAGCCAAGACATGAATCCCCTACTTTTGAAAATGTTGATATCTCTGGGATGACAGCATGGTCCCCCTAAAGAGGATGTCCTGGAAAGTTGACACATATGGCCATGAACCCCCTGGGTGTGTTATGCAGACCCTGTGGGGTCCACGAACCACCAGTTGGGAACCACTGTTCTAGACTCATTCAGATTACTTGTCTGGCAAAGAATTAAGAGCATCCATACAGGAAAGAGCAGAGAATCACCGCTCTAGTTAGAAAGTTAGCAAACATTTCAGAAAAGACAGAACTGGCTAAATCGACATATAAATTGTGGGACTTGGTGGCCACTCCCAGTCACCAGTCTAGCTGCTGCATTCTGGATTAGTTGCAGTTTCCGGGTCACCTTCAAAGGCAGCCCGAAACATGAGCTGCACACTTCTGCCTGCTTATGTGGAAAGACATTTGACTGAACCCACTGAATTCACTCACAAGCAAAAACACATAGGATAAATAACCAGACAACAGTAGTGTTTGAACACGGCAGCTTTTCATTCCCAGAGCATGTACTATGGAGGTTCTTTTTTTTCAAATAGCATATTTTCGTACCTCAACATTCAAAGAAATAAATGCCTCCTTGTTGCTAACCCTGATATTGTAAAAGTAAAGGAACTGCCACATCTCCAGGCTCTTCTGACTGATCTAGCAGGCAGCAGAAGCAACCTTCCCTAAGGAGCTACAGTACTGAGGTGGAATCTCTGCTTGCATGCCACTGAGGAATTTCAAACAGACAGGAGACTGGGAAAGGGTTACAGCCTACAGACAGAATATCTCAAAACACACAGACACAATGGCAGGAAGGACCGACAACTAATTATATGCAAAGTGTGGCTTGGTTGCACTAAAATAACTGTGCTAGTCTAAATAAGAATTTTAGGAAAGGATTATGGGAGGGGGGAAAGGGGAGCTGCTAAGTTTGGGTGTGGGCACATTCTCCAAGAGCAGTAAACTCGAACAACAGTGTGTGCCACTTCTGTGCTGTCCACCCTGCCAACTCACTTTACTCTCCACAAATCTAGTACAAAAGCAAAGGGGCATGCTCTGCTGCTAAAGCTACTTGCAAGAGTGAACTACTGCTGTTGGAGACCTTAAGTGTGAATGCAGGCTTGGGGTGCATTTTTAAGGTGGCGCGATCTTCCTGCGTTCAGCAGAAAGTCCTGTATTAGCAATCTCCCTTTGTCAACCCACCAAGACAATCCTGCTACAGGAGGCAGATCACTCAGCTGTGCGTGATAAATACTGTAACTGGCATGCCACCTATACGTGGGGCAAAAGATTCCTAAGTTGCAGGGGGTTGGACTAGATGACCCCTAGGGGGTCCTTTCCAACTCTACAGTTCTAGAATCCTATACCAAACAACTTTCTCATACACAGCCATAAGCATCTCCCTGCTTTTCCCAACAAACCAGATACGCATCCGCTGTGCCCCTCCCATCCTAAGCCCCCCACTCCGCAGTCAAGTCTAGTCCCTCCTATGCACACATAAAGTGAAGTCAGGTCCACCGGGGTGCCAACTTGAATAAAATATTGGGGGGCCGGTAAGCCCCGCCTCGCATAATCGATCACATGATGCGGCACATGCACATCATTTGAATGGCAATGCCCATCAACTTTGGGGGGACAACCCCCTCAAATATTTTATTGGGGAGGGGCAAAGCACCTCGGCCCCTAGGAGTTGGGACTAACTGAACTCCGTGGGACTAGCTTCTACGTAAAGGTGCAGGAGGATTGGGTTGTGGGTGCGGGGAGAGAAAGCCAAGGAAGGAATTACCAAGCCTGCCTTGAGCTTTTCCCCAAACTGACATCCAGATTTTCCCGGAAAAGGGGTTGCAACTTTGCAGTGCCTTCGCTGCGGTGGGGAGGCAGCGGGGAGAGGAGGGCAGACTCCTGCCGCTCGGGGAACGTCTGCAAATTCTCCGGACGCTCCGGAGAGGCTGGCAGAGCAGTGCCCGCCCGCCCTGCGCGCGCGCCTGCAGCCCCCTCTCCAAGGCACCTCCGGACGCGCCGCGCCGTTGCGCCCGCCCTGGCCAAAGCGAACTTACCATCACTGCCGTACTGCTTGCCATTGTTCGCTCCCATCCTGCCGCCTTCATACTCTCGTCCTCGTCCTCCTCCTCCCCGCTACACCCACCATGTCGAACCACAGATAAATGTTTGGGCTGGGGAGGAAGGAGACAAAGAGAAGATGCGGCGCTGGTTGTTTTTAAAAGGAGAGAAGAGGCGCGGCGGAGCGCAGGGGACTTTCTCTAGCCTTTCCTCTCCAGTTGGTTTCTCCCCTCCGCCGCCCTTCAGCCTTTTGCGACGATTGCAACAAACTTAGACTCCTCCAAAAAGAGAGAGAAGGGGGTTAAAAAAAAAGCTGAGCCTCCCCAAGGAAAGAGGAGGGGACACCGAGGTAGTAAGGGGCAGTAGCTTCAGATGTAATCCACCAGTCGATCAGAGCGCAGGGAAGGTGAGATTGTCAAGTCCAAAGCAAGAAGAGAGACCGAGACGCGCTCCTTCCTGCAGAGCTGGCCGGGGAGTGGCAGAGCCCTTTGCAAGCGATCCAGCCTCTTTTTTTCCAGGCTCGGCTCTTGTCTTTTCTCTCCTCCTCCTCTTCCCCCTGGCGGTGAATCGCGGCCACTTGTTAACTAGATTGCTTCTCCAAACACGCGCGCACTCGCGCGCTCCGACGCCGCCGACTTTTGTTACAAGCAGGCGCCTCCTCTCCGTGTCAATCACCGCCCGAGCCTGAGAGAGACCAAGCCAGGGTCGTGGCTGTTTAAAGACACAGCAGCGCGCTGCACCCCCCCCCCTTTCCTGGCCAGCCTTTCGGCTTTCGCAGCGGTATTGCATCAGGAACAGCGTTGCGCCCAGAAAGATGTTTCCAATCATGTCTCCCTTCCCTCCTTGAAAGGAAACTCTTCGGAGGAGGGGGCTTCTTTTGTTATGGAGTTTGGAATTGTTGGCAGCCGTCTGTCTCGACAGACAATGGAGTGCGCCTCGGGGGTGAAGTCAAACCGCGAAGTGACCTCTCCGGGGCGCAAGCCTGGGCAGTGTGTATGGAGGTCATGGGCTGCTCAGACAACAAGACTCCCCTCTCGGCCTCACTGCCAGGGGTACCAGCTTGAATAAAATATTTGGGAGGGCAGGTAAGCCCCACCCCACATAATCACAAGACAAGGCACATGCATCCTCTCTGAATGGCAATGCTCATCAACTGGGGGGGGGCTCAAATATATTATTTTGGGGGCCAAAGGGACCTTAAAAAGGTAAAGGTAGTTAAGTCCAGTCGCAAACAACTCTGGGGTTACGGCGCTCATCTCGCTTTACTGGCCGAGGGAGCCAACATTTGTCCACAGTTTTTCCAGGTCATGTGGCCAGCATGACTAATCCGCTTCTGACAAAACCAGAGTAGTGCATGGAAACGCCTTTTACCTTCCTTTGGAGCGGTACCTATTTATCTACTTGCACTTTGACGTGCTTTTGAACTGGTAGGTTGGCAGGAGCAGGGACCGAGTAACGGGAGCTCACCCCGTCACGGGGATTCGAACTGCCGACCTTCTGATCGGCAAGCCCAAGAGGCTCAGTGCTTTACACCTGTGCTGGGCCCGGGAGTAACCCGAGCAACGCAGTCCAGGTCCGGTCCCGAATCCAAGGGTTCCGCAAGGAGTCAGTCTGACAGGGCCAAGGCAGGACACGAGGCAGGAAACCAGGCAAGGTAAGGCACAGGATCACAGGCAGGCTATGGCAAACAGCAACGTTTGGAACTTTTCTGCATGACAGTGAAGAAGGAACTGTACCAAGCATCCTTCATAGCCAGTCATTGGCTGTGCTGAATAGTATCAGACAGTGACAGAGGACTTGCAATTTTTAAGAAGGGCTAATGAAAGGGCGTGGTTTTGTGCACATTTTCTTGGGAGCAAAACCCGTTAAAACTTAGTGGGACTGTCTACTGCTGAGTAAAGTCAGTCAGCAGCACACATTCCAGTGAAGGAATATGGATCTGAATCAAGTCTACTTCTCCCTGGCAAACAGGTTGCAGTGGCAAACTCGGGGAGCTGGAAGGTATGCTTCTTTGAGACGCATGTAAAATAAATAAATAAAGCCAAAATGACACATTTAAATAAAGAACAGCCAGATTGAGTTTTCACATAGTTAGCGGCTATATAATTGACAATTATAATGACAGGCATGATTGACAGGCAGACAGAGGCTGGATTAATCAGGCAGTAATCCCATTGAAACCAGACATTTAATTAAAGCTTCTTCTAGCCGCTTTTGTTGAATCTTTTCCTGGGAGGGGGGCACCGAACATCCTCAGAGGAGTCTATGGAATTGCAAGCACACAATAACCTCCATTAATAAGCCCCTTGATAAATTAAACGGCCAAATTCTTTGGGAGAGAGCTGGAGGAAAAATATGCGGGTGCCTAGGAGCCAAGTTTATAACAATTTAGGGCAAAATTCCCAATCACTAATTTAAACAAAAATTTGCTTTGATAGCCAAGCTGGTGGTCCAGTACAAATTTCTGCTTTTAATTTAGATATTTGAGTTCCGTTTTTGCTTCCACCGTCTCCTTGTCCCTCTCCCCAAGGCCCTGGCAACAAGACACTTCTTTAAACATAAAAAGAAGATGCTACAGAAGTCACAATTCCTGCTTAGTACCTGTGTCTGCAGTCACTTAATCAAATAAATTCAGTGAAACAATAAATGTCTGGCTTATCTTACAGGACCCAGGTTTGCTGATCTCCCCCAAAGAGAGGCCTTTTAAAGTTCACGTCTGTAATTTTGAGTTTCCCAACCCCACAAAGGGGGAATAAGATGACTTGTTCACAACGTGCTCTTATGAAGGTTAACTGGAGGTTCCAAGTCCTATGTTCATACTTCCCAACAGCATTTTATTGGGAGCGAGCACTCTTGGTTCGGTCTACAAGGTTCATACTGTAAGGAGGAGAATTTCAGCAGGGCTTTCTCTATCACACTCAGGATAAGCCACAACCGGTGAATTTCCCCCTTTTTGCAAATCACAGTGCTATAGAGCCTCCTGGACCTTATAACTGAGGCTGTGGACGCATTGCCAGGGAGGTCATTCTTTGCCTGAATTCGGATCGAAGCTGGTTTGGGGGGAAACTCTCAAAATACAGCACTTCATAACAGGATAGGCATGGTTCGTGACTAACTATGTACACTAATTCCCAAAACAGCAGCAGCAGAAATGCATTGGCTGCAGAGTAAACAGGAGTCTGTATACGGCCTGTATGAACCAAACTGACAACACCATGCTGGAGAAAAACTGGTGTATCCAACCACCAGGGATTGTGCATTCTAGCACAGCATGAATGGGAACGAAACCTGACTTGAATCCACGAAGTATTGCAGCAAGAATGTTACTTGGCCCAAAATGGAAAGAAGCAAAGTCCCAGCAAAGGAAGAATGGATACAAAAACTTGTGGAATATGCAGAAATAGCAAAACTTACTGGAAGAGTAAGAAATCAAGATAACAATTTATATATATATATAAAAGAATGGAAATGGTTTGTTGAATATTTACAGATAAACAGATGAAAACATTGGCAGGATTATTGTAATAACCTGAGTATATGTTTAAAGAAGATGAGTAAATGAGCAAATTAAGTTAACTTGGACATGCAGAAGATATTAAAAACAAATTTAAGGAACCACAGAAAGAGGGGGAAGGAAGTCAAGTTTTGAAATGTCAAAATGGTTGTAAAATTAGTGAAATGTATAAAATTAGTGAAATGTATGTATATATATATAAATAAATGATAGATAGAATCCACAAACTGTGGCTTAGCTAGGTTGTAGATAGGGTTGAGGTGATAGACGATTTTGTCTGTCTGGGTTCCACCATAACTGGCGACTTGTCCATTGACGCCGTGTTGGACAAGCGTACTGGCAAGGCAACTTTCTCCAAAAGGGTGTAGGATAACGTGATGCTAATATCCAATACCAAGATGAAGAAGGTACACCAGGCTTGCTTGTTGAGAATGCTGCTTTATGGAAGTGAGCTATGGGCAACTTACAACCATCAGGAACGATGCTTCCACATCTTCCACAAGCCTATCACATGGCAGGACAGAGTTTCAAACAAAGATGTGTTCTCCCAGTCCCACATTCCTAGCTGTTGGGACACTGCCAGGGAGACGGGGGCATTTGGCAGGTCCCCGGCTGGCTCCAGCCGGTAGCCGGGCGAACTCTGGTACAGCACAAATTAGCAACTTGAGCCTCAGAAGTCTTCAGAGGACTTGAGCACGCTCTTATCAGCAGAGTGAATAAATCTTCACAACAGTGAAGTGGCGGGCAGAGACATGTGTAAGCATGATTTACAGCATTTATTTAGCAGAGTTCAGGAACAAAGGAAAACATGTCTGCTTCCCTTCGTGTCCAGCAAAACAGCAATAGCAAAAGCAATATACCAACAGAAGTTCCCAGCAAGCCTGTGCTGGAAGTAAACAGGCATGTGACACACAACAGTCATGCCTGTTCCTTTTAAGGTGGCAGGGAACTATATCCTAACAAAAGCATGTTCATATTGTCTGAAGCTCAACATCAAAAAAATGAAGATCATGGCTACTGGTCCCATCACCTCCTGGAAGGGGAAGAAATGGAGGCAGTGAGAGATTTTACTTTCTTGGGCTCCATAATCACTGCAGATGGTGACAGCAGCCACGAAATTAAAATACGCCTGCTTCTTGGGAGAAAAGCAATGACAAACCTAGACAGCATCTTAAAAAACAGAGACATCACCTTGCCAACAAAGGTCCGTATAGTTAAAGCTATGGTTTTCCCAGTAGTGATGTATGGAAGTGAGAGCTGGACCATAAAGAAGGCTGATCGCCGAAGAATTGATGCTTTTGAATAATGGTGCTGGAGGAGACTCTTGAGAGTCTCATGGACTGTAAGAAGATCAAACCTATCCATTCTGAAGGAAATCAGCCCTGAGTGCTCACTGGAAGGACAGATCCTGAAGCTGAGGCTCCAATACTTTGGCCACCTCATGAGAAGAGAAGACTCCCTGGAAAAGACCCTGATGTTGGGAAAGATGGAGGACACAAGGAGAAGGGGACGACAGAGGATGAGATGGTTGGACAGTGTTCTCGAAGCTACCAGCATGAGTTTGACCGAACTGCGGGAGGCAGTGGAAGACAGGAGTGCCTGGTATGCTCTGGTCCATGGGGTCACGAAGAGTTGGACGCGACTAAACAACTAAACAACAAAAGCATGTTCACACTTCCGTTTCAGCGACATCTACTCTGGCTTGGTTGTATCCACAGAATGGAAGACGGCGAGATCCCCAAGAATGTGCTCTACAGGAAGCTGGCGTCAGGTACCAGGCCAGTTTCTGCATTACAAAGTTGTCTGCAAACATGTCATGAAGTCTGGCAACATTAACCCCGCCATGTAGGAATATCTTGCAGATGATCACAGAGCCTGGAGACAGACAGACAGGCCGTGTGTCCACAGCAGTGACCAGAGAGGAATGACCGCTGGGAGGAGCACAAAGCGAAGAAAAGCCATGGTGCATCTGCAGCAGCGCAACTGGTCGCCTTCACCTGCCCCAGCTGCAACAAAACATTCTCTCCTGTATCAGTCTCTACAACCGCAGCAGGCACTGCAACCTTCCAATAGTTTGACTTCACCGCCAAAGGTGCACTCCTCCATTGTCTCCTAAGAACAAAATAAGGTTGCTGAGGAGTTATGAGATTCGGGTTGATTTATGGAGTTGTGATGAGTTATTTAATGAAAGCCCTTGCCTCAAGGGCTCAGGCAGTGGGGGGGGGGTTCAGAACCGCTGTAAACTCCTTTGCTACTGTTAGTCAATTGTATAACTGAACAAGGGGCAAATTAGGCATCATTTTACAAGAGAATTGTTCACCATCCAACTATGAACTTCTGTGAATGCATTTATAATGTAAACCAACTAGAGCAAGATTGTTAACCAAAACAGTGATTCTGTTGCGGAAATCTGCAAGAGGTCTTTAAATGACCCCTCACCTACCATGCCAAAAAAAAAAAACATGGTCACACAGCCTGCTTAATATACACACATACACTCTATTCAGATTCCAATAAAAAATTAAAATACTGTAAGCTAGGAGAAAGAGCTTCATGGGAATAATTAGTTTATGAGGTATGCATGTCACTCTTCTGGTGTGCTTGGTTTTTAATATTAAAAATGTATTTAGGCCCAAGTGAGTCACCAATAAAATCTCATTGCCATCAACACTATCTCACTTTTTTAAAAAAATCTTTTAAATTCCCCTAGCAGTTGTTGAATGGCTGATCAGCTTCCCAGTTCTTAAAAAAGTTTGATTTTCATCAAACCATTTTAAAGAGATGTCCTCAAATTCTGTCAGTTGGCATAACTTCCTTCAAGTTTTAATTGATTACTTTAAAAGGTCTATTCTGAAAATCTTGAAAGAATGGCATGATCACTTCTTGTCTCAATTGCACAATTCCCTGATATGAATGTATTTTGGTATGTTGCCACTTAACGGTAGAAGGTCCATGAGATTGTTATTTTTAATAATATTTCCAATATCTTGCTCTAATACTTAAAGAATGATGAATTACTGTAATGTCAGTGTAATGTTCACTCATTCATATTTGAACAGCAGTGAGGATTTACCCATCCATTATGTTTTCCTCGTCTTTCAATCTATAAGCCAAATATAATATTCTGATTACTTCTTCTTTTGGACACTACCAAGATGACTACATTTCCAAATAGCTGTTCATATTTCATAATTCCAAATGAGCGTGTTGATTGCTTTTGGGCACAGCAATACCTCAAGGAATCCAAAAGAAAACAGTGAAGTTCTAACGCATGTGTTTGATAGCTGCTCCATTGACCTTTGTCTCTGGAGTTAGGTATAATAGTAAATGCTGACTTTCAGAGGTTACAGAACCTGGATTGTCCAGACTGCAGTGCATCCAGCTAGGCACCCACCACAAAGAATAGTAAACCATTTATGCATTAAGGGCACATATACTTTATGCAGCCATGCCTTTATCTACATTATCTACATCGTTCTGCCCGGACACTGAGGTCCAGCACCGAGGGCGTTCTGGCGGTTCCCTTGCTGCGAGAAGCCATGTTACAGGGAACCAGGCAGAGGGCCTTCTCGGTAGTGGCACCCGCCCTGTGGAACGCCCTCCCACCAGATGTCAAAGAGAAAAATAACTACCAAACTTTTAGAAGACATCAGAAGGCAGCCCTGTTTAGGGAAGTTTTTAATGTTTAATAGGTTACTGTATTTTAGTGTTTTGTTGGAAGCTGCCCAGAGTGGCTGGGGAAACCAAGCCAGATGGGCGGGATAGAAATAATAAGTTATTATATTATTATTACACTTGAATTAAATCTGCTAGTTGATGCATTTGTTCTCCTTTCAGTTGTATTTACATTTATTTACCAATTTTCAGAAGGGACGCGGGTGGCGCTGTGGGTTAAACCACAGAGCCTAAGACTTGCCGATCAGAAGGTCGGCGGTTTGAATCCCCACAACGGGGTGATCTCCCGTTGCTCGGTCCCTGCTCCTGCCAACCTAGCAGTTTGAAAGCATGAAGTGCAAGTAGATAAATAGGTACCGCTCCGGCGGGAAGGTAAATGGCGTTTCCGTGCGCTGCTGTGGTTCGCCAGAAGCGGCTTAGTCATGCTGGCCACATGACCTGGAAGCTGTACGCCGGCTCCCTCGGCCAATAAAGCGAGATGAGCGCCGCAACCCCAGAGTCAGCCACGACTGGACCTAATGGTCAGGCGTCCCTTTACCTTTACCTTTACCAATTTTACAAAGTATTCCCATAAAGTCGCTCTCCCTCCATGGGGGGCGGTGTTGCAGACAGACCACGCGCTCTCCCCGTGTACAGCGGGGGGCGTGGCAATGCCACCTATGTCATAGGGAGTCCCGGCAGTATCACACCCCCGGACGACCAATCCGGTCGACTAGGGGGCGTGGCTTGCCTTATTTAAGCTGCCGCACGGCCGGCGGGCTCCCTCTCCTTACCTTCTCTTTCATTGGCTCTCCCGCCTTCCCGCCCTATTTTCATGCATTCACCATCTTGGCCTTGCTATGGACCACGGTTGGTCACCTGTTGAGGGGGCCAGGTAGGAATTTTCCCACTTGGCAAATGGGCACCAGCCATGTGGTTTTCGCCTGCCTCGTAGCAATCGTCACAACTTTGTAAGGTTTGGCAGTTAGGCATTGGTAAAACCTGGTTTATGGGAGGGGAGGTTGTGGTCTTCACCTGCCCCTCCTCTTTAAGGGTATTCCGTTAAAGGGATCCTGGGGTGTGGATCTTGTCCGAAGCCCGGGTATGGGCTAGGGCCATGCCATGACCCCATCAGGGACCCTGGGGGAGCTCTCAGTTGATGTACATCAACAGGGCTCCCCCTACTGGTGGTTGACCCTTACTAGACTACTTGCATGGCGGGCAGGAGTCAGATATAGTCAGTTCAAATCCAATGGCTAAGCCAACTCACATTCTGTAACCAATAAAGTTGTGGCCTTAATTATCCCATTAACCTAAAATACTGGTGTCTGCGTGTTTCATTATTCTACAAATGGGGAGGGCTCGGGGTCTTGACATGCAAACAAATAACTAAT